>NW_006408519.1:60759606-60765501 GCF_000296735.1 Chrysochloris asiatica
ATAGGGAACAGCAACTTAGACATTGGCTACCTAAAATGAGGGGGCAATAAAGGCACGAAGTGACTGGCTTACAAGGTTTCAAGAGGGAGTTTAGTTTAGGAGTATGGGGGGGAAAGAAAGAGTCCCCACTGAATAGATTTCTTCTTGTCTAGATGAGTGAAAAGAGATGGGGATAAGATTCAATAGTGAATAATTGTTATCATGACTAATTGCTACTGTCACAATTGTAAAGGTAAAGGTTTTGTAACAGAAACAGGGAGTGGTTAATCTTACAGTCCAGTAACAGAGGACCCTAGGACCATCAAGGGAGAAGAGCACATGCAGAATGTGGGACCTTATCCAGAGAAGCAGCGATGCCAGAGACAGAGGCAGAGATGAGGGCATGGAGAGGGGCAGTGGCTGAGGACTCTAGATTCATGGACTAAGAAGCGAGGGACTAAGAGCGGGTGGCCAGGAGCAGACTTGCAGAATGTGCCCTTTGGAGATATAAATTATTATATATGCCTGAGTGTTTTGTTTTTGTTTTTTTAAAAAAAACTAAAATGAATAGACAGAAATACTGTTAACTGATGGTACATGGCGGGGATTACAATCATTGTAAAGAGAGAAGGTATATGATATGTTGAATATAAAACTGATGATCTGCCCTGTAAACTTTTACTCAATTCACAATAAAAACCTTAAAAAAAAAAAAAAAAGTTTATGGAAGATTGGAATTAAAACACAATGGAATTCTTTTTGAAGCCCCCTCGTATACTATCAGCCATTAAAAATAATATTTAAGAAGAGTGTTTTATGCTATGCGGAAGTGATTTTGATGTATAGTTAATTCTCTTAGAAAGCATTAGAGTAAATGCCACTATAAACATACAGCATTGCCTCTGTTAAACAGAACATGTTTTCTTTTAGTAAACATTTTGTGCTTTTCTAGAATGTTCTTAATTTTCTGCAGTATTTAATTTTGTCCAATTACTAGTGTATTTTAAATGAATAAGACAAATGAGGAGCACAAACTTTTAAAGCACTCTTGCTTTTTAAATGATACATTCCTCTCACACTTAGCATACTGACAGACTACAACACACACGTAGGAAAACTGACAGTTTGATGGCATTAATAATTTAATACGTAGAGCTCTTAAAATTCCTTAAATATTTTAGAAAAAATACTAATGTCAATGATTTACCCACACCAAAGAAGAATATAGTACAAAAAAAAAAAAGTCTCAAAAATTTGTATTCATCATTTCTCTACTTGCCTTTAAGTTTTCAACTTTTTCTTCAAACGACTTGAAAGTTGGAGAATTTCTGTTGAGAAAAAATAAAAACAGTAAAATTATTGAAAAAAAAACTAAGCAATTTTGAAATGCCATTAGTTTAATATATGATCCTTTTCACCAATTATTAGAAGAATAGCAATATTTGAGGTCAATTATTCTCAGTCAGCAAAAGAACAGATATACGGTATTTTAATGCAAATAATGCACTATAATATTGGTGGTTTTTTGCTAACCATGTCCTATTTTCATAATCACAACATGCTAGTTTTTTTCAGCAACACAGAAAAGCAAATAGCATACTGTGCTTACAAAAATACCAGAAATGGTGGTCACACCTGGTCAATAAAACATAGCCTGCATGTTGTTTTCATAAAGATATGTTACTTATTTTATTAACATATTGAGATACAAATGTCAAGATAAGCTTAAACCACTTAAAGAAAATTTGGGACAACAAAAGATTTCATCTGACAAAGATTTAAAGCTCCCATCTAATAACATATATGTGCAGGTACACATACAAACCAGAACTACTATTACTTAAGAGTACCAATATCTGTTTTAACACTTATATAAATTTCACTTTTGATTCAAAGCTAGTCTTAGACATAAGAGATAGTCACACATGTGAGGAAAAGGAACAAAATCAGGTAAAATATCAATTGTATCATTTCTGCAACCAAAACTGTCACCATCAGATTAATTTTATTTTGGTTAAGGTACTATGCTCTAGAACTTGTGGTTAAATATATGTGCTTCCCGACAGGATTCCTACAAGAGTCCTCAGCACCTGTCCTGAAAAAGTCGACTGATAAGGTTTCATTAACATGCAACCCTATTTTCAGGGAGCATTATAATAAAGAGAGACACCAATACCAAAGCCACTGCCACCATCCAGTGAATTCTGACTCAGAAAAACCCTAGAGGAGAACCTAGAATTGGTAATGGAAGCAAGCAGCCTCATCTTTCTCCCTCTGAGCGGCTGGAGAGTGTGAGCCTCTAAAGCACCACCAGAGCTCTTAATAAAGGACAAGAGATCAAAAGAAGACACAACACAGGAACATGACTTAAAGCCCTCAGACAGCCTCTCCCAAGAATGGTCACATTACTTTTGTCTCCCAAATGCAGCATTCCAAAGCTTTCTTTGTAGCCACCAAACTTTTAATTTCCTGTGTAGTAGTTACGAATCAAGCTGCAAACCATAAGGTCAGCAGTTTGGAACTGCCAGCCGCTCAGTGGGAGAAAGATGAGGCTTTCTGCTCCCGTAAAGATTTACAGCCTCGGAAACCCTGTAAGGGTCTCTAAGGGTCAGAACCAACTCGATGGCACTTAACAACAACACTAAGATGGAAAAGACAAAGAAGGGCACAAGGCGACCTTTCTACAGCGGTGCTGAGCTAAACAGTTCAAGGCAACGCTGCCCAGAATCACCACACCTTTCTGGAGCTTGTTAGATTTGGTGTCTCAGGTCCCAGTTCAGACCCACAGAATCAGAAACCCTAGGGTGAGACCTTGCAAGCAGGCTTTACCATGTGCACCAGTAATCCTGATGTAATGCTTAAGCCAAGCAAATGTAATGCTTAAGCCAAGCAAAGATTGATAAAAATGTTCTACGCCTCTCTAGAGAGGTCAGGTGAGGTAAAAATGTTCCACTTGTCACGGCTTCCTGATGAAAGAGGTAAAAAGTAAAGTGGAGTTGGCTTCAAATGGTATACTGTTGTTTTCATTGCCACTGAGTCAATTCTGACTCCTAGTGACCCCTATATAGGGTTTCCAAGGATCAGCTGGTGGGTTTGAACCGCTGACCTTGTGGTTAGCAGTCCAGTGCTTATCCTACAGCACCGCATCAGGACTCCAATGTTATATTAGGATAAAAGAAACAAAAAGAAGAGGGTGCAAGAAAATTGTTTAATTAAAGCTAATGGAGACACAGGTGGGGAAGCAGCAGTATGTCTTGTTACTTCAGTAGTGTCTACTTTTTTCAATTAAACGGATTTCTGACATGAAGGAATTTAACAGTTTTACAAAATACAATAGCACTAACAATTCATTTTAAATACACACACACACACACACCATGTATCTCTCTTGCACCCATCTCAACTTTATAAAGAGAGCAACTGAAAACAGAGAGAGTGTTGAACACACAGTTTGTTTAAAACAGAACGCTAGTCAATATGAAAACTTTAAGACCAATTACGTTGTGTAAAAATATACTTTACCTCATAGCAGGCATGCTAATTGAATGCTGAATGGAGCGTATGCTAAGAGGCAGCATTAAAAGAGATAGAAATGAAGTTAGCACAATAGTGAGTAGACGTGACAAAAGGAAAAACAAAATTTAACTTTAGAGCAGCAGTTTCAGTCTCTGGACATCATGAAAATTATCTACTTTATGAGGTGAAAGGGGGTCAGTTACTCGACATATCTTATTCATGACCTAATTTCAATATAACCCCAGTAATTGTGATAGCTAATAATACAAGCTTGCATTTGATAGCACCTTGGAAACTGGAAATTGCTTTTTTGCCTACACTTGTAAGGCATACAGGATCAAGATGCAGAGACTACATGAGTAATCCAAGGTCATAAAACTAGCAAGAAGCAGAATCAATCAAGTATGGAATCTTGGGTCTCCAGAACTCAATGCCCATCATCTCCCCTCAAAAATGAAGCACACACACTTATATGCACACACGTAAACACATTTGTACACACACATACCGTGTGCACACACTTGAGTAAGGTCAGTGAAGGGGTCCAGCAATCATCATTCTTCCAGATATTTGTTCCCAGGTCAAAATAGGAAGGTTTCACAGTAAATTACTTATTTGGCCATTTTAAATGATTTAAAGGTCATATAGCACTCCTTAGTAGTAGTATCCGTTTTCTAATAAGAGACACTTACTATATTCAATCCCAATTAAACGGAATGTTCTTAAAAGCCATTCAAAGAAAGCATCTTGCTTTACAAGGACCAACTTTTCAGTGTATTTTATATTTTACAACTAAAATTTTTAAAAAAAAATATATACCAACTTTGAAAAGAATGAAATAAAAAAATATGGAAAAATACAAAGTCAAGGTCTCCCTGCTTTTGAGGTGGGTAATTCAGTAAGAAGAGCATGGGACACATATAGTGGTAAGTCCATCGATAATTTGAGCCTCTCTACAGTCCATATTTAGGAGCTCTGGTAGCGTAGTGGTTACGAATCGGACTACAAACCGCAAGGTCAGCAGTTCGAAACTAACAACTGCTCTGCAGCAGAAAGATGAGGCTTTCTGCTCCCGTAAAGATTTACAGCCTCGGAAACCCTGTACAGAGTCACAATGGGTTGGAACCAACTCAGCGGCACATAACAACAACAGTCCATATTTAGATAAATTCAATTTTATTGGTGGTTATCCAGTAATCTAAAGAGAACAGCTGCTCTTTCAATTCTGGCTTCTGTATGGAAGGTCACACAAAGCTTCAACTTTCCTCAGCTTATATATCATCTCCAATTTAATTCAAACTTAAACGTAATATGGAAAATTTAAAAAGCAGAAAGCCATATTGCTGCTGTACCAGAACCATCTCTAACAGATATGTTTTAAGAAACAGTTACCACCTATAAAATCATTTTTGTGAAACTTCTTTCCAACTTGATTTCAAACCTTCATATCTAGAAATAAGGTAAGAATGTAATTCTGAAAGCACAGCTGCAAAAAATCAGGAGGGCAACCTGATTCTCACTTAGATCAGCTTTCAACCTCACATGTATAGATACTCTTATTTGAAAAAGTTATACATTTAAAAAGTTAAATTGATCATTAAAATTTTCTTTCCCTCATTTCTTACACAGTCATTTGATCTTCACATTCCTAAAAACTATAAAGGAGCGGGAGGGTAAAAAAGGACGTATGAGGAGTAGTAGGGGGAGGAAGAATTATTAATGGCCACCATGGAGCTAATGCTTCTCCTGTGCCAGGTATGTTTAGAAGAGTTTTCAACGTATTCTTTCATCTAACCCTCACAACAATTGCTTAAAGTGTAAGTGATGAATCAAAGTCAAAATGATTAGGATACCTTTAACTGAAATACATTAACACCTATTTCATACGAAGCTATATTCTCTCAACACTTTCAAATTTAACCAGTTATTTTGGTTGTTAACAAGTCCATCTCTACAGTCTAGAACAGTGCTTGGTACACTTGGCACTCAACAAATAAAATGAAAGCAGGAATGTATACCACTTTGTTATGGAAAACAGGGGCATGAAATGTAGGAAAGTTTGATAAAGCTTTTTAAGTTCTAGTCAAAAGGTACTCCCCAGCTGGCAAGAGAAGAGAGATTATTTCTTTTTCCATTGAGTGGTGGATATTTTCAGCAAAAAGGAATCATTTGCAGATATTAAAATATGTCTCAGATTAAAATATTTTTCCTAAAAAAAAGAGTCTGGAATTGTTGTTGTTAGGTGCCATCCAGTCAGTACCGGCTCATAGTGACCTTATGCACAGCAGAATGAAACACTGCCCAATCCTTGGCCAACCTCACTATTGTTGCCATGCTTGAGCTCACTGATGCTGCCACTTGGCCAATCCATCTCGTTGGGGGTCTTCCTCTTTTTCTCTG
>NW_006408519.1:60767826-60778807 GCF_000296735.1 Chrysochloris asiatica
TGGTGCTGTGGGTTAGGCACTGGGCTGCTAACAACAGGGTTGGCAGTTTAAACCTGTAAGCTGCTCAGAGGAAGAAAGATTAAGCTGATTTCCAGTCTGAGAAACCCTAGATAGGGTCCCTACTGAGTCTGAATCTTCTTCACAGCAGTGTTTTGGGGTTTGGTTTTGGTATACCTCACATTAGGAGTCCTGATAGCACCATAGGTTACACGTTGGGCTGCTAACCACAAGAGAGGCAGTTCAAACTCACTAGTCACTCCTTGGGAGAAACATGAGGTTGTCTACTACTATAAAGATTTACAGCCTCAGAAACCCTACATAGGGTAACTATGAGTCAGAATTGAATTGATGGTAATAGTTTGGGGTTTTTTGGTTGTTTTTTTTATGTACTCATAATTAAATTACAGAGTGAAACCATTGCCCTAAGTTTAAATGAAGATGGTACAAAAGTTAGTTAACAAAAGACTTCATAGTGCTTTGCAGAGTAAGCCTCACACCCCATCTCTACGGAGGAGCTGGGGTTGGAACACTCAAAATCCACTGTTCAAGTTCCTTCATCTGGAACTGTACTTGAGGGAACACTGCTGGTAATATGATTCACATTATCTAAAAGACATAGTTTTTTCTTTGTATTTGTGAACACATTAAATTATTATCAAGACTTATTTGCCTAAAAATGATTTTGTTTAAAGTGACTATGCCCAATTCGTCATCTTTCAGATATGTTATCAGAAGGGACCAGTCCCTGGAGAAGGACATCATGCTTGATAAAGTGGAAGGTCAGTGAAAAAGAGGAAGACCCCTAACAAGATGGATTGTCACAGTGGCAGCAGCAATGTGCTCAAGCTTAACGATGGCACAAGACTGGGCAGTGTTTCGTTCTGTTGTGCATACCATAACTTTGAGTTGGAACCAACTAGATGTCACCTAACAACAACAATAATGTCCAATTCTTTGGTCTGTTAAGAATTACATAGAATTTCCAAAGATGAATTTTATTTCTCTCATTTCTAAGTTTTAATCAAAACCATTGCCTTCTAAGTTTTAATCAAAACCAGACTTCAAGTATTGATAAATTGTAAGGGCTAAAAATTATATATGTATCATGAAACACATGATATTATCTCAATTATACTTCTAAAGTGAAATGAAAAAAAGTGACTTGTAAAAGGAGCTAGAAAAGAGCAAAATACCACTTGTTTCTGATCAATTAATAAAATATCATGGATTGACTCATACCCAAGTCCATTTAGTAAATCATTTAAAAGGTATATAAAAGAATAGTAATTCATATTGATTAAACACAGAATGCCTTAATAGGCCTTAAATAACTAGTTGGCAGCAAGTCAATTTCAATTCATGGCAATCCTATACACACTAGCATAGAACAGTGCTCCACAGGATTTTCAATGGCTAATTCTTCTGCAGTAGATTGCCAGAACTTTCTTCCAAGTCCCCTCTTAGTACACTCAAGCCTCCAGTCTTCTGATTAGCAGCTGAGCACATTAATTGTTTATACCCTCAAAGCCTCCTAATAACATACAGCCACGAGTTCCTTCCAACTCATAGCAATCCAGTCAGAAAGAGGAGAACGGTTCCTTACAGCTTCTGAGACTGTGAATCTTTAACAGGGGCAGACAGCCTTCTCTTTCTCCCATGAAGCAGATGCTGGGTTTGAACTGCCAACCTTGCAGTTAGCAGCCCAATGCTGAACCCACTGCACAAATATAGCTCCTGTAGTAAGTCTTTCAAAAACCCAAAACCAAATCCATCAGCCTTCTGTTAATTCCAAGCTGTAGCAACCATGCAGGACAGAGTGTAAGTGTCTGATAGGGTTTCCGAGGCTATAATCTTTTCAGAAGCAGACCGCCACATCTTTCTCCCAGAGAGCCACTGGTGGGTTTGAACCACCCACCTTTCAGTTAGCAGCTGAGCACTGAACCACTGTGTTACTAAGGCTTCTTCTAATTGCCTTTGCATAACAAAGGTTTTGTATTTTATATTTATTCATAAGTTATACATTATTTTATAGTTAGATCAGAGTTCTTCTGTGTTTAACTCATCCCAAGTTCTCTCTTTTTCTCATTCCACTCCACAGTTTTAAGCTCTTTCTGAACAGAAACCATGTTACAATCTTAATACCTGTTCACAGTAAGTACCCTAAGGTTAGCAGAATGGATTATGTGACTACATGCAGTTCTAAGTAATTTTCTGCTTATTTATACAACTCCTGCAACTGTAGATAAAACTTTTAGATAAAAGATTGTCTTAGGCCTTGCCTACACTATTTGTTGTTGTTCAGTGCCATCGAGTCGGTTCCAACTTATAGTGTCACTGTATAGGGTTTCCAAGGAGCAGCTGGTGCATTTGAACAGCTGACCTTGAAGTTCAAGCCGACCGTGTGGTCCAGTGCATTAACCCAGAGCGCCACACCAGGGCTCCACTACTTAGGACATTATGAACCAACTGAGAAGGTGCAGAATTACCTTCACAAAGAATTTTGCCTCCCTTCACTGATAAACAGGAGTCCTGGTGTGGCACCTTAGGATAAGCACTTGACCTCTAGGTCACTTTGAACTGCAAGGTCAGTGGTTCAAACTTACCAGCCACTCCTGGGAAACCCTATACAGGGCTGCTATGACTAGGAAACAACTCAATGGCACACAACAACAACTTTTCAGTGATAAATAAATGTGTGCCTTAACAAACCAAGTTTTTACTGAACATTTTATTGTGGTTTGTGTAAAAGTTTGCACAGCAAATTAGTTTCCTATTCAACAACGATACACATTTTGTTTCATGACATTAGCAACCCTGTATAGGGTTTCCAAAGCTGTTAAGTCTTTGAGGGAATACATAAAGTTGAACATGGAGAAAGATCCTCTGACAAACCTAGTTATACTGTGGGTGCACTTCCAAACACCATTCTACAACTGGTCAGCTCACATATTCCCGACGTAGCCACTTATCAATTATTGTTTGTTATTACTGCTATGGCAGAATTGTGTGTGTAATCATTTTTACCATTGTTAAGGCACAATTTAAGATTTAAACCGTTCAGCATTTAGAGTTTACAAACTCCTGATTTGCTTTGACTTCCAGAGCTAGCTGTCACTAACACAGAAGGGCCGCAGCTATAAGTACCTGCTTGCTGAAAGTTTCAGAATATAATTAGTATAAACAGATGGAAGACCACTGTTCACTTTCTTTTGGTTTCACTCTAAAGATCATCCTTCACCTTAGTTTCCTCCAACATCTAATAAACAATTGGACAGTCTTCATGGCAATGAGAAGAGAGATTTGCTTAACAACACAGTCATTGTTTATAAGGTATGATTTGGGCTGACATCTTTTTAATGTGCTTTCTGTTTTGGCTTCATTAACTTTATTGTCTTTTCTTTTGCAAACAATGAAAATTTCTGCATGAGTAGTTAACAAATGAAGAATATAAAAAACCATAAGCAAGTTAAACAAGGACTAAAAAACGCAAAGTAACCTTTGTAGTACTGAAGACTTACACTATGAGACCGTACATATGTAGCACATTGGTGGTTATGTGCCGTGGAGTCGGTTCCAACTCATAGCGACCCTGTACAGGGTTTCCAAGGCTGTAAATCTTACGGGAGCATATTTCTCCCACAGAACAGCTGGTAGTTTCGAACTGCTGACCTTGCAATTGGCAGACCGATTTGTAACCACTACGCTACCAGAGTATACATTGTAGTAATTAATGGGAGCCAGGAGTCCTGGTGTGGCACTGTGGATTAATGCGCCAGACTGCAAACCATATGAACTGTAAGGCAGTGGTTCAAGCTCACCAGCTGTTCCTCAGAAACCCTATACAGGGTCGCTATGGGTCAGAACCAACTCAAAGGTACTTCACAACAACAACAATGGGAGCCAGGTGAAGGAAAACTCCAACACCCATTACAAGAGAACTAAATGAATCAAAACCAAAGTCAGACATTAGAATTCTGCATGCCTAGTAAAACTGCTTCTTTTTATAAAAGGAAAAAATTATAAAAGAAACATCAAGATTATTCTGATATTCTTTGAACCACAGCATCAAACTCTTTTTTTAATTTACCTATTACCCATGATATACCAAGAAATCCTCCCTTGAAAGTGATATACCAAGTGCCTCCTAGAAAGGCACTACAGAAAAAGATATTACAAATGCAAAAATATTATGTGGTGGACAGACATAAGCATACAGCGTGGCATGACCATCTCATCGTACTTTTATACAACTGCTAAACCACAGCGACGCTTAAAACTCTCCTTACCTAAAAGAATGTGAAAGGGCTTGCAATCTGCAAGCAGCCAGAGTAAGCATTAAAAAAGAAAGGAAGGTCTGGTGAATCTAAAACAATTAAATCACCTACTATTTAAAACTGGTACAAGGTCTTAATTGGATTCCAAAGTGCTACACAATTCTGTAAGCATGAAAAAGAAGGCAAAGCACCTAACAAAGATGCTTAAATAACTGTTACAGGATCCAAGAATGCTATGTTACTTGCTTAGATGATTGGTCAAATATAATGAGTCATTTAGTCCTTCCAGCATAACATATCGTATACATGATATACATTGGTTGACCAAATCTATTCAACCAACAAAATTCTGGTTGTTCCCCACAAAAGATAAATACAATCATGCAACCTGAGGTTTCTTTAAAAAAAACAACAATTATAAATCTTGCATGCCAATAGCAACACAGCTGATTCAACCACATCAGTCATTTTCAGTACTACTCAAATCCACACTATGAGGGACAAGAGGCACAAAAGCACTGTGAAGTGGTTTTATAAAAATGACCAAGATAATTTTGCAGACTACTCTAAAATGCAAATGCAAAATAAAAAGCAACACCTCACAATCAAGATTTAGGCCTAAGCATGAAAGTAGACACAGCTAACAGATCAGTGAAAATCACTGCACACATAAGTACGTTACAATAACATCATGGTATAGAAACGTAACATACGGTAAAGCCAGGTTGCAATTCAAGCGTGCACATCAACAATGTAATACTCAACCCCAGTAAAACACCACGCTCTGCCCACAATCACAAGTTTGTCACCACGAGAGAAATACTTACCCTGCATAACTAAAGAGTAAATACACAAATATATATTTGTATATATATAAAAAAGTACACAACCAGAATTTTTAAACAATCTTCATTGTATTCGTAAGATGGTAAGTTTGAAGTTTGATTGTAATGCCCAGAGAATTTTGGAAAACATCTTAGGTGCTGGTTTGAAAGCATGCCCTTCTCCCCACTACTCTAGCAGAGGAGTGTGCAGGCATCAGCCAGTACAAAGTTGGGAAACAAACGCAATCAAAATAATAGGTTTTCGTTTGCCTCTGCTACTTAATGAACAAAGAAAAACAAAGACATACTTTACGTCTTCCAGCTTTTTAGTGATGACTGATCCAACAGATGAAAAAGCAGCTGAAGCTTTTTGTCCAGCCTGAGACAAGGTTTCAGATGTCTTCTTGTATCTATATTAAATTATAAAAGAAAAGTAAGCTTTAAATAACAATCCATTGTTTCAAGTACAGTGGTCACCATTTGCTCAAAAACTCTCAAAAACAAAATTAAAAAAAAAAGAACATCATCTAAAATCTTCTACAATACCTACAATACCAGGTCAGCATCTTCACAGCATCTTATCCTTAACTCTAATTCCGGGTAGCATCTTTAGCAGCACCTTAGGACAGCCAGAAAGGTAAAGGCCAAGACAGGCTAAGGCCAAAAAAATCAGGGGATGGACCAAAAGGTAGTCATGGAGCACAGATGAAAATAAGCCAGAGTCTGAAATAAATTATATCTCAACTCCTCCTTCCTTTTCAAACAAAAATCGAATCAAATTCCTCAGATGCCTTTTATAATTTAATCTAATATACAGGGGCCAGGAATAAGGAGTTAGGTCAGGATCGGTAGGGCCCATGTGTATTTTACTGTCCAAGTAAATTTTATTGATGTAAAGAATTGTTTTTAATTGTGCATGTCTAATAAAGAAGCTCTGGTAGCATAGTGGTTTACAAATTGGGCTGCAAACCGCAAGGTCAGCAGTTCGAAACTACCAGCTGTTCCATGGGAGAAAGATGAGGCTTTCTGCTCCTGTAAAGATTTACATCCTTGGAAACCCTGGACAGGGTCGCTATGAGTCAGAACCGACTCCACTGCACATAAGCACCACCACAGAGCTACCAAATAAGAATTTAGTGGACTCTCCACAGAGTATGTAAAAGGAATACTTAAAATGAGTGTAATGTGGTATTGGTTATAACACAAAGCAAGACACACACACAGAAGAATATTAACCGAAGAGGTTAAGATCCCATTATAGCAAGGAAACACAATTTATGGAGATACAATCAAAGAATAGTTTCCTGCCATCAACTTATACACAGAGAAAATGGATCAAAAGCAATCGGCACCCTAGTCCTGTCATTTCAGAAATGCAGTCTGCTTCATTTATGACGGTTAAGTGATAGAAAAGCCCACCATGAAGGGCCCCAATTCAGCAGATGGAACTGACTACAGAAGACAAAGAACATAGTTTGCTAGAAACTTGCTCCTACTTTTGTTGGGAAACAACACAACTGCTGGTAATAATTCCTTATTATAATTTGTATATAAACAAGAGAGAAAGGTTACGGAGTTGGTATCTGTCACACCACGTAGCCCAAGCATCTTGTGGTCCAGGTAATGTCATTGCTGCTTTTGCTTTAGATACCATCGAGTCAATTTCAGCTCATAGCAACCCTATGTGATGGAGTAGAATGTTTTCTAAGCTGTAATCTTTCCGAAGCAAATCGCCAGGGCTTGTCTCCCCCAGAGCCCAAGTGAGTTCAAGCCTTTTAGTAGTAGCTGTGTGCTTAACCCATGCACAACCAGACCTCCTTCTTGCTTTGCACAAACCCACTGCCATCAACTCAATTCCAACTCACAGCCACTGTGTTTAGGGTTTCCAAGGCTGTAAATCGTTATGGGAGCAAAAAAGTCTCAGCTTTCTCCCACAAAGTGACTCGTGGGTTTGAACTGTGGACCTTGCAGTTAGCAATCCAAATGCTTATCTGAAGACGCCACCAGAGCTCCTTCATACTTTATGTATAGAGCAGTGTGAAAAAAACTTTAGCTTTATAGTCAGCTAAACTCAAATTCAAATCCAGACTCCATATTTCCAGTCAAAACTTGTCTTAAGCCTGTGTCCTTCTCATAAGGACTATCTTATCACCTATCCTGCTGGGTGATTCTGAGGACTAAGTGGTACAATGTACAAATTTGGTAAGTCAAAATGTACCATTTTTTGGAACTTAAATTTTATTTCTTTAACTCTCAGGAAGCTTGTTTTCTTTCTGTCCTCCAGAATGGTTTAGAATGCTGAAGTAAGAAAACAGTCAAATACACGTGCAAATTGGAAAGACTCCACTCTGTATCATTCAAAAAAACTGCCAGCCCCTTTCTCTTCCCCTCCACATCTAAGATGGGGGAAAGCGTCCTCTAGCATTCTCTAGATACATGTATGCTCAAGTGCACATACGCGGATGTTGCTGTCACATCTTGCCACCCTTTGGCAATGTTCTGCTTTATTTCCTGTAGTGAACCAATCCCAAGTTTCCGCTTGATCTCTGATAGATGCTTCTCTTTTGCTGCTAATACTTGAGACAGAGTCTGGATCTCCTCTTCTACCTATGAGAAAGTAAATTGGGGTGGAAATACAGCAAGAGTCTTTTAGTAAAATCATTAATGTAAAACTATACTCAAAATTCTAGTCATTAAAAAAAATTTTTTTTGATTCATTTATTTGTGTCATTTTTAAAACCTGTGAAAGCCAAAATCTGTGTTAAGATGAAAAGCTGCCATTTTCCACTAAGAGAGGGAAAGAAAACAACACACACACACACACACACAAAGAAAAACCAATGCCAGAATCGAGTTGGTTCTGACTCTTGGCGACCCTATATAGTTTCTGATAATGTAAATCTCTAAGGAGCCGGCAGTCTCATCTGTCTCCCATGGAGTAGCTGGTAGCTTTGAACTGCCGACCTTGCAGCTAATAGTCCAATGCCTAACCAACAGAGTCACTAGGGCTCCTTTCTACTAATACTTGTTACTGAGTGCTGTGAAGTCGGTTCCAACCCACAAAACCTGTATAGGGTTTCAGAGGCTGTAAATCTTTGTGGTAGCAGAAAGCCTCATCTTTCTCCCCATGGAGTGGCTGGTAGACTTGAACCGCCAACCTTATGGTTCACAGTCTAGTGTTTACCTATGGAGCCACTGTACTTCCTTTTACCAATAGAGGGAGACAGAAAATTACTAAGACTGCAACCTGTCAAAGGCAGAAGATCTGCAACACCCAGAAAGGCAAGACCATCCCAATAAAACCCAGAATAACAAGGCAGTCAAGTTCCACCTTTCACAGGTTCCACTGTATAGTGTTGTCAAGTAATGTGGTCCATGGTTTATCTGTTCTAGAGAGTTTGTTTTGTTGCGGTTGGTTGGTTGTTTTGCACAGCACCGCTTTCTTTATATTTCTATCCTGAGATGTCTTTAGCCTTCTCTTGCCCCTGGAACTGACTATAACACCATGTGCTTTACAAACACAAACAGTAGTATGTGTTAAGTGAAAACACAAAGCTCCAAATATAACAGTTCTTCTTGAAAACATTACACTAAGTGAGAGAAGCCAGACACCGAAGACCACACATATCATGTAAGTCCATTTAGATGAGTTATCCGCAGAAGGCAAATGCAAAGAGGCAGGAAGCTGCTTACTGATTTCCAGGGACTGGGGACACTGGTCTACTAAACTAACCACAAGGTCGCCAGTTCAAACCCACTAGCTGCTCCTCGGAAACCTAGACAGGGTCACTATCAGTCGGAATCAACTCGATGGCACATAATAACAACCACCACAAGGGGCTGGGGGAAGTAGAAATGGAGATGGGTTTCCTTTTGGGATGCAAAAAATATTCTGGAATTTGATAGTGGTAATAATTGTACTCTTGATGAAGTGCTGTAGGAACAGCACTGGACTGTGAGCCACAAGGCTGGCAGGTCAAACCCACCAGCTTCTCCTTGGAAACCCTACATAGGGTCACTACGAGTCGGAAGCAACTCAAGGGCACTTAACAACAGTCGCACAATACTGCAAAGGTACTAAATGTCATTGAATTGTACACTTTAAAATAGTTAAGATGGTAATTTTTATGTTAGGCGTATTTACCACAATAATAACAATCATAATATTACTAAAGCGTGGTTCTTTACCTTTGCCAGTTCTCTCTTTAGCTCTTCCTGCTCCTCCTCTGATAAGACCTCCGTGGTACTGATCGTGGCGGCAGCATCTTCCCCTTCCTCCAGTACTGGGTCTGTTCTCAGCCCACCTTGGTGAGAATTAAAAAAAAAATACCCTTTAGGTCTGGAAGCCAACATTCTCCTATTGGCTAGTCACCTGCCCCAGCCAGAATAACAGCAGTTAGATTAGAGCTCACACACCTCCTTTCTGGACCTTCAAATGACCTGGCTCTTCCAGTAAAGGTCAAAAGAGAAGTCTGGGCTGACCACTAAAAACAGACAACTTAGACTCAAAATATGAGTTTAGAAAAAATAGCATTCTCAAACTTCTGCTTATGTTCTCAGTTATGATATATTTGCCTGTGAAGCTGAAGAGTCAGAAGCCAGGAATGGGATCTTGCCAAGGCTTTAAAATGCTCAAACAGTTAGTCAGCAAGAATTAGATGGAAGATTTTAGCCACTTCCCACTAACGGAAGGAAATGGTGTGAGGGCTTTTCGCTTCCTCTGGTTATCAAACCCGACAGTGAACAACCTCCTCGATAGAAGAGGAACTGCTGACCAAACTAAATGCATGAAGAAATTGTATTCAATTTCATCCCATCAGTTGGAAGTGAGAAACACCTGTAATTTTTCAATATCTCATCCAGATGCCCTTAATAAATTTTAATGTATATTACTCATAGAAATGACCAGACCCATGAAGAGGTTTTCCACATTATTTAAGAACCTTCCTCTGCATCCATTTCCCTGGATGAGAGCCAATGACTAAAAGCCCATCAGGGAGAACACGGGATTTCTGGAGAGCAGCCAGAAAGACCCTTCTTCCCAACCCCCAACCACAGGACTCGGATGAGACCCAGGAGTGGCATCACCATGGATGCAAAATTTAAGGGGATAGCAAAACATGTGATAATGTTTTAATGTAATAAATTTTAAAAACAAAAGGTAACTTAAAAAAATCCATGATGAACAAAATACCCAAAGTCTAAACAACATCAATATCTCTCATTTTTCCTTTTGCCACACGCTCTAAAACAGCTCCTCAGGGAAAATATTACTGATCTTTTCTTTAGGTTAAATTTTAATATCATCATGGCTTTTTTCCCCCCAATTCATTTTTTTTTAAGCTTTTATTGTGATTTGAATGAAAGTTTACAGGGCAGATCATCAGTTTTACATTCAACAAATCATATACTTTGTTTCATTTCAATGTTTATAATCTCCTCCATGTACCATCAAGCATACATAATAATTTAAACCACCAAAGGGCCCCTTCTGCAAGTCTGCTTCCTGGCAACCAGCTTTCAGTCCCTGTGTTTCCATGAATCTAGAGTCCTCGGCTGCATCCTCTCTCCATGTCCCCATTTCTGCCTCCATCTCTGGTGTCCCTGCTTCTCTGGATAGGGCCCTGCATTCTACTTGTGCTCTTCTCCCTTTAAGGTCCTAGGATCCTCTGTTTCTGGACTGTAAGATTGACTATTCAGCCCATTTTTGTTACCAAACTTCTACCTTTACAGCGTGACAGTTGCAATTAGTCATAATAACAACTACTCACTGTTGACTCATAAAAATCTTATCCCATCTCTTTTTACCAGACCCATCTACACAAGATGAAAACTATTTAGTGGGGATTCTATCTTTCCCTGCACACTCTTAAACTAAACTCC
>NW_006408519.1:60778907-60781750 GCF_000296735.1 Chrysochloris asiatica
TCAATAAAGCACAGGTAAACATCTTTCTGATATTCTCTGCCTTCAGCCAAGATCCATCGGACGGACATCAGTAATGATATCCCTCATTCCAAAGCCTCTTCTGAGTCCAGCTTGAACCTCTGGAAGTTCTCTGTCCATGTATACTTGCAGTCGTTTCTGTATTACTTTTAGTAAAACTTTACTTGCATGGGCTATCAAAGATATTGTCCGATGATTTCTGCATTCCGTTGGGTCACCTCTCTTTGAAATGGGCACAAATATGGATCTCTTGCAATCAGCAGGCCTGATAGTTTTCTTCCAAATTTCTTGGCACAGATGAGTGAGTGCCTCCTGTGCCGCCTCACTTTCTTGAAAGCTTTGAACAAATAAAAACTAGAGTTCCACATGAATAAACATACATTTAAAGAGGATTTTTTTTCCCCTTGGAAATAACGGCAAAGTTAATTAGCACTTCTTCGTTAGTATTTCAAAACTATTAGACTAATGAGACCACCGAATTACTAGAGTATGATAATAACATTAAAATTGATGTTTGTTTAACACTGGCACCAACGGAAGTGAGAAAGCTCTTTTAAAGTTTCTTTCAAGTTTTTGGACATGAGTCAATGTTTACCAAATAATGTTTAGGAAAAATCAGCATGCAGGAGAGAGGTGGATATGAAAATAGCACCTGGGAGGGAAGCTTTTTCTCTTTCTCTCTCCCTCTCACTCATATTCATTCTGTCTTCCTACTACTATTTTCTCTCTTCCCCTCTTTCTCTCTCTAACACACAAAACAAATATTAAAATCTCAAGTGCTAACGGACTTGAGGAATCCTCGTGTGGACTGCAGGTTAATGCGCTGGACTGGAAAATCGGTTTGAACCACAAAGTGGCAGTTCAGGCTCACCAGCCACGCCTTGGAAACCCTATGCAGGGTTGCTATGGATTGAAACTGACTCTGAAGGCACTTAACAACAACAACTCCCTGGACGGCACTTAACAACAACACCAAATTTATTAACCATCATTGTGTTGTAGTTAAATGCCATCGAGTCGGTTTTTACTCAGTGACCCTGGTTAGGGTTTCCGAGAAGCGATTGGTGAGATTGAACCACCAACCTTGCAGTCCAGAGCATTAACCCACAGCACTACACCAGGACTCCAATTTATTAATTGGCAATGCAAAATTTTAAAGCTGTTGCTAAGTATAACAAATTCATGTTGGCAAAACTGGAATATTTTCTCCTTCCATATCCCAAATTATCCTGATGGTGCTGTGGGTTAGGCACTGGGCTGCTAACAACAGGGTTGGCAGTTTAAACCTGTAAGCTGCTCAGAGGAAGAAAGATTAAGCTGATTTCCAGTCTGAGAAACCCTAGATAGGGTCCCTACTGAGTCTGAATCTTCTTCACAGCAGTGTTTTGGGGTTTGGTTTTGGTATACCTCACATTAGGAGTCCTGATAGCACCATAGGTTACACGTTGGGCTGCTAACCACAAGAGAGGCAGTTCAAACTCACTAGTCACTCCTTGGGAGAAACATGAGGTTGTCTACTACTATAAAGATTTACAGCCTCAGAAACCCTACATAGGGTAACTATGAGTCAGAATTGAATTGATGGTAATAGTTTGGGGTTTTTTGGTTGTTTTTTTTATGTACTCATAATTAAATTACAGAGTGAAACCATTGCCCTAAGTTTAAATGAAGATGGTACAAAAGTTAGTTAACAAAAGACTTCATAGTGCTTTGCAGAGTAAGCCTCACACCCCATCTCTACGGAGGAGCTGGGGTTGGAACACTCAAAATCCACTGTTCAAGTTCCTTCATCTGGAACTGTACTTGAGGGAACACTGCTGGTAATATGATTCACATTATCTAAAAGACATAGTTTTTTCTTTGTATTTGTGAACACATTAAATTATTATCAAGACTTATTTGCCTAAAAATGATTTTGTTTAAAGTGACTATGCCCAATTCGTCATCTTTCAGATATGTTATCAGAAGGGACCAGTCCCTGGAGAAGGACATCATGCTTGATAAAGTGGAAGGTCAGTGAAAAAGAGGAAGACCCCTAACAAGATGGATTGTCACAGTGGCAGCAGCAATGTGCTCAAGCTTAACGATGGCACAAGACTGGGCAGTGTTTCGTTCTGTTGTGCATACCATAACTTTGAGTTGGAACCAACTAGATGTCACCTAACAACAACAATAATGTCCAATTCTTTGGTCTGTTAAGAATTACATAGAATTTCCAAAGATGAATTTTATTTCTCTCATTTCTAAGTTTTAATCAAAACCATTGCCTTCTAAGTTTTAATCAAAACCAGACTTCAAGTATTGATAAATTGTAAGGGCTAAAAATTATATATGTATCATGAAACACATGATATTATCTCAATTATACTTCTAAAGTGAAATGAAAAAAAGTGACTTGTAAAAGGAGCTAGAAAAGAGCAAAATACCACTTGTTTCTGATCAATTAATAAAATATCATGGATTGACTCATACCCAAGTCCATTTAGTAAATCATTTAAAAGGTATATAAAAGAATAGTAATTCATATTGATTAAACACAGAATGCCTTAATAGGCCTTAAATAACTAGTTGGCAGCAAGTCAATTTCAATTCATGGCAATCCTATACACACTAGCATAGAACAGTGCTCCACAGGATTTTCAATGGCTAATTCTTCTGCAGTAGATTGCCAGAACTTTCTTCCAAGTCCCCTCTTAGTACACTCAAGCCTCCAGTCTTCTGATTAGCAGCTGAGCACATTAATTGTTTATACCCTCAAAGCCTCCTAATAACATACAGCCACGAGTTCCTTCCAACTCATAGCAATCCAGTCAGAAAGAGGAGAA
>NW_006408519.1:60781850-60782679 GCF_000296735.1 Chrysochloris asiatica
CTGTGAGTCGGTTCTGACTCCACAGCACATAACCACCACCATCAAAGAAAGTCAGAGCCAAAATCTAAGACAAGATTTGTAAGACAGATGAAATCTGATCTTTTAGAAATCAGAAGAAATATGGCTTTAGGAGATCAGATACCAGTTTCTCAATTCACAAAACCAAGGATGGGAAACGAAAACTTAGCATATCAAGACAATAACAAAACTCACAGCTGTCCAGTTAATTCTGACTCATAGCGACTGGCCGTTGTGGTTACTCATGAATGCTGTCAAGTTGGTTCCGACTCATAGCAATCCTGTAAAGAGTTTCCAAGAGTGACTAGCGGGTTTGAACTGCCAACCTTGCAGTTAGAACACTTAGCAGTCCAGTACTTACCCTATAGAACCACACCAGGTCCCATAGTGACTCTACAGGACAAAGCAGAACTGCTCCTTAGGGTTTTCAAGACTTACATCTTTATGGGAGCAGACAGCCTTATCTTTATTCTGCAGAGGGGAATACTGACCTTGTCATCAGAAGCCCAGTGTTTAATCCATAGTGCCAACAGAATTGTTCACAATCTATTTACTTTAAAGTGATTTCTATTTAAAAAAAAAAATGTTTACTTGATCATTGATGTTAATGCTCTGTTGGAAGGCTGTTTTCCAAAGGATGGAGAAGACGGTAGAAGAATATGACTGATATTTATCAAGGCCTAATATACCCACTAATATAGCGTAGTGGTTACAAATCGGGCTGCAAATCTCAAGGTTGACAGTTCAAAATTACCAGCTGTTCTGTGGGAGAAAGATGAGGCTTTCTGCTCCCGTAAAGATTTACAGCCTC
>NW_006408519.1:60784268-60788193 GCF_000296735.1 Chrysochloris asiatica
CGATTCCGACCCATAGCGATCCTGTATAGGGTTTCCAAGGAGCAGCTGGTGAGCTTGAACCACCGACCTTGCAGTTCAAACAACTTTGCAGTCTGCCAATTTACTTTTATTTTTTTAAAAAAAGATTGCATTAACATGGTATTTATTATAATTGATGAGTTTGGTTGTGTCCGTTTAATTTTATACCTGAGCTAAGTGGTACTGGCCTTCCTAACCTAGAAGCAGCTCCATCATGCCCTTGTTATAGGTTTAGATTTCAGAATCTCTTCTAGCAATAGGTTTTTTTTGCAATAAGAATCAGGAGAAAGTTCCCTGTTCTTTTTTCCACACTCCCTCTTCTTTTCTTTCCCCTCTTCTTCCTCACTCCCCACTACCCATCACATCTGTTTCTGAAAAGACACTAAGGGTTCTAAGCAATGTCATATCCCCTCCCAAAGCAAGATGTCAGCAGGCGGGCAGAGAGGAAGAAGGAAAAGAATGGTCGGCAAGCAGCCGCAAGCACCCTGGCAGATGTACGAGAACTGAACGACTCAATGAGACTGTGGCACGTACATTCTGTATAAGGCACACAAAAGCATTCTGTACAGGGACTCCTGTAAAGTGACTGCTTTATATGGAACAACAATAATAATAACCAACATACTGCCTACTAGGAAGGTGTTTCCAGAACTGTTGAAGGCATAAAATTAAAACAAGAAAAACTATCTTGGAAGCAACAAGGGAACCCGTGAAAGATTGTAAACCGGGCAATGGCATGATTAGATTACTGTTATACAGCATTATTTGGGACCTACAGAAGCAATTCGTCATTGAATTTTTCCAGCTACTGATTGTACCTACTAAGAATTGTCTATGCATTAGAGGGGGCCCTGGTACAGTGCTGTAAGCTAAGCTCTACAAGCTTCAGACTCACCAGCCACTCCTAGAAAACCCAATACAGGTTGAGTGGAAAATGGCATGACAGAACTTAACAACATGATGCATTGGAGGTCTTAATCATATTCTGTTTACCACTCCACTCCGGTTTGTAGATTTTAAAGTTGTTTTATTTGTATTAATTTGATTCTATGTGACCCCTCTACTATATGCCCAAGTAATGCTTCTGTAACAGAAATCTGAGCTCACCACTCTCCAGCTTAAAATCCTTCCCTGGTTCCCTATTGCTTTCAAGAGAAAGTCTAATCACTTTACTAAGCACCCAGGCCTTGATGTAACCCATCTCCTGTAACACCACATTGGCACCTCTTACTCAGATACCATGGGAGGAGCTGTGTATGCTGATGTGTATCCCCTGTACCCTGGGACAGATCACGTGATGGAGTATGAGAATGGGATATATACACACACAAATAATACAATCACATGAGACAATATACTGAAAATTGTAACAAAGTTACTTAAACATGTTTCCATTTTAATCTTCTGTGCAGTACTTTCAAGTTCTCCAACAACAACAGGGCCCAAAAGTTTTCAATAAAAACAGAACAAAGCACGAGGGATGCTAAACCATACCTCAAATAACAAAGAATATTTCATGCTTTTGAATAAACAATATTTTGCAAATCTCTTCAAATGGGGAAAGAACACAATATCCAACTGCCAAGGAGCTCTGGTAGCGTAGTGGTTACGAATCGGGCTGCGAACCTGAAGGTCAGCAGTTCGACACTACCAGCAGCTCCGCGGGAGAAAAGATGAGGCTTTCTACTCCCGTAAAGATTTACACACTAGGAAACCTTGTACAGGGTCGCTCTGGGTCGGAACTGACGCGACGGCACTTAACAACAACAACAACAATCTCATGGTCAGCAGTTCAAAATTATCAATGGTACCGCGGAAGAAAGATGAGGCTTTCTGCTCCCATAAAGATTTACAGCCTCAGAAACCCTCTACAGGGTAGCTATGAGTCGGAACCGACTCCACAACACACCACCACCACCAATAATGTTTTATGCCTGCCTGACCCATCCAAAACAATCTAAAGTGATTCTAGCAATATGCAAGTATTCAATTAGTGTATCAAGAAACATAAATATCTCAGCAAAAGGGGCCAGTGGGCTAGGGTCCCAGTTGATTTCAGCACCTCAAAGACGACTGGAGATCTTGTATTCAGAATCCAAGAAAATTGGTGGCTGTATTTTCTGTCTTTTCCATGCTAGCCTGTAGGTGGCAGCAAATCATCAACATTAAAATTTTTAAGTATGGTTTGTTTCACATGAAGAAACCACTGGAATAAAAATTGTATTTGAAAGACTAATAATGGCAGGTATCGAAATCACCAGCAAAAACATGACAATGGGCAATTATAACTACTACCACCACTACCGAATGCATTCTATTTATAACCAAATCTGAGATGGGTTCCAAATAGTTGGTTACATCATTCACATGTAACACTTCTGTGAGGTATTAGAATCACCATGTAAAGATGAGGAAATACAACCTTAAAGAGGTTTAGCAACTTGACAAAGGAAGCACACTGCAGTGTGTGGTTAAATCAGGACTTTTTATTCAGACCATCTGATTTGAAAGAAGTTACTTCAAACCAACTATCTTCGCAAAAAGAATAGGAGGCTGAAAGTCTGGAAGGCAGTATTTAGACTTGGAAAGTCTTTAGACTTTGCTGAGACTCCTTAAGACGTAAAAGAGTTTGGAAGACTACATGAGAAACTGTCTCATCATCTACTTTCAACTCTAGAGCTTCCCCAAACCTAGAAATCCAAATTTTGTCTTAAGTATTCTTCTATATATTATCCTATTTCCTGTGTGTTCAGAAAGCGTATCGTAGTCATTGTGGAGGGTATTTAAATAGGTCTGAATATTCTGAACTTCATTCTGTAGACAAAGCCAAATCACTGGAGGTTTTTCACAGATCAATGATTTTCTAGAATGATATTGTTAGCAAGTGGGATGAGGGCTAAATTCAAAGTAGGGAAAAAATAGTTGAGATGCTTTTACAGTAATAAAAGAGCAAGGTAACTAGAATCTAAAATGAAGTACTATTAGGGAAAATGGAGATCAAGTGTCAAACTTTGTAAGAAAGAACTTCCATGTTGGTGACTGAACAGAAAATCTGTTAAAGAACTGGGGATTGGCAAGAATAGGTTACTAATGTCTGGGGTCTTAAAAGCTCATGAGCAGCCATCTAAGGTGCAACTACAGGTCTCTTCCTGTGCAAAAGACAAAAGTGATGGGAAATTGAAGAAGCTTGAATTCCACTAAGTCCAGTGTCCAAAGGAATGTGTGAGTATCAGTCACAATGATTCTTAGACTAGAAGAATTAGATGGTGCCCGGCCACTACTACAAACTGCTCTGAAGGGATCCCATTAGAAAGTCCTGGATAGAGTGGGATAAAATATCGAACAAAACTCAAATTTATTAGGGGGGGAAAAAAAAACAAAAAACAGGCTTATTGGTCAGAAAGAAACTGGAGGAAACCAAGACTATGGCCTTAGGCCACCATTCATTCAGGTCTGTAATGGAACTTAGCTTCATGGTCTGCTTTTCAGCTAAACAGTAGATAGGTACAGAGCGGGACAGCAACAGTAGTGAGTATGCGCTCACCATGGAGTGGTCAATCATTCAAGATCAAAAGGGCAGCATTTACCTACAGACAATGTTCAGAAGGGATAAAAGGTGGATAGAATGGAAATAAGAATCACAAGGAGGAAATGGGATAAGTGTTGCTGTAGGGCGGAGACTGCAATCACTGAGATGAACAAAGTGCATGATTTGTTGAAAGTAAAACTGATGATCTTCTCTGTAAATCTTCACTCAATTTACAAAAGTGTAAAAAAGAAGGGGGTGTGTGGCTTCTGATCTGCTTAAGAAGTTTAACAATAAAAATCACCAGTTAGAACCACTATCCCCAGAACACCATTAGTTGACATCCTACTAAATAGCAACATCTGGACCAAACACTTCACG
>NW_006408519.1:60791078-60809905 GCF_000296735.1 Chrysochloris asiatica
AACAACAATATACCTGCCACTGTGAAAGGAGAATGACATCTCAGAGCCTGCTGAGAGTTATACTCTTTATTTCCACTAGGAACCTCAGGCCTTCTGAGGTTAAATAACTCCCCCAAAGTCACAGAAGAAACTCAGGAACAGAGGTCCAAGGGTCCAGCCTGTCTCCACAGTCACTTTTTCCTTTTTTACTGAGGGTAGGAGAAGATGAGCGGAGGTTGAGATTCCTGCTGGACAAGTCACAGATATCATTATCAAAGCCAAACAACTGATTATCTCTTCCATCAGGTTAAGAATATTTTAGCGACTTCCTTAATTCTTCTAGTTGTACTAACAGATGGTTAGCCTGTCTTCAGTTCCACATAGGTATGAACGTGAGCCTCCTGAAGATTGTAAGTGGGGAATGACATGTCTGAGCTTGCCTTTTGGAAACTCCCTTCAGCAGCAGACTGCAAAAATGGCCCAGACGAGAAAGAATCTCAGGAGCCCTGCTGATGCAGTGATTAAGCACTGGGCTGCCAACTGAAAGGTCTTAGATTCGAACCCACCAACTGCTCCACGGAAGAAAGACGTGGCAGTCTGTAAAGACTGCAGCCTAGGGAACCCTACGGGGCAGTCCTACTGTGCCCTACAGGGTCACTATAAGCTGGAATTGACTCCACAGCAATGGGATTTGAGAGAGACCCTCCAGACCACAGTGGCTGGATGTTGCCCAGGTGAGGGTACCAAATTCCACTGCCACAGGTGCAAGGATGGAGAAAATGGGACCAAGAGATACAACACCGTGTTCCATCAACAGTCAGATTCTTTCATTATTATATTAAACATAGGGCAATTCGTTAGTAAAGCAGGAGTCGTGGCATAATTGCCTATCACCTGCAAGCATACTTCAAAATTTGCAAAATAGCTTCAAAGCTCCTCTATCAGAATACAGATCTTTCCCCTTTAAGGAAGGCAGCATCCCTGAATTTTTGTGAGAAAAATAAACTTAAAAGACAAAAAGATTATTCATAGTTAAAAAGCAACTCAGGTGAAAATTAGACTCTTGAGTATCAAGATATTTCAGAAAAAAACTTTATTCAACTTATTGTACTTTTACACTTGTACACAGGACTGTTATGGTCAGCCTACATACATGTCTAAATAAAACTAAAAGAATTTCAATAAGCATAAGAATTTTTTTTTTAATTACGCTATAGTAACACATTGCCTTTTCATTTAACTAGCAGTATTGTTTTTCCTTAAACATAAAATGGTGGTACAACCTACATTCTATGATTTTAGATAAAATGCTATACTTCATACATCAGAGAATTTCTGAATAACTTCAGAAAGCTGCACTTCTTAAGTGTTTAGCTTAAGTGGAAGTATTTGTGACTGAGTGTGTTAAGGAGGAAGCAAGACAGACAATGTTCAGAATGAATACGAATGAAGAAAACATTTTCAGGACTGAAAATGTCCCTAGTTCTAGACTACCAAGTCCTGATCTTGGGACCTACATCTTTTCATCTTAGTACTAACAGTACCCCAGAACAAAGCAAATGTTATTAAACATTTTATTTGAACTGGTTTATTGGCTAAAGATTTAATCATACCAAGTTCCTCCCTATTTTTCCATGTGCAGGCACTTATAAAAAAGTCTAACCCCCTTTGACTACACAAGGAAGGAGGAAAATCAAACTTCCCATGAGCACAAGGTGAACCATGCCTCCCAACCTCCAACCTTCTTTACCCTATTCTGACACCAACCATACCTCCCACCACACAAGACTTCTCTGCTGGGCTCAATAATCCATTGCAACAGTCACACAGAACTCACAGACAGTATTCACAATTATGGGGTAGATTAGGGAAGTTAACAGGGTACAATTCGGGATCACAAACAACTCAGGATATAGCAGTTCTCTGGTCAGAAGTGCCTCGTCTCAGCCATACAACAGGCACGCCTCTGTCTTGTCTTCGACCTCTCAGCCATGTAGTCCCTTGGTTTCTCCCATGCTCAGGCAAGTGTTACAAGCTCCTTTAGCCTTGTGCATAAATGTCCAAAGGGAACCCCATTCTGCAACTCTGTCTCTTGCGTAAAGGCACTCTGATCTCTCTGTGCCACTGCCTCTGCCACTTTTCCACACAGGGATCTCACGCTCCACTCAAGGCTCTTCTTTCTTAATGGTCTTGGCATCATCTATTCCTGCTTCTGAGATGGCTCCTTTTAAACCCAATTGGATGGTAAGACTAACCCATCCCCATATAGAGTCTTGCACGCCCTATTTGCATGATTGTTGTTATTGTTAGCTGCTGCTGAATTGGTTCTGACTCATAACAACCTTATGCACAACAGAACACAACCCTGCCAGGTCCTGTGTCATCCTCACCATCACTGTTAAACTGAAGTCCACTGTTGCTTTCACTGTGCCAACCCATCTCGTTAGGGGTCATCCTCCTTTGTGTTGACCCTCCATTTTGCCTAGCATGATGTCCTCCAGGGACTCGTCCCTCCTGATAATGTGTCCGAAGTATGAGTGATGAGGTCTTGCCATCCTGGATTCTAAGAAACATTCTGGCTGTACTTCCTCCAGTACAGAATTGTTTGTTCTTCTGACAGTTTATGGTACTTGCAATATTCTTCTCCAACACTATAACTTAAATGCATCAATTCTACTATGGTCTTCCTTATTCACTGTTCAACTTTCACATGCATATGAAGCTACTGAAAATACCATGGCTTGCTTGGGTCAGGAGTACCTTGGTCCTCAATGGGGCATCTTTGTTCTTCAATGCTTTAAAGAGGCCTTGCACCGAAGATGTGTCTAATGCAATACATCATTTGATTTCTTGACTGCTGCTTCCATAAGTGCTGATGATCGATCTAAGTACAATGAAATCTTTGACAATTTCAATCTTTTCTCTATTTATTGGTCCAGTGATGAGGATTTTTTATTTCTTTACACTGAGGTACAACAACCCATACTGAAGGCTGTGGTCTTTGATCTTCATCAATAAGTATTTCAAGTCCTCTACACTTACAGCAATCAGTTGTATCGTCTACATTATTGCAAGTTGTTAATGAACCTTCCTCCAATCCTGATGCCACATTCTTCTTCATATAATCCAGCTTTGTATTATTTGCTCAATATACAGATTAAATAAGTATGGTGAAATAATACATTTTTTCTCATTTTAAACCATTCAGTGTCCTCTTGTTCTGTTTGAACGACTGCCTCTTGGTCTATGGACAGGTTCCTCATGAGCACTTAAAGTGCTCCAGAATACTATTTGCATGGCCTCACCCAATCATTTGGTGGGAGTTAAAAAGACTGTGGTTAGAAGACCCATATCAAGTAAATTCACTGTACCCTGCCATCCATTTGCCATGGTGGTGGTGGTGGTG
This sequence comes from Chrysochloris asiatica, assembly GCF_000296735.1. Classification (NCBI taxonomy): domain Eukaryota; kingdom Metazoa; phylum Chordata; class Mammalia; order Afrosoricida; family Chrysochloridae; genus Chrysochloris; species Chrysochloris asiatica. Next base: position 60,794,464 of record NW_006408519.1, read on the forward strand.
GTTATGTGCTGTGTAATTGGTTCTGACTCATAGTGACCCTGTACAGGGTTTCTGATGCTGCAAATCTTTACAGGTGCAGAAAGCCTCATCTTTCGGAACCACTAGTAGTTTCGAACTGCTGACGTTGAGGTTTGCAGCCTGATTCGTAACCACTATCCCACAAATCTCAACTATGAAATAGAACAAAGCATTGTTAACAAAATATTTATTGTTGTTAAGTGCCATCGAGTCGGGTCCAATCCATAACGAACCTGTGTAGGCTTTCCAAGGAGTAGCTAGCTGGTAGTTTGAACTGCTGACCTTATGATTGGCAGTTCAGTGCTTATCCTACAGTGCCACACCAGGACTCCAATACAAAATACAACTAAGGTACGTAAGAGTTTGATGAATGATGCTCCTCTGCTCGGAACTGTGGGTACACCCATCTGAGTGGTTTTCTCTTCCCTTAAAGTTATCCATCCTGACATCCTTTCCAGCAAAGACCAACTGCTTCCATTCCACACTTTCAAGGATTGTTAATCAAAACCTTTTTATCCATTTTCACAAAATCTGGATTTGAAAATAATTTTTGAGTATTTAATTCAAGTTTCATTGTTTACAGGTAAAGGGGTTGAGATTTTTAAAAGAGAAGATAAAAGATAAATATGACCTTTGATATTAAGATGTAAAGGGGCACAAAAATTGGCATGGCCATTTACAAGCCAGTTTACCTTTAGCCAAATGGTTTTCCTCCACGAGCTCCAAAATTCTTACCTGTGAAAGGAAGGCAATACAGCCTAGCTCTCTGGGTTTTTATAAGGACAACAAACACAAATCATGGAGAACACATGTGTGGTTATCAGGTGTTGTGGCGTCACCCCGACTCACCCAGCACAACAGCCTCCTACACAACAGAGGGAAACATGCCCCACTCCTGTGTCATCCTTGAGCCATCGTCCCCAAGACTGGCTGCAGATCAGACATAACACATTCAGTAAGGATTTGTTGCTTACCACACTTTCCACGTCTTATAATTAATCGCTATGGGTCAGAACCCACTCGACAGCACTTCACAACAACAACAAATTTCCTTCCCAGATTCCTGGTATGGCGCTGTAGGATAAGCACTAGACTGCAAGGTCAGTTTAAATGGCAAGGTCGGCAGTTCAAACCCACCAGCCCCTCCTTGGTAACCCTATACAGGGCCGCTATGGGTTGCTATGAGCTGGAACTGACTCAATGACACTTAAGAACAATTTCCTTTCTGGAATACTTGGGTGGTATAAACAGTTAAAGCAGTCTATCGGTTACTAACTTAAAGGCTGGATGTCTGAGCCCACAAAGAGATGTCTTGGGAGAAAAGCCTGGTGATGTACTTGTGAAAACTCAGCTGTGGAAAACCCTATCAAGCACAGTTCTCTGACACACTGAGTCAGCGTGGGCTTCACAGCAACTGACTGAGTTCCTCTTCCCGTCCATGAAAGACGGCTCACAGGAGTCACTGCGCATCACTTTCCCTACAACCTGGCACTTGCCCATCCCACCACCCTTTAATCAAGGGCAGTTTTCAGTCAACATCTCACTTGATATTTCTGAGGCATCTGACAGTACACACTTTGGCAGAAAGCCCCCTCCTCGGATGCCTCCCACACACCCTCCCACGAGTTTTCTTCTAACCTCTGAGCTATCGCTTCATCTCACTGTCCCAGAATTCCATTTCCAAGCCCACATCCAATCCCACTGCCTTAGTTCAGTCTCTCACTAGGATCCTTGATGGTCTGTCTCCTGTAGCTCAGCCCCCTCCTGCCACCAGAATCAGCTTTCTAAGATATGTGTTGGCCTACATCCCTCCCTTGCCTCAAACCCTTCAGCAGCTCCCCACCTCCCAGTAAAGCTGACAATCTAGAACCACCTACTCCATCTCTTACTCCTGCTATCACCCATCTAACGCTCCAGAAACCCAAAACTCCTCCAGGAAGACTCGCTCTTCTCCTGTGTTTTGCACATGTTATTTTCTCTGCTAGAGACCCCTCTGTATTTCCAAGTCTTGTTCATTTCAAAACTCAGCTTTAGGTATCTCCTCCTCTTGGAGGCATCCCTGACACCGTAACTGAAAATGAAAACATGCCCTAGCTCTGGGTGTGATAATATCTGTGTAACCTGTGCTTAGAACACACCCGCTACGCTGGGCAAGATAAGACCTTAGCACTGGGTTTCAATTCTGTATTATGAGCCGCAACACAGTTGGTACTGAGCACCGCTGGCTGAATGAATTATAGAAAAGATAAGTACCTGGGTGGTACAGTTAGTGTACTCCATTGTTAAGCAAAAGGTTAGATGTCAAACCTATCCAGAAGGGCCATGAAAGAAAGACCTGTTAATCTACTAAAGCAAAAACAGTAATAGTAATCAGCCACTGAAAACCCTAGAGAGCAGTTCTCCTGTAACATATACAGGGCCATCAGGAGTCAGAGTTAACACCGAGTGGCTATACTGATAAGTATGTGGTGGACAGTGCCACGTGAACGCACTGCCTCTTCCCTTTCTACCTGTATCTTGATCACTTTATTTTTGTGTTGCATCTTACTGCACTGCTTTTACCGACAATGAATTTTCCATTTAAAACAGGCATCGAATGCTACTTTCTAAAGGAGGGGAAACAAGGAACTTCTATCAAACACCATGGATCTAAAGATTGTTACTATTTGGATCAATTACTTACCTTTATGTTACAGAGAAAAGTGTATGCATAAATAAATACACCACGGTTGCAGAAGTGAGACACAAAAGATATTATAGAAAGAAAACTGTAATATCAGCTAAGAAGCTAGAAGATGCCACAACAGAAGATGAAACTATTTGCTATTTACTCTGAATTTGAGGCTTTCTGCTCCCGTAAAGATTTACAGCCTCAGAAACCCTGTATAGGGTCGCTATGGATCAGAATTGAATTGACAGCACTTAACAACAACAACCCAAGAAAAAAAGGAGTCCTGGCTATGCAATGGTTAAACATTCAGCAGCAGTTGGAACTCATCTGTAGTTCCACAGGAGAAAAGACCCAGCAATTTGCTACCATAATGATCACAGCCTAGGCAACCAATCCTATGGGCAGTTTTTCTCTGATTCTGACTCAGAGGCACACAACTACTACCCCCCAAGAAAGAATTAAAGTCTAATCCTGCCCCCACAAACTCTCTAAGGGGGGAAAAAAAGTGTATACACATCAGTTACACAATCTTCAAAGAGGTAACAGTAAACAGCCTTCAGTCCAAAGCAGCATAAAAAATTTCAGTGTCTAGGAATGTTTTATTTAAGCACAAAATAAGGGGAAACCTCTCTTCCTTTTTAATCATAGAATTATGAAAGAGATACATCATACTGTTCAAGACACCTTTAGTGGCACTATCCAAAAAGATCACAAGATAATTACAGTGTTCTTTTTATAAGTCTCTGTCTATGGCTCCAGCTCTCTGTGCTTTGTTTCTGCAGAAAAGTTCTAGAGATGTGAGCAGAGAGAGGAGAGAAGGATGTGGTTCTGCCCTAAAGGTAAAAGACCCACTCAAACCAGGGTTTCTCAACCGCAACATCATGGACATTTGGGCCAGTAATTCTTTGTCGTTAGAGCCATCCTGTGCAGGTAGATGCTAAAGGTTACTCACTCACTAGATGTCACCAGGTATGAGAACCAAAACTCATTCCCAAGCATGGTCAAATGTGCCCTGGGGGGCAAAGTCACCCCAGGTTGAGAAACACTGGTTTAAAGCAAGAGAGCAATTAAAAGGACACAAAGAGCTAAAAGCTGCTGCTTAACAGAGATTCAGTATCAAGCATCAAGAAGACTAATTTCTGAAGACTCCATATTTACTCATGAGAAAGTAAAACCCTAAGAGAGAAAAATGAGCAACTATAGTTGAGAGAGCAGAGAAAAAAAGAAAAGAAATTGAGGCAACAGGACCCACACCGTGAGGAAAATATAGAGCCCCCAAGAGATCCCTGGGTAGTGCAGATGGTAAACCTGCATAGTGGCTGACAAAGAGTGCAGGTTAGAGGTGCCTCTGAGGTACAAGCCTGGCCATCTACTTCTGGAAAACCAGCCATTCTACTGTGACACTCATGGGGTGACACTGAGTCAGGAAGGACTCCAGGGCATCTGGTTTTTGGTCAGGATCTTTAAAGAGATAAGAAAGGCAGCAGACTGAGGTGGGGAGGGCTGATACACTTAGGTGTAAAGAAATCTTAGGAGCCAAATCGGGTATGGAAGAGCTTCTGGGATTCAATGAGAAAAAAAGTTCCCAGAAGAAAGGTCACCTCCCAAAACGTCACTTTAGAGTAGAGTGAAGGTGGAAGAAAAGATTCCAAAGGCAAAACATATTAGTATTATCAAATACTTTACTTGCTACCTTCTAAACTTACTAAAAACCAGAGGAGACAGAATCTTCACAGCCTCTCACCACCACCCCCATCTAGTGCAAAACTAGTAAGGGGGCACTCCACAGAGGTCAAAAAGTCAATCACAAAGACATTTGGGGATCCCCAGAGAGAAAGTCACTTCCTTCCGTAAGTCTCCTCTCTGACTATTAGGGAAGTTTCACATCTCTTCAGTTCAGCTCTGGTTTTTATTTTGTACAACATAGTTATGACTCCTGCCATCATTAAAAAAAAAACAACTCTCAATAAGAGACAGCCAATTCCCTAACAAAAATCAAAAAGGGTAAAACCAATTAAAAAAAAGAACACACTATGAGCTAAGGAATTTTAGTTTGATTTTCCAAGGCTTTATGGAATTCCAAATATGACAGCATTCAAAATAAAATGTCAGATTTTTTAAATGAGCTGTAATTTCTGGAATTACTAGAAATAACCAATACAAATACAAACCAATGCTGCACCTTCCTATAAATTAGATAATTCTTAAGAGCTGTAGGAAGAGAGGGCATTTTACTATTTATACTACATTCAGGGCATTATACTTATAATATTCATAGAAGGTAAGATATAATGCCAACAAGTCCTTCTGGAATAGACCACAGGTGCTGGACGGCAACAGCAAAGAGGGAATGGAATTCTCAGATCCAAGCAGCAATGAGATGAATTGGCACACAGTGGCCACGACACCGAACATGAAGATGGTCTAAGATGAGCATTTCATTCTGTTATATAGAAGGTCATCAGGGACGGAGTCAGCTAGACAGCAATGAACAACACAATACAACATCTATTACCAGAGAAGTTGAGATAATGTGGGGTTAAAATAAGGGGGTGGAGAGAGGCGGTGAGGCCTGAGATGGAGGCAGAGAAGACGACGTCAAGAGATGGTGGGGCTGGGGACTCGGGATCAGGAGATGGAAAGGGGCCGAGGACTGTGGTGGCGGGGGGGGGGGGGGGGGGGGGGCTTAAGGGGGAACCCCCTTGGGTGGGGGGGGGAGGATGCGCGCTTACAGGGTACACCCCTTGGTTGGGTGAGGATGCGTGGACGGGATGGTAACTATGCCAATGAAATGATGGATGATGGAATGAATGTAAAGCTGATATTCTCCCATGTAGACTACCACACAATTCACAATAAAACATTAAAAAAAAATGGGGGGGGTGGGGGACATTTGACAACTGAGAGATGAGTGCTAGCCACAGTACACACTAATTAAGCTTTGTGATTTGGGGATATCACCACCTTCCTCTGCCTCAGTTTTCACATCTGTGAAATGAACTGGAGTGTGATGTGGACTCATCCTTACCAGTGTCATTCACTCATTCATTCATTCATTCATTCAGCAAATATTAGTGAAGCAATAGATGCTTTAGCACTAATTCTTGGGAAAAGGTAATGAATGAAAAGGACAAAATCGTATCCCCTGCTGGAATTCACATTCCATATTCTGAATGGAATAGTATAACATTCCAGAGTATATCATACATAGGAAGGTTCAGTTCTCATTCCAGTTATAGGTAGGATTCTCAGCCAAGATACATAGGTATTTCTGAAAAGTTTTAACATCCTGGTTAAAAGACCCCTCTTTGTTCCAGCCATTGGCCCTAATCCTATCCTTCATTCAGATTGATTTTTAAGAGTATATTACCCACAGTTTAAAGTCATTTGTCCCAAGACGGCACTTTGGATAAATATCAAAGAATGTGTATATTTAGACCAACGTTCCCAACCTTTCTGAGTAGGACACTTGTAACAGAACTTCTTGTTTGCAGATTAAGTAGATACAAGAGTCACATGAACTTTTCAACGTATTTGTAATGTATCATTCATAAGAGCATCTACATATAAATCCAAAGAGCACAAATATACAGAAGCCGTATCATTCATTCTATCAATGTAGCATATGTGGTGTTCAAACAGAATTCCAAGTTTCTTGTGCCCTCAGGGTTCTGCATACAGAGACTGGTAATCACTGTTCCAGATCTCCACTTTTATTTGAATATTTTAGAATCACGGTGTTCTTACCAGATAACTCCTTAGGGTACTTTCTGTTTGCTAGAATGCTTTAGCCCTCCTCTTTTTCACTTAAAACAAACTGTGAAATTGGAGCTCTAATAGGTAAATAGGGTGCTTTGGATACACAGAGTGCTGTGGCCTAAGCATTGGGCTGCTAACTGCAAGGTCACTGGTTCAAATACACTAGTCACTCTGCAGGTGAACAATGGGGCTTTCTGCTCCCGTAAAGATTTAAAGTCTTATAAAGCTCTGGAGCGGTTCTACTCTTGCTATAGGGTCCTAGTGTGGCAATGTAGAATAAGCACTGGAATGCTAAAGGCAAGGTCAGCCATTCAAACCCACCAGTCGCTCCTCAGAAACTCTATTACAGGGCTGCCATGAGTTGAAATTGACTTGACAGCACTTAACACCAACACAGTTACTAAAAGTCAAAATCAACACATTGATGTTGTTATATTTCTATCAATATATGAATTGTTTTAGTTCCATGTGTGAAAAGAGAGAGAGAAAAGGTGGAACTTCAAAAAGTTCATAGAAAAACTTTCATTATCCTTTACTTCCATTTTTCATGAAAATTTTGAATATTTTAAATTCCATGACTCCACGCTCCTACAGACTGCTACTAGGAATCTAAGAATTGAGAAGATAATTCTTCAAAATTTGCTTAAGGCATTCCCAACCCTACAATTACCTCTGTTTTAACAGAGAACATCTGAAGGCAGCCAATGGCTGGAACTGTGAAAAGTAACAGGAGGTTAAAACAAAGATACAAGGAGGACTGAAGAGCCAAGAAGCCAGCCTGAAAGTCTCCTGGGAATTTTGCACAGCAAACAGTGACCATGCAAGTCTACCTGCAGTCATGTCGTTGCACCTCCAGCGTCAGAAAGCTTGTCATGGTCCCTTGTCACTTTTTAAACAGTTGCCATCTCTTCAGTTCTGACTTGCGGCAAGCCATGTGTATCGAAGTAGAATGTGCTCCAAAGGGTTTTCAAAGGCAGGTCAGGCCTTCCTTCCACAGTGATAGTCTCTTGACTCAACAGTACTAACAACAATTCTCTACTGTTTGTGCTGCTCTTGAATTATTTCCCGTACATAAGATTTAGACATTGGAATGGATGATGCCACCCTGTTATACTCAGGGCACATGGGGAGCTCCCTGTCTGCTTTATCACAGAACTCCAAGAAGGGTCACATATACGGGAAAGGGGCACAATGAAGGGAGCTTCCAAGTAACCTGACTGTCCCAACCGACACCTACCAGCCCTCAACTTCCGGAGAACTCTAGCTTCTCTTTATTTTCAGTTTTCCCTTCCTGAAAATCCAAATTATGGGTACCAATTACAACCAATAGTTAGAGGAAGGACAGCAAATACACAAACCTAGAAGCATTTTTATCTGGGTTTTATGCTCCATCTTGAACTTTGTTTCTAATTTCCCCATGCAGCTTTACTCTGCACACACGGAGTCACCATGAGTCAGAACTGACTTAAGGGCAACTTACAACAACAACAACATGCTAAAAGAAAGAAAAATAAGGTCTACTCATTAGTAAATAAAAAGTAATTTTAGTTATGAAACTCTGGCTGCTTCTCTGGCAGAGTTCACAGACCACTGAACCGTCTCCCGGTTTTCTCTGTAAAATAAGGAAACTGGCAGCTTTATGCCTCCTTGTTCTCATACACTAAGACGCTCACTGAATGGAACCCTGGCCCATGGAAACAATCCCATACTGGGACTGGGACAGGTAATCCCTGTCTAATGACTGCTTTCAAAAGGTACAACCATTTTTAGTTTATTGTTTTAAAGATCTCCTGTCTTTGTATTTATGTCTGCCACTTCCAATATTCAGAACAAAATCCAGGACATACTATTAGCAGGACCCTGAACTGAATCAGTGTTTCAGGTGCTTGTGCCTCATTTAGCCAAAGACAGAATCAAGGAAGTCTTCAAGAGTTACGCAGGCAACTAGAAGCAAAAGCCTTCATATGCCTCTATTTTTGTTATTTATCTGCTCAGTGAGTTCAGAGTGAGGAGAAAAACTTTAACACTCCTATAAATAGTAATAACTTTAAATATCAAAGCCCCCAATACATGTATGCCCTAAATCTTTAATGAGCCATCAACACTCTGCTTGGAATCAATAACAGCTTTGTTAACTAACTGCAATACAGCAACACTCACTCACAGGGCACACACACACATGCACGGCTTTAGACTCATGAAACATTTAAGCATTTTAAAAGTATCTAGTGTATAGACACACATTTTAAGTTTTATTATAGCACACTTAATTTTACAAAAGTATTATTTACCACATGGTGATCCAGGCGGAGAGGAATTCCCACTAGGAGACAAGTAGAGATAACTTTTGTTCACTCCTGCATCAAAATTGAATGGGGACTGGTAGTCCTCCTCAAAGTCCATGTCTCTACCATCCATTCCAGACAAATGGAGAATGCATGGTTTCAAAGCTACCTGCTGTTATTCTTCAGTTAAGTCCCATTTTGGTCATACTCCTTGGATCGCTGCCTGGCGTGATCTCGTTGGAGAAATTAACCCCAGGGTTTAGAGATCCTGGCTTCCCAGCCCAGTTGGAGACACTTGTTTCTGGGAGCTTCACGCCCTCAGGGCAAACAAACTGAGCAGACTGGTTTAATAAATTGACTTGTCCAAGGCAATCTTAGGAGGGGCTCTATTCAACACCTGCTGCTACTTTTGATCAACAATGAACCACCTGGGCAGGGGAGAGCCGCTTGCTTCAGTAAACAAAGGAGCGTCAGGTTCTGCAATATCACCCAAATGGACAAACAGTTCAAGCAAGCGTCAGATGCTGAGCTGAATTATAATAAGAAACTAGAGTTTATTGATTTTTTAAAACCAGTCAGCTGACCACAGCTACCCCAGGGCAGTCTTAAGCTTCTAGGACAAGGAAAGCTTACGAGTCAGTAATCCACAAATGGCATCTGGGTGATACTTTTTTTTCCACCCTGGATTACTGTAGAATTCTGAAAGCCAAGCTTCCTGGTTTAGCAATCTGCTTTCTAAGCATAACGTGGTACAAAGCTATATGTCCACTATTACTTTAGCTAAAATGTCACTCAAAAAATTCAGTTTGGGTTGTCTCTTCCTTCTCTCTTTCTTTTTTTGGAACAATGTAAAAATTAAGCATCTACTTTGAAAGTAAACCTTTCAAAGGTTTTTTCAGGAATTCCTGAACCTTTTTGGTTTAGCTAAAGCCCAGGTTTACCAGAAGATGTAATAAACCTGTGAGCAACCCACACAGGAAAAACGTGTTTCCCTTTGTACTGCGTGCCCTGTGGAGTGACCAAGACCCAGCTAGCTTGTAACACACAGTCCTTAAGCCACTACACCCATTTCCTTTGACAGAATTCCCTAAGCAGAACCTTCCTATGCTAAATATGGCCTTTGTTCACACATTGGCACTAGAAGTTAGCTATGTTTGCCCCACGTGGCTCATCTAATATTAACCAGTAAACCATTTACCTTAAAGTGATTCCAACTCATGGAAACTCCTGTCTTTCAGAAAAGAACTGTGCTGCATAGGTTTTCACTGGTTGATTTTCCAGAAGCAGACTAGAGGACTTGAACCACCAACCTTTCAGTTCATACCTGAACGTGTTAACCATATACCACCCAGGGAATGCCATCTAACATTGTAGCTGTTGTTAAGAGCTATCAAGTTGGTTCCAACTCACTGTGACCCTGAATAGGGTTTCTAAAAGCAACTGGTGGGTTTGAACCATCGACCTCAAGGTTAACAGTCCAATGTTTATCCCACGATGCCACACAAAGGTCCTCCATCTAACATTGTTGTTGTTAAGTGCCGTCGAGTCGATTCCGACTCACAGCAACCCTGTGAAGGGTTTCCAAGAAGCGGCTAGTGAGTTTGAACCTCCGACCTTGTGGCTCAAGTCGACCTTGAGGTCCAGCGCTTAACCCCACAGCACCATACCAGGGCTCCCCATCTAACATTGTTGATGTTGTTAAGTGCCGTCGAGTTGGTTCCTACTCATAGGGACCCTGCATAGGGTTTCCAAGGAGTGGCTCGTGAGTCTGAACTGTTGACTTTGCAGTTCAAACTGACCTTGTGGTCGGTCCAATGCTTGTCCTACAGCACCAAAAATTAAGGCAACCTCTGGCAGGTAAGCAATGATCTGTTAATGCAGAGCAACAACAACAGAAAAGGCAATGTCTACCTTTTAAACCAACCTGATACAAAGGGAACTCAATATACTTCCCTGGATTAGAAGTAAACATGAAATTTCATGTATTTTAAGAATTTTTTTTTAAAGTGTCTATTATATAAACTATAAATGTACCAAGACAAGCTACACTCATCTCAACTTACAATTCATTTCCCTGTTAGTCTCATATCATGCTCCATTTTTGGCAAAATTCTAAGTTTAGGAGCCCTGGTGGTTCAGTGCACTATGCAATGGGCTGCTAGCCCCAAAGCCAGCAGTTTGAATCCACCAGCAGCTCCAAGGGAGAAAGATGAGGCTTTCTGTTCCCAGCCTCGGTAAATCTATACAGGGTCACGATGAGTCCGAACCGACTCAACGGCACACAACCACCACATCTAAGTTTAAAATTTTGTTACTAGGCATCCTAACTAAAAAAACTATTTTTATTTTTCTCCTGAAAGATTCCAAAATATGGGCAATTTTAAATGTTGTTTGTTCTTTGATTAAAAATACAATAAAGGGGTTTCTTTATTGTTGTTTGAAAGAATGAGTCAGTTCCTTGAAATCCAGAGTGTCTCTTAGAGGGCAGGCATTGTAGTGATGAGCCAGAACGGGCGTGTAGTTAAGAGGGTCCTTGGCCTTGACCATAGTCTGCATTGGGTCACTAAATAACTGGGAGGAGAGTCGTCATTTTTCTGTTGCTTTGCTCATTCTTCCTCCTAGAGCCACAGGTATAAAAGGTAACAATACTAACACATATACAATGCAACCCACAGTTTCACCTATGAGCTTATCACCACTACCCAAAAACTCCAAATCCTCATATGCCAAGGATCCCCTAGCTGGTCTGAGTATTAACCAGAAGGCTGGCGGCTTGAGTCCACCTAGAGGCACCTTGAAAGAAAGGGCTACAGAGTTACTTCAGAAAATTCAGCCCTTGAAAACTCTACGAAGCACAGTTCTGACACACATGGGGTCATCGAGTGTCTGAGTCCACTAGACAGCAAGTGGGTGGCTGTCATTCATGCTCCACGCTTTGCCTGAAATGCTGCCTTTTTTGCTTGTCAACTCATCCATCCTACAACACTGAGAAAGAAATGCCACCTCTCCTCCGAAGCCTTCCCAGTTTCTGCCCACAGTGCCCCAAGTGTAGCTTCCAGCAGCAGCACATTAATGTGAAATGCTCACTAAGTGTCTCTGGCACTAACATCTGCCCTCCGGGGCAGGAAGTACATTCTCTACTGAAGTCCCTGCCCGGAAGCTTTGGCTCATAATAAATGTGGAATGAATACAACAAACAAAGGCTAATGGAGACATGAAACATCTTATTTATAAATGGAAAGAATCAGATTTTAAGGAATGCCTAGAATTTTTACTCTTTTCTGCTTAGGTACAATCTTAGACTGCTTCTTCAAACCAGAGGTAGTTCTCAATGTCTAAAGTTGATTCCAGTCGAGGCATTCTCACCATGGGAGAAAAAGAGAACAGAGGTCAAAAATGGGAAGAGTCTGTTTCAACAGAATGACAAAAATTCACCCCACTCAAGATTCATGTACAAAGAACATGGAACTGTGAGAAATAAAAGATGGAAATGCAACCTCTGGTGACAGACAATTAAAGATCTTGATTTTAAAACTTTTATACTTAACATGATGTGCACAACAAACAAACAAAAAAATCACTTAAGATTTTTGAACTAGGCAGAGACAACCTAAAAAGTTAAGCATTATTCTCTGGAAACAATGTTTAGGTAAAAAGAAGCTAAAAGAATAAGGACTCAGAAAGAGGCTTCTGGTATAGTTCAGGAGAGATGGAGCAATTGGGGACTTTAGATCCAGAGAGGGAGCGGGGCTGTGTGCTGATGACTGGGGCAGGCTTGTAGTGTATACCCTTTGGTTGGCTGATGATGCATGGAGGGGATCGTAACCATGGCAATGAAACGATATAAGATAGGATGGATGTAAAACTAATGTTCTCCCATGTAAACTACCACATAATTCACAATAAAACATTAAAAATAATAATAAAGGAAGGCAGCCATTTATCAGAGTAGCTGGGCAGCTCTCATTTCCATGAGTCTTAACATTTCCTGTTGAGGGGTACTTGGCCCAAAGAAGAGAAACCAGGTAAGATGTGGTTCTGCCCTACTGGATATTTCCAAATGAGTATACTTCAAAATCAACATGAACAAAATTGATTTTACCATTTTTACTCTAAGACCTAAAGAGCTCTGCCCAAGGACTCATTCTGCTCTTACGAGGAGATACCGTCAGAAGTTGACCATTCAACTAGCCTAATGCTTTTCATCCTTCTCTTATCTATTGTCACAGACCATGCCACTTCAGACTCACCTAGAGCATTCGAGGAGAATTCAGGTTCAAAAACATTGTAGTGGATGTCTACGTAGGGCCATCTTCCTATTGAGGAATCTACTTTACCTGCTGCTTCATAGGCTCTAGTGGGACCGTCTACAATAGTTCCCACATATTCCCTAGCTTAGAGGTGGGCTGGTGCTTCTCATCTGTATCCTACAGACCTCCATCCCTGTACTCAGAGGGACTGCCTAAGCATAGACATCTGACCCACAAACGCCCATAAGAGGCCTCCCCTGGCATCTACCCTGAGCTGCTAGATGCTGGTTTGGAGGGGCCAGGGGGCTCTTTCTCTCCCTATGTTAACATGCAAAGAACCAGAGATAATCAGTGCTAAGACCAGGGGAGGGATGGAAGGATGAAGGGAAACAGGAACGGGATGAAGTAGCATTATCTGAACCCTAGATCTAGGTACCCCTGGGCTGCCTAGCCATTAAACCAATACATTTCTGTGCGGCTTCACTTGTGGTTGGAGGTGGATTCTATCCTGTTACCTGTATAATACCTACTTTTCCAACCATATTTCCCACTATTTCCCCAAACTTATTTCGGTCAAACTCAGTTTCCCTATTTCCTGAACATATCTTAAATTTTGCCTAAAAAAATTCTCTAATTTTGCCTTTTCTTACCAACTTGTCAAGCTCTATTTACTAAGTCACATATGCATCTTATACATAAAAATAATGTTCATGAAGTGCCATCTAAAATGTTAAAAAGTAAGTAATATATATGTCTACTAAAAGCAGATTTTTGAATGCAAAACAGCGAATTCATATAATAAAAATTATATAAATATGATTATTATAATGTTGTTGCTGTTGTGAGGTGCCATGGAGTTGGTTCTGACCCATAGCAACCCTGTATAGGATTTCCAAGGAGCAGCTGGTGAGGTTGAACCGCCGACCTCTTGGTTCAAAACAACTTTTCAGTCTAGTGCATTAATCCACAGCGCCACACCTATAGAAATATATTATTATACATGGAAAGATAGTCTTGATACATTTATTAAACAAAACAGTTTCCAGAATTGTATCATTGTATGGTCCATACATGTGCAGCAACTGAAGAGAGAAAGACTGAAGAGTTGAAAGAAAGAAAATAAACAGAAAGAAATTCATGTCAGGAGCTCATCAACTACTCCTCGGAAGCCCTATAACAGAGTCGCTATGGGTTGGAATGGACTCTATGGCACTTAACAGCAACAAATCCTAGAAAAGTGCTCATGCAAAGCAGTGCCAGCAGAGGGCGCCCACAGGCAGCAGAAGTCAACTATTAAGATTTATACCACACACACAGAGCTCCCCCCACTGCCTTCAAATCTATTTCAACTTGTGTTGTTATTGTTGTTAAGTGCTGTAGGTTCTGACTTATAGCCAACCTTTCCATTCAAACCAAACTTGAAGTCAAGTGCTTATCCTACTGCACCACACCAGGACTCATAGCCACTCTATATAGGGTTTCTGAAGCTGTAAATCTTCATGGGAGCAGAAAGCCTCATGTTTCTCCCACAGAGCAGAAGATAGGTTTGAACTGCAGACCTTGGTCTAGTGCTTATCCTACAATGCCCAAGAGGGCACTTTTAAATACAGAGAACTAACCTGCAAATAGAAATAAGACTGGTGGTGGTGGTGGTGGTTTTGTGCCTAGGAGTCAGTTCTGACTCATAGCGACCCTGTATAGGGGTTTCCAAGGCTATAAATCTTTAAGGGGGACAGAAAGCCTTATCTTTCTTTCGAGGAACCGCTGGTAGTTTCGAATTGCTGACCATGAGGTTAGCAGCCTGATTCGTACTCACTATGCTTTCAGAGCTCCTAAAAATAGGAATAGGTACAAATAATATGAAGAAACTTAAGTTTCTGTCTGCCTATTGTTGACACATCTCTCAAATATATCAAGGTATATTCTCTTTAAATTTGGAAGACATTTAAGGTATTATTGTTGTTAAGTGTGGTCGAATCAGTGCCGACTCAAGCAACCCTGTATAGTGTTTCTAAGGAGTAGCTAGTGCATTTGAACCACTGACCTATTGTTTAGCAGAACAGTTGCTTAGTATACAGTGCCAGACCAGGACTCTTGCTTAAAGGATAGTCTGATTTAAAAGCAATACAACATGTGTAAAATGTATTTTGAGGTAACTGGAAGGGAATCTCAGAGATAGGTAATATGGGTGTACCCCACAGGAGAAACATGCCTTACTGATGGAGCACAGCCATATGACCTATCTTTGAAATATTCAGAGAGTCTGCCTGCATCACAGTGACACCAGAGACACCTTCACTGGCCAAACAAGATGATCTGTCCAGCAAATAAGAACAGCAACCATTTATAGACTGCGAACCTTAAGATCAGCAGTTCGAAACTGCCAGCTGTTCTGTGGGAGAATGATGAGGCTTTCTGCTCCTGTAAAGATTTATAGCCTCAGAAACCCTGTACAGGGT
>NW_006408519.1:60810433-60816116 GCF_000296735.1 Chrysochloris asiatica
TATATATACACATACATACATACACACACATATATATACTGTTGTTATATATATACATACACACACATATACTGTTGTTATGTGTGTATATATACATATATACATATACATATACACATACACATATACATGAGTCCTGGTGTGGCGCTGTGGGCTAATGTGTCAGACTGCAAAGCCGTTTGAACTGCAAGGTCGGTGGTTCAAGCTCACCAGCTGCTCCTCGGAAACCCTGCACAGGGTTGCTATGGGTCAGAACTGACTCAATGGCATTTAACAACAACAACAATACATATACATATGTACTGTTGTTGTTGTTAAATACAAAAACAAATTTTGTTACATAGAAAAAGAGACTAGGAACCCATGAATCCTCATAATAATAAATGGAAACATAAAAAACAAGGGAGGGTTTTGCTTACTAAAGAATGCCAAGTAAAGACACTGAAGACTACCAAGTAAAGAGTCAGGAAATAAACCTCAGTGGTGATGGTGTTTGGAAACAGACATGGTGATGTTGCACAACATGACGAACAGGAACAGCATTAACATAACTGAATTGTACAGGCAAAAAATGTTGACATGGCAAATGTTTTGTGTAGTCAGACAGACAGACTTTGTTAAGTGCCATCGAACTGGTTCCGACTCATAGTGACCCTGTACAGAGTTTCCAAGGAGCAGCTTACAGTTCAAACCGACCTGTAGTCCAGTGCTGATCCTACAGTGTCACGCCAGGAGTCTCGCACTCTCTATCTGTCTCTCGATAGATAGATAGACAGACAGACAGATAGAGCTCTCTCTCTCTGTAGATAGATAGATAGATATAGATACATAGATATAGACTCAATACATGGACTCCTGGTGTGGCGCTGGAGGATCAGCACTGGACAGCAAACCACAAGGTCGGCAGTTCAAACCCACCAGCTGCTGCTCCTCAGAAACCCTCTACAGGGTAGCTATGTTGTTGTTAATTATGTATGTTGTTTTGGTAAGTGCCGTTAAGTTACTCCGAATCACAGCAACCCTGTATAGGGTAGTGGTTGGTAGGTTTGAACCACTGAACTTGTGTTAGCAGTCCAGTGCTTATCCTACAGTGCCACATTGTTGTTAGGTACTGCTGAGTCAGTTCTGACTCATAGCAAGCATATATACAACAGAAGGAAACTGCCCAGTCCTCATCATTCTCCTATGGAGCGGCTGGTGATTTGAACTGCTGACCTTGCAGTGAGCAGTACAGTGCACATCCTACAGTGCCACCAGGGTTCTTTTTGTATTTCCTGGTATTTCTGAAATAAAAGTTTTAGTAAGAGCAATAGTGGGAGACAGATGCAGAGAAGTGAGGCCTGGTGAGGAGAAACAAGGGTAGAAACAAGTGAAAAGTCATTGATTTTGTTTTTGTTTTTAATGGGTGTAGTGGATGTGGCAAAAGAAGCAATGCAGAAAACGGAGCATGTAGGAATTAGCCAAGGGTAGACAGCTGCACAGAAGAGGGTCCAGGCATGGGAACTCCCTCTTTGGGACAGTGTCCCTGCTTAAGGGGAGGAGCTCTGGAAAGTGGGCTTCGAGTCTTTAACTGCATACAGCAGGACTGGAAAATGTTGGCTTTCTCCTAAAAATATATGTTGTTGTTGTTGTTGTTAAGTGCCATCGAGTCGATTCCGACCCATAGCGACCCTGTACATGGTTTCCGAGGGTGTAAATCTTTACGGGAGTAGAAAGCCTCATCTTTCTGCCACGGAGCGGCTGGTAGTTTCGAACTGCTGGCCTTAAGGTTCGCAGCCCGATTCGTAACCACTACGCTACCAGAGCATAAGAAAAATTCCTTATGTTAACACCATTACTTTCCCCCAGTGTTTTCCACCCTAAAGATATGATGTCAGGAGAGACAGTCTCTGGAGAAGGACATCATGCTTGGTAAAGTGGAGGGTCACAGAAAAAGAGGAAGACCCTCAATGAGATGGATTGTTCCAGCAATGGACTTAAACGTACAAATGTGAGGACGGCGCAGGACCAAGCAGTGTTTCATTCTGCTGTGCACAGGGTCGCTGTGAGTCAGAACCAACTCAATGGCACCTAACAACAAGAGGGAAAAGTCTACTGTGGCAAAATATTTTTTTAAAACGAAAGAAAAATAAAAAGACACTGTCTTTGAAGTTGCCTCTCCAGAATAATAAATGCATAAACTAGCAGACATAATCAAATTATTTAGAACTAAACATAAGTACTTTTCAAGTAATAAATGGGTTCCAAAAAAGTATACAAATCCATTCACTTGAGCCACTGACCTACAAAGAAATTCTCAACTTGTAGAATGCTTTTCTATCCTCTCAACTTACTTAAAAATTGAGGCAATGTCAAACAGACTGGCCAGGGACCCTCTTGGCCCCCTCTTAAGAAATGTTTTTTGAAATATGAATGAGTAAGAGTCAAACTTAGAAGCAGCCTTCAGTTCTTCCCTCAGCCTATCTTCAAGCACATTTTCTGGGTGAGCCTTTCACTAGGAAACTCAGAGCCAGTTGAGAAGTCTCAAGAATGTCTATCGCAAAGGAGTCAAAGGCTGTATTACAAAATATACAAAAGTTCTTTCTATCTATCTCTATGAGGTCAACGCTTGTCGATTCAGGACATGGTCCTGGCCACCACCAGACTCAGACCTAAGACGTTTCACTAGCACCCTGACATATAAAGGAAAGAGCTCAGTACCGAGTGTGTACCTAGTGGGAACTCACTACAACATACACATGCTTTATTTTATAACAATCTGACTTAAGGTTTTATGGGTACTCCTCACACAGGTTGGTGGTGTCCATAATCACAAGCTCAGGTAAAAGTTCTCAAGCCAGTGCTTCTCAAACTTTAATATTCATAGGAATCACCTGGGGAGCTTGTGAAACGGCAGATTCTGATTGAGCAGACTGGCTAAAGCCTGAGACTCAGCATTTCTGGCCAGCTGCAGGTGATTAGAGCCTGCGGTGCTGGCTTTAGATAACATTTGCTCAGTTTGCCTTCTGGTGACAGTTTGAGCACATTCTAAATAACCTGTCATTTTACATTGCTTTAACCTACTGCCATCAATTCGATTCTGAAGCAGAGCAACACTGTAAAATAGAGAAAAACTGCTCTATAGGATTTGCCAGGCTGAAGATCTTGGCAGAAGCAGACTGTCCATCTGTCTCTTGAGGAGCAAATGGAGGGGTCACACTGCCTACTGACCTTTGGTTAGCAGCCAGAGGCTTAACCCACTGCACCACCATTGCATTCCTCCTGTCCTAAGAGTTAACATAAAAACACATTCATTTCTGGAAGGAGACAAAAGTTACTATGTCACAACAAGGAGCGCACCTGCCTCGCCTTCTCAATGGGATAATTACAGAAACGCTGGAATAATGACGATACATTGAGCTTGGAATAATGGATCGCTCTGGTAGCATAGTGGTTACGAATCGGGCTGCGAACCGCAAGGACAGCAGTTCAAAACTACCAGCCGCTCCGCAGGAGAAAGTTGAGGCATTCTGCTCCCGTAAAGATTTACAGCCTTGGAAACCCTGTACAGGGTCGATATGGGTCAGAACCGACTCGACGGCACTTAACAACAACAACAATGGGGAGAAGAAAGTAGGCCATTGTGCCTAGCAGTATTAATGACGTCTTTGAGAGCACAGTGGTCTTACAGCAAGATTATTGGAAGACTCAGAGGTTTCATCCAGGCTATGTGTTTCCAGTTTGTGGACTGAGTTTAAAGAGTGCTCTGAGAGGAGGCATAAGCACAAGAGATTTTCAGAACCCTGAAAGAAATCAGTGAACTGGCAGGCCAGATTTTAATTTGGAAAAACTTCTGTAGTGCCTATTTTGGGCAACCAGAGGGGCACATGAAACACTTTTTCTTTAAGGAAATGAGAGTATCTTGAAAACTACAGTCACTTATTTCAAATTAATATTTGACCAAGCCAGCTGAGGCATACCAAACATACACAGAATACGCTGCCACCCAGTCATACAATTTGGCAGCTGAGCATGCTTTTAAACTCTAACAAGTTAATTAGGTGTCCCCAGTTGGGTTTATTATTAACAAAATATACAGCACAAATGTTGCTAATTTTCCCCCCTAGTCGCTATGGGTCGGACCCGACTCGATGGCACTTAACAACAAACAACAACATTTTACTAAGAAATAGAATCGCACTCTAAAATCTATCACAGCTCTATCTGAATCTACTACTCTGGTTAAGAAATGCCATTTCTAATTCTGAACTTGACATACTTTTCTTTTTAAAGACAATAGGAGAATAACAAATCTACAAGTAAACTCAGGAAGAGTGTTACCTTTGAAACCAAATCAATAGCTGGAAGGTTTCAGAGATTGTCTTTCTGTCTTTTGGCACAAGACTAAAGTAAAGACCTCACATTTTTGAACTATCCAATTATAATAAGAACTGTATTTATTGCTGTTAAGGCTCCTTACTGAATTTCCTCAAGAGTTTTATGAAACATCATCAGGTCTTTATCCAAACAGGATACAACTGTATTTATTCCACGACACAGTCTTGGTGTTAAAAGGATACGATTATTCAGTTTTAGAAGGGAAGAAAGCATGAGATGAAAAAATGCTTTCTGCAAAATATCCAAAATTATGCAACTATTTAATTGCTGTTGTATTGTCCCTGACAGATCAACATAAACTATGTGTATGATTTAATAATCTTACATGACATGGCTAAGACTCTAATTAAACACTTAGCCAATTTATTCCTATGCATGAGGCTAGGCTATATTTACCACCCTCCCTTTCAGTTGGTGGTGGTGGTGTTGATATTTATGTGCTAGAGAGTCGATTTCCACTCATAATGAGCCTGTACTGCAGGGCTGGGGAACATCCGACCTTACACAGCCCGTGAAATCATTTGGTATGGCCCTGACAAGGCAACCACAGTTCCAGCCATCACACTGTTGCTGTTGTTGATTGGTGCGCTGTTGAGTCGGTTCCAACTCATAACCACCCTATATAGAGTTTCCATGGAGTGACTGGTGAGCTTGAACCGCTGACCTTGTAGTTAAAACTGACCTTGCAGTCCAGCACATTCGCACACTCTGCCACAACTGGACTTCAGCCATCACATTAGGGGTTAATTAAATGTTTGATCAAATATAGTGGGCTAATTTGTAAGTTAATAATGTTATAAATTTTGGCAGAAAAAAGGTTCCCCTTCCCTGTTGTATAGGGTTTCTGAGAAGTGGTTGGTGGGTTTCAAGATCTGGCTTTGCTGTTAACAGTCCAGTGCCTATGCTACAGCACCACTGAATTCTAGCCAAATAAATATATACAGGCAGTCTCTGTGTTATGAACGAAATCAGTTCCTGTGTCTTTAAGAATCTGTAGGCAAGTTGCACAAAGTTCTTGTATGACCTTACTTTAATGAAAGAAAATACTTTGGAAGCCTTGTCAAAGATTTTAAAACTCTATGTGCAGCAAGTGAATCCACTGCTACTGACTTGATTCCAAATCACTTGGTGTGGTGCTGTGGGTTAATGTGCTGGACTACAAGGTTGCTTTAGACTGCAAGATCGGAGGATCAAGCTCACCAGGCACTTCTTGGAAACCCTATACAGGGCTGCTATGGGTCAGAACCAACTCTACAGCACTTAACAACATACAGCATATCCAAAACAGTAAATCATTACAGGAGCA
>NW_006408519.1:60816501-60817864 GCF_000296735.1 Chrysochloris asiatica
GCCACTTAACAACAACAATGAGTCCACAGCAACTCAATGGCACTTAACAACAATAACAAATGACAAGTAGGAGTTGTTCCTAATCAGATGTTTGTAACCCAGAGACTGTCCATGTAACAAGAGGGAGATGTAATGATTTTTATTGATGAGATTCTGAGGCCATTTATCACTACAGTCTAATTGATCTTAAACTGACTGGTATATTAAACAGTCTTCCAAACACATTTCTTTTCTAAAATGATCATATACCTGTAAGAGTTGATATAGTCATTTACACTTTAAAATAAATTTCACCCAAACCAAACCAACTGCCATCACACCAATCCTCTTAGAAACCCTACAGGGGAGAGTAGAACTGCCCCACAGGGTTCCCAAGGCTGTAAATCTTTCCAGAAGTATTCTGCTACATCTTTCTCAGAAGGTCTGATGATGGATTCAAACCACTAACCTTTTGGTAAACAGCTAAGCGATTTATCCACTGTGCCACCAGGGCTCCTTTAAATTACTACCAGATGGACCAAAGTGAGAAAGAACAATAAAGGATGGATGGACGCACACCAGGCACAACTGAAGAATATTTACTATTAAACATTTTAAATACTTATTCCTATCAGAATTTGCTCTGAAAATGTTTCTTATCAAGAATAGGAAGCTCTGAGCATCAGGAAGGCCTGGTTAGCCTGCCGCTACATTAAGGAGTATAACTGTTAGCAAGTAGACAGACACTGGGGAACAACAGAGCATATTTCGCCCACTAAAGCTGCTCTGCCTGGGGGAAGTGCCCAGGGCACTGAAACTCATTAGTCTGGACTATTGCCAAGGTGTCATAAAACATCAGACACACTGCCATTCAAACACATAGTAAGTATTCAAGTGTTTGGAGACTCAAGGACCACCATAGAAAGCATGTTCATGTGTAATTTCAACAGGTCTGATATTGCAATGAAGGAAATGCTAGTTTTCTTGTCAAGCTCCATTACTAATGCAAGGTATACAATCACCTGAATAGTTCTAATTAAATTCTTCCCAAATATGTATGTCTTTTTTAACTGTAGTGTTTTAAATTTTAACTCCGTTACCTGCTTCCAAGATAAATGTGTTAAAAATTTATGGAAAAGTAAACTGGAATGGAAGGATTCTTTATATCAAGGAACAACCTTGTTTCTTCAGTGTACTGAGTTGACAGGGACAAGAAATTTAGACAATGGCTATCAAAAAAAGGGGGGCCTACAGAGGCTATAAGTGGCTGGCTTACAAACTTTCATGAGTATACTAAATTGCAGAAAAGGTGGGGATACAGAGACACCAAGAGTAGAATGGATAAAAAACCAAGATCTTTCAATATGCTGTTTACAGGAGGCAT
>NW_006408519.1:60818471-60819633 GCF_000296735.1 Chrysochloris asiatica
TAACAGTTTTCTACAGCTGAACAGAAGCATTTGCATATATATGCACATATGTACCTATACAGACACACACACAAGGAGCTCTGGTAGCACTGTGGGTTAGGCACTGGACTGCTGTCCCCAGGTTGGTTATTCAAACCCACTGGCCTCTCCATGGAAGAAAAATGAGACTGTCTACTTCCGTAAAGATTTACAGTGACCCTATAAAGGGGTGCTCAGTTGAAATCAACTTGATAACAAAAGTAGGACACCAAGTTTATGGCCAACACTTGATTCTTAATCTTTTTCTCTTAGCAAAAATCCAGTGAAAATGAGCCTACCAAGATGACAAACCCATCGTCACCTGATGGTACAATTAATCATGGCAGTCATCGATAGAGCACCTTTCCATGGCTTCTAAAAGGCACCCATGGCTTCAGCATATCCTCACTGGACTAAATTCTAAACATTTACCCAACATGTTGATGAAGACAAAGAGCAATTCTAAATTTAGATTCTCCATAAGAGGATTTGCTTTAGAAAGGTAATCCTCTAGAGAAATCTGGCCTCTAAATGTTTAGAAGTGAAAATCAAAGGCACTAATTGCAAAGGGCATAATGACATAGAACCGAGCTCAGAAAGACACAAGACCATGGTAACCCTTGTCTTAATAGACAGATTGCTCAGTTAAATAAACCAATCCAAACTCTCCAATTTTTCTCACCCACATTTTCATTCTTCTAAACAAAAAATAGAAATGTTCTTCAAACTGAGTTCCTTTTACGTTTTATCTGCTGCTGAAGCATAAGCAAAGGAAGAGAAACAAGAAAACAGGACACTCCTTCAGCACTGAAAACTAATAGAAACCACACCACACACACATGCCTCCCACCACCCAACAATTACAACTGCCATCAAGCCAATTCCAACTAACGGCCACCTCATGCACTGGGCTCCATAGAGTTTCTGCAAAAGAAACTGGAATCTGCCTCATTGAGATACTCTTCCTAAAACAAGGTTCATTCTTGGCTGCTGTGTAAAGGTGGTTCAGCATTTGGCTTCTCACAAATTAATGACTCGATGGCACCTAACAACAACAAGTTTTCTGGAGTCCTGGTGTGGCACTGTGGGTTAATGCGCTGGATTGCAAAGTTGGTTTGAACTGCAATGTCGGCGGTTCAAGCTC
>NW_006408519.1:60822533-60840254 GCF_000296735.1 Chrysochloris asiatica
GCACGTAACAACACCATCCATACAAATAGGGGGAGAGGGGCAATATACAAATTAGATTATTTTTATTTTAATGTTTATCTTTTTGTTTTCAACATCATATCAATATTATATGGGAGCAAGGTGACACTGTATGATAAGCACTAGACTGTGAACTACAAGGCCAGTAGTTTGAGCCCACCAGCCATTTTGCAAGAGACAGATGGGGCTTTCTGCTCCCACAAAGACTTACAGCCTTGCAAACCCTATACAAGGTCACTATGAGTCAGAGCAAACTCAATGACACTTAACAACAATAACCACCATACAAATACCAGAAAGATGTTTACTTGTGCTTTATTGACTATGCAAAGGAATCCGACTGTGTGGATAATAACGAACTATGGACAACACTGTAAAGAATGGGTATTCCAGAACCCTTAATTGGCCTCATGAGGAACCTGTACATAGACCAAGAGGCAGTTGTTACAACAGAACAAGGGGATATTGATTGATATAAAATCTGGAAAGGTGTATGCCAGGGTTGTATCCTTTCACCATACTTATTCAATCTGTACACTGAGCAAATAATCTGAGAAACTGGTTATAAGAAGAACATGGCATTATGATTGGAGGATGTTTTTAACAACCTGTGATTTGCAGATAACACAACTTTGTTTGCTGAAATTGAAGAGAACTTGAAATTCTTACTGATGAAGATCAAAGACCACAGCCTTCGGTACGGGTTGCAGCTCAATGTAAGCAAAACAAATATCCTCACAACTGGACCAACAAATAATATCATGATAAAATCACCAAGACTGAAGTTATCGAAGACTTCAATTTGCTTGCATCCACAGTCAATGCTCAGGGAAACAGCAGTCAAGAAATCAAACAGCATATTGCATTAAGTAAAGCTGCTGCAAAAGACCTCTTTAAAGTGTTCAAGAACACTTAGTCTGAGGACTAAGGTGCGCCTGGACCAAGTCATGGTGTTCTCAAATGCCTCATATACATGTGAAAGTTGGACAATGAATAAGGAAGACCATAAAAGAATTGATGCACTTGAATTAGTCTTGGAGGAAAATATTGAAATTACCATGGACCGCCAGAAGAATAAATCCTGTCTTGGAAGAAGTATAGTCAGAATGCTCCTTAGAATCCAGGATGGCAAGACTTCATCTCTCATACTGTTACCAGGAGGGACCAGTCCCCTTGAGAAGGACATCATGTTTGGTAAAGTAGGTCAGCAAAAAACAGAAAGCCCCTAATGAAAGAGATTGACACAGTGGCACCAGCAATGGGTTCTAACATAACAATTGTCAGGATGGCACAGGCTAGGGTAATATTTCATTCTATTGTACCTAGAACTGCTATTAGTCAGGACTGACCTGCTGGTGCACCTAACAAAAAACAATCCATACAAACTGGTATATATTGGCTTGGGTAGCATAGGTTCAATACCCCATGACTATCTGGAAGGTAGGCAGTTTGAAGCCACCCAGAGACACCCTGAAAGACAGACCTGGTAATCTGCTTGTAAAAGGTCACATGGCTTTGAAAAGCCCATGGGGCAGTTCTACCAGGCACTCATGAGGTCCCCGGGAGTCAGAACCAACTCTATGGCAACTAACAAGGTACAAAAACAGTATCATTACCAAAACAACTGAAATAAAAACTCTACCATTTTCCACTAAGAACAATCCATTTAAAACTAAGGGTTACTTAGGGTGAATACAGGCAAACTGCCACACTTTCACAGCCCAAAAAAAGGCAAGACACAACAAGTGCCCCAAATGAACAAAAAATTACAAGACCCTCCTCCTCTCTTTGCAGTATAAGAAGCTACATTACTCAACTCAATTAAAAGATTATGGTCACAGAGATGGGGAATTTTGACCGAATGTTTTTATAACAAATTCTCAGAAGAATGCTAGGTTTACTTTTACTTCAGCCATTAATCCTCATGAATACCAAATTTCAAAACTAACAAATACGTTGTATAAAAAGTAGTCAACCCCAAACAGACCATGCAAAGCAATCCTCTGAAACCACAGGAGCCATGTGGAAACTGTAATATATATTATCTCCTCTTCAACTCTTCATACATTGGTTACAAGGGCTCGCACCTTAAATTACATTCTCAATACAAATGCCTGGAATTGATTCCAAAACAAACAAAGCCCAGGCCCAACCAGATTGCCTTTAAAACGTTAACCCTACCTTCTGCATCTACTGGCAGGCCGCTTGTTGTCTCCTTTCACAGAGGTCGATGAGTTTAGGGATGAGCGCTCCAGCCAGTATTTCATTTTGGAGATTTTCATTGGTTTCTACGTAAGTTCCCAGAGCTATAGGGAATATGCGATGGCAAAAATATCTTTTGAATGATTACCATTTACATGATTAATACATTAATAATTGTGGTAATTGCTATAATGATGTAATGATGATGATATCTACATTTTCCACACAAGGAAAACAGAAAAAAAAATGCTGGACAAAGTTTTATCATCCTTGATTTTACAGATGAGAAAACTGAAATCAAATAAATTATTTAATCTGGTTAAATCTCATGGCAGCTCTCTTGTGAAAAAAAGGAACCAGGTCTACTGCAACACACACTGTATCTCAGGGCACAACAGAAAATAAGATGCAACCAAGAAATACAGATAAAGTTCAACATTTGGACAATTTGAAAAATGGAGTTTCAAGAAAGGGCCACAATTCAAATGCACCACAAATGCCTGGTAAGATCACTCACTGCCTTCAAGTCAATTCCAACTCATAGTTACCCTATAAGGACGGAGAAGTACTGCTCCACAGCGTTTCCAAGGCTATAAATCTTTACAGGGGCAGACAGCCTCCTCTTTCTCCTGAGGAGTAGCTGGTGGCTTCAAACCAGTGATCTTATGGTTAGCAGCCCAATGCTTAACCCTCTGCCATCAGGGACCCCCCTAGTAAGATAAGGAAGGAAAACTCAACAAGTTGGCAGGCGGTGAGTGGGGATGTCAGCAACAGCACGTCAGGAAAGTAGTGAAAAGCAGACGTCTAACTAGGTGAGCAAGTAGCCCTGGTAGAACTGTACGTTAGGCAATGGACTGCTCACCACAAAGTGGGCAGTTAAAATTCACCAGCTGCTCCACAGGAGCAAGAGGTATATTCTCATAAAACTAATATAAGTTTGCTATGAGTTAACATCAACTTGTTGGCCCTAGGTTTTGTTTGATTCAATTATGTGAGTGGAATGTAAATAAAAGGTGAGGAAGTGAAGACTGTGAGAGCAGACTCTCCTAAGAGGACTGTAGAGGAGAAAGGGAAGAGATATATTAGGCAATAGCAGAGAGGGGCCTGTGGGTAAAAGAGGGAAATGGGTATGTTTCCAGTTCAAGACAGTGGGTTAAAACTTAAGGCCCTGGTGATTCTAATACACAGTGGAGTTAAGACCCACTGGACTCAGAGATAATAGAAAAGAATGAAGATATAAGAAAGGGAGGCTGACTGGTGAGCAGGATCCGGAGGAGAACAGAGTTGTGAGCAGAGATGAAGATGCAAGCTTTGCATAGTCGGAAGGAAAGACATGATACTAGTAGTTGTCTTTCCAAATGGTCAGTAAACAAGCAGACCAAAAGTTCTGAGAACTGTGAAGTTACTTATCAAACATTTATTTGTCCTTTTGATTAACAAATAAAAATTATTACATTTCACCTAATCCAATCTGACAATGTCTCCCAATTTTAGAACTGATCTAATAGTATTTTTATAAGTGGTTATTCTTGTTATGTCATCTCACTCAATTTTAGTTTACAAATCATAAAGACTGAAGAAATGGTTAAAACTTAAATGTGAAAAAAAGACAGGACGGCAATCTAAGTATAAAATGTTTGTTGTTGTTGTGAAGTGCTGTGAAGTCAATTCCAACTTATAGAGACCCCTATAGGGTTTCTGAGGAGCAGCTGGTAGATAAGAAAAACTGACCTTGTAATTCACAGTCCAGTGCTTACCCTATAGCAACACACCAGAAGTCCTTATAAAATGTTTAGAGCTATAATATTAAACATGGTGGGCCACTAAAGTAACACAGCAAAGTTCTCCATCAAGTCACTGGTAGTCACAGGCCCTGTCTGTGTGCTTATCATATCCTCCACCAGAATCATCATCCACGGTCCATGTGAGTACACCAAAAGGAAATTAGCACTCTTGTAGACTAACCTGAATGGTAAGGTCAAGTGACTTGCACTCATTCTGGAAAATAAGAAGCCTTACTGTGAAGATCACTATGATTAAACAGAGAATCAGCATTAATATGCTGACACAATCAGAGATAAATAGAGGTTTGCACAGCACTGGTAAAATCAAAAAAATCCAAGCTCTTATTTATGATGTCTGTAATATTCTGTCACGTATAATCTTTGCTTTATTTAATATTTGTCATTTAGTCACTTACGTAATTCTGAGGATGGTTTCAAGGAGCCCTGGTGGCACAGAAAGTTAAGCATTGGGCTGCTAACCTCAAGGTCAGCAGTTCAAACCCAGCATCCGCTCCATGGAAGAACGATGAGACTGTGCTGATGTAACACTGTCCACGCTCAGGACCCCTAAGGAGCAGTTCTATTCTAGTCTATGGGGTCACTAGGAGTTGGAATCAACCCAATCGTTTGTGGTTTTGGAAAGTGACATAATTTTTGCTCTAATAAATCTTTGAAACCCTAAGTAAAAATATGTGTCCAAGCATCAATATATGAGCTTTTCACTGTTTTGATAAAGAAAAAGTGGTACAGCTGAAATGCCACAATCTACTAGTTCAGGTTTTATACTTCTCTTCGAAGGGAAAAGGTTTTTATTTCTATTTTGAAAGTCTTCATGATTTTTTAAAATTTCCTCTGTTCATCCCAAATGGATTTTAAATACTCAGCATTTCTCTCTGACTAAAACAATGAAATATTGCTTCTGCTTTTGAAGACAAAAGAAAATGCTTGCAATTTTGCTTTTAAATTCTTTAGGAGATTTTCATTCTGACTCAGCACATTAAAAGAAATAATTTTAAACAAAAGAAATTCACGGTTAGAAACTGTTGTCAACCAATCAATTAATTAACCTACTTAGCTATTAGAGTTTAGAATATTTTCGTACACTTTCGGGTCCTTACCTGGCCTACCCCTGACCTTCTGAGACCTTTGGTCATCTTGTACCTTGCATGACCAGACCAAGGCATTGCAAACAGAAGACATCCTATAGCCAGTTGGCCTAGTAACCCCTGGGGTGTCTAGTATATCACCCAGGGTGGTCCATTCAAAGTGCCCTAGACCCAGCTGAGAATTTTTTCAAAGTTATTGAAATGTGAAATATCAGATAAAGAGGTAGATGTTAAGTCAGAAGCAGGTGTGTTCAGGTGGCAGTCTACCATTAATGACCGTTCTGATCAAAGAGTCTATAGGAGAATCTGATCAAAAGACAGAAAACACAGAAAGCAATTTCAAAATCTCACGGAATGCGGACTTTCTGGAGCCACAGAGGTTGAGTGAACCCTGATTAACACTACTGCCCTAAAATAATATTGAACCAAAATTTCTCCTGAAGTCTTATTAAAATCAAACAATAGTTTAGCTTAACTAGTAAAGAATACCTACCTGACACATAGGAACTCTGGTAGCATAGCAGTTACAAATCGGGCTGCTAACATTAAGGTCAGCAGTTCAAAACTACCAGCTGTTCCGCAGGAGAAAGATGAGGATTTCTGTTCCCATAAAAATTTACAGCCTCGGAAACCCTATGCAGCCGACTCTATGGCACATAACCACCACCACCACCTTACACATAGCTCTTTCAAGATCTATCTACACGGGATCCAAGTGATAACAGCAAATGAAAAGATTAAGACAGAAAATTTATGGGACAGTGAGTTTATTTATATTCATAGGGGGAAACGACTCAGAAAAGAAAGTTGAGAATTTTCTCACAATTCAAAGAATGTAATCAATGTACATGTAGAAACAAATGAATGTTATCTTTTGCTGTGAAAATTCTTAACAACCATAAAATAAATTAAAAAGATACAAATTTTAAACAAAATTAAAGAAATATTTGGTTGTAACTTAATCTATAAACGAATGTATGCTTTTGTTTTGTTTTGGTTTTTACTTATAAAATTAATCTTGGACTAGAAAGACTTCTAAATGTGACAGAAAACTCCTAACTATATAGGAAAAGATGGACAAAGTTGGCTTCGTGAAGATTTTAAATTTCATTTGAAAAAATCTATCATAAACAAATTCAGAAGGCAAAAAACTGGAGAAGTATTTTAAATGCCTGGTCATGACAAGCAAAGGGCTAACATTCTTAAGAATAACAAAACTTATTTAAATCAGTAAGAAACGGCCAAAGAGGAAAGCTTGTTAATACTGTTACCTTTTGTTGATGGTATTGTTGGAAAATAAGCACTCCCATTAACTACCAATGAAAATACAAACTAATATAAACTCTGTGCTGGGTAATTTGATTATATCTACAAATATGCTAAATATGTAGACCTTGTTGTTAGGTAAAATCGAGTTGGTTATGACTCTTAGAAAGACTGTATAGGATTTCTGAAGAACAGCTGTGGGTCTGAATCACAAACCCTGCAGCTAGCAGTCCAGTGCTTATCCTGCAGTACCACATCACAACTAGATTAAATTTTAAATTCTTAAGATCTAGCAATTCTACTTCTAGGTATTTATTCTATGGCTATACCATAGATGATATTCTTTATGTTATGTTGGACCTTGCAGTCCAGTGCTTTACCCCACAGCACCACACTGTTAATTTAGTAAATAAAAGAAAGAAGAAAAAGAAGGAAGGAGAGAAGGTGAGAGGACAAGAAGATAGAAGAAAAGGACAGTCCATTATGATACTGGTACACAATGGAACAATCTCATTCCTTTTTTTTTTTTAAGTGCAGTAGCTGTATATACCAATATGAAAAGTAGCCCCGTTACACTATTAAATAAAAAAGGCAAAGTACTATGGTCCCATTGTAAAGATTTCTATTTATTTACCAAATCTCACTTTTTTTCCTTCAGTACATCTAGTTAGACTACATTTCCCAGAGTACCCTGCAGTTATGCGGGACATGTAACTAAGATCTGACCAATAGAAGGTATACAAAAGTCAGAGTCAGGTTCAGACTCAGTCTATAAAAATCTCCCCAGTGCTGTTTTATGCTCTCTCTTTAGCATTATGATAGGTAGGAATTGTTGTTTTTGTTGTTAAGTACCTTCAAGATGATTCCGACCCAAAGCATTCCTGTATAGGGTTTTCAAGGAGCAAGCTTGAACCACTGACATTGCAGCTCAAACGACTTTGCAGTCTTGATGCATTAGCTCATAGCACCACACCAGGACTCCGATAGGTAGGAGTTGTTGTTATCGTTGTTGTTGTTAGGTGCCATCGAGTCGGTATCTACTCAGTGACCCTATGTACAACACAATGAAACACTGCCCAGTCCTGGGTCAACCTCACTATTGTTGTCATGCTTGAGCCCACTGATGCTGCCACTTGGCCAATCCATCTTGCTGGGGGTCTTCCTCTTTTTCTCGGACCCTCCACCTTACCAAACATGATATCCTTCTCCAGTGACTAGTCCCTCCTGACAATATGTCCAAAGTATGAGAGACCAAGTTTGGCCATCCTGGCCTTCAAGGAGCTCTCTGGCTATACTTATTCCAACATAGTTCTGTTGGTTCTTTTGGCAGCTCATGGCACTTTCAATATTCTCCTTGAGTCACTCACAGGAAAGCTGCCAAGGAATGGTCACCCAACCAAAAACACCACAAAATGAACTTCTATGAATGTGAGCACTAGAATTTTATTATGTAAAACCACAGAATTTTGGTATTATTACAATAATTGTCCTATCCTGACAAATACAGATCAATTAGTGTGTATGTGTGCACGGGGAAAATAAAAAGTACTACTACTCATACATGTACATGTTCCAGTTCATACATGTACATGTTTATTCTAAAGAAAACGTGTTGAAGCATGTTTCTGTGATCAGTGCACGGCTGCAGATTAGTAATTTCAGTGATACAATTGTCTTAGCCTCATTAGAGCACCTTAAAAAAATTATTATACTTTTTATGCCATGGAACAACAAGTTCAGGGCTAATATCGAAATTATAGTGAAGCTCAGTTGGACATCTTTTGAAAACATTGGAAAATGACCGTAAAAAATTCATTAAATTTAAATTAAAGCAACTTGTAGCTAGATTAAGTGTTTTAAGAAAGATCAGAAAGACCTCAAAGATGTGTCAACTAAGGGAGGATCATCACACCTCAACAAATTAAGAATTATCATCATCGATGTGACAGAGTCTGAATTTGGGACCTCACATGATTCAGCATTTTCACTTTTAAGCAAACATCTTGACCCCAGCGCAAAGGACTGGTTTTTCCATCAGTCTTTTAAACTAATGTAGAATATTTTATAGAATTAGTCGTAACCAGAGCCAATTCTTGGATTTACCAATACAATCTAGAGAGCAAGGTCCAATCAAAACACTGGCTTCCAAAGGGATCTTCTGACCAGTTATATCCAAGGCAGAGGGGGGGTCAGCTCGGAAGGTTATGGTGGTTGTTTGGGGAGTAGGGGAGGACTCAAAGGGGGTAACCTTAATAGATTGTTTTCTTGAAGGACAAAGGATGATAAGGGGAGCTTATTTAAGAAAGTGATAAATTATATTGGTGAGAAATAAATCCAGGAAAGTTGAGCTAAGGGATTTCTTTTCATCACAACAAGGCACCTGCTCACTTTTTCGAGGATAGCAAGAGCTTTCCTATGAGGATTTTGTTGGGAAACCCATGGCCTTGATTTTGCCCTTTCATCCACTTTTGTTCCCAAAACACAAAGAAAAAATTTAAAGGAATATGATTTGAGTCCCCTGAGAATCCAAAACTGCCATTTTGACGTGGTCAAAGTCTGAGTGCAGAATTCTTCAAGGAAGGTTTAGAAAAATGAAAACAGTGACTTCACATTTTGATATTTTTGTTTCTATCATTTTGTAGCAGTACTTTTGGACTTATCCTCATATATATACATAATCATATAAAATATAAAGGTCAATACTAAAATGTAAATAGGAGTTATATCTAGGAAGTCAGGGAGTACACATGGATTCTTTTGCTTTTCACATTATAATTTTTTATGCAGTTTGATTTTTTTTTATGTTTAATAAAAAGGAACTAAAGAAAATCAGATAGCTGCTGAACACGTCAATGGTTGTCTTAAACAAACTGTCTGCTGTCCACAGCACTGCATCCTCTCATCATATTACTGAATAAGCAAGAAGAACAATACTCTCATTTATAATGCCCTACAACAGTTCCACCTTTATTACATCATCTGGAATTTGCTCATTTTGTATAGATTGGCTTAAGAATTCTAAAATGAGAATTTTTCTTTTAATACTTAGCTTTCATTCTGATTTTAATGTATCTGTGATCACAGATGGATAAAACATGGATGCCTCTTCACGTATTTCTATTTTAAACAAATATGTTTAATAAGACTTATCTCTGATTCATTGTATATATTTAAGAAGAAGAGGATTTCAAAGCTACTATGATTTTTAACACTCTTTCTTCCAAGGGGAAATAGCCTAAAAATATTCTAAAGAAAAACATCCACACACAAGGTACACATGCTTTCTTCATCCAACCTACAATTTATGTTAACAGAAAATAATTTAATTAATCTATAGTAATGGTTATACGCCATGGAGTCAGTTCCAACTCATAGCAACCATGCATAGGATTTTTCAAGGCTGCAAGTCCTTCCAGGAACAGAAAGCCTCATCTTTCTTCCACAGAACAGCTGGTAGTTTCAAACTGTTAACCTTGAGATTAGCAGCCCAACTAGTAGCCACTACGCTACCAAGTGGGTTTTTTCCTGAATATTCCTATCTTCCCCACATGCATGTGCCTTCCATAAATTACTGCATATAACATTCCTTCTACTATTTATTCCTGTTAATTATAACTTAATTTCTTATAAAAACTTTTTTATCAAGATATAATTAACACACCATAAAAGTACACAATTCAGTGGTTTTTAGTGTATTCAGGGCTGCACAACCATCACAATCTAAATGTAGAACACTTATAGAACAACAAAACCACCGTGCACTCACAAGCTGTTGTTCTCTCTTCCATCCTTCAAATCCACAGCTCTAAGCTACAACTATCTATTTTACATCTATATACTTACAGCATGCCCTCTTAATGGTAAACTCTGTCTTCACTGAGCAAAATTTCGAAGGTGGACTTCAGCTACTTTCTATCCATTTTCTTCTATCTTACATGAATAGACAGTAATTTTTCATAGACAGTTTTAGCATTTCCATCAAAATTTGCAATAATTTTACATTCACATCCTTACTTCTT
Source organism: Chrysochloris asiatica (assembly GCF_000296735.1). Taxonomy (NCBI): domain Eukaryota; kingdom Metazoa; phylum Chordata; class Mammalia; order Afrosoricida; family Chrysochloridae; genus Chrysochloris; species Chrysochloris asiatica. The sequence continues at coordinate 60,832,929 of NW_006408519.1, forward strand.
TCATGTTTTCTAGTCTCCATATCATGTTTTACAACTGGATTATTTGGAGGATGGTGAGAATAGAATGCTGCAAGAATTATTTCAGTCTTTGAAATGTTGTAATCCAACTAAAAGTATTTTAGTAAACAAATATTTGAGGTTTGTTTAAAAGTCTTATAACTTGAATTTGAATTTTGCTTGATATGGTCTTTCACTTATTGTCAAGAATTTAAATGTATAAGCAGAACCCCAGTTTGATACTTCCTCTTTCTCCTCTTTTTACATTTATGTTAGATATCCATGAATTTGTTAAAAATAAAGAGTTCTTGATTGTTCCTCATTTCTGACATCTGCATACCTCAGAGCATGAACTCTTAAAAAAAAAAGAATTGCTACCATTTTGAAAAAATCACAACCACATACAAAATATTGAACAAATATTTAATTATAAAAGATTACATTTACATACACACATGATTTTTATTAAATTATATGAAATGTATAGTGTTTATATAAACATTCATGTTCTACTAAATTTGTATTTTAAAGTTACATATGGCTGCTTGTGGTTGGTATGTCAAGTCACTTCTGACTCATAAGGACCCTGTATAGTGTTTCCAAGGCTATAAATCTTTACACAAACAGAAAGATTTATCTGTCTCCAGAATCCCTTAAAGTCACATATAAGAAATACAAAATCTATTAAAAGCATTGACCTGAACAACTTAAATGCACTGAAAACAGAATGCCAGATAGACAGAAATGTCAAAATTGGAATTTGTCAGTTGGGTTATACCTAACTGCTCACAGCTTTTCTTTGCTCTAGTGGTCTATCTTCATGTTTTTATTGTTTCACATGTGTATAGGTAGAGAAACTCAATTTATGCTCCACGGTTTATAAAGCCTGGTATGGCACTACAGGATAGCACACTGGACCGAAATGTCGGTTTGAACCATGAGGTCAGTGGTTCAAACTCACCAGCAGATCCTTGGATACTCTATACAGGGTTACTATGAGTTGGAACTGACTCGATGGCACATAACAACAGTTTATACAGCAGATAAGGGTGGGAGGCTGAAGCACTTTCCTATACCTGTCAAACCTCAGCTCTGTTTCTCTATCTCTAAATGTTCACCCTGGATAAGAAGACACACGTTTCATACTCAGAAATGACAACAGTGAGGAGGATTCTAGGCAAGCTGAGGTCACACCTGATTGACTGATTTCCAAGTGGAAACAGTCAAGATCACTTGCTGAAAGGAAGAGGCAGCAGGGGCTTAGGAAAGTTGTACAAATTTGGAACAGACTTAAGAGTAGGGAGGATGCCAGAAGAAGTAATATGGACAGATCACAATAGACAAAGTCTCTGTTGTAGGCTGGATGCAACACATTGAAAACCTAAAACCAGATCATATCATGATGCAGCTTAAAACTCTTCAATGGCTCCCACTGCCCTTAGGAGTAAATGTACCCCATAATGTGTCCTGTAAAAGACAGGCCTGCTAACTCAGAGGCTAAACAAAAGGTTGACAGTTAAAATCCATCAGCAGTCGCTTTGGTAAAGATTTGTTGTTGTTGTTAAGTGCCGTCGAGTTGGTTCCGACCCATAGCGACCCTGAACAGGGTTTCCGAGGCTGTAAATCTTTAAGGGAGCAGAAAGCCTCATCTTTCTCCCGCGAAGCAACTGGTAGTTTCGAACTGCTGACGTTGCAGTTCGCAGCCCGATTCGTAACCATTACACTACCAGAGCTCCTTAAAGTAAAGATTTACAACTTTGGAAATATTACAGAGCAATTCTATTATTGGTCTTTGGAATGGGCACTAGTATGGATCTCTTCCAGTTGGTTGATCAGGTAGCTGTCTTCCACATATCTTGGGATAAATGAGTTAGCACCTCCAGTGCTGCATCTATTTGTTGAAACATTTCAATTGGTATTCCATCAATTCCTGGAGGTTTGTTTGTTGTTGTTGTCTGTTTTTTTGCTAACACTTTCATAGCTTGGACTTCATCCTTAAATAGCATCCATTCTTGATCACATGTTACGTCACGAAATGGTTGAAAGTCAACCAATCCTTTTTTGGTACAGTGACTTTGTATATCCTTCTTATGAAGCTTCCTATATGGTTCAATATTTTGCCCATAGAATACTTCGATGTTACAACTCAAGGTTAGAATTTCTTCATTAGTTCTTTCAGCTTGAGAAATGCCACGTGCCAAGTATATTCTTCCCTTTTGATTTTTCTAAGTCTAGGTGTGGCGCTGTGGGTTAATGCACAAGACTGCAAAGCCATTTGAACTGCAAGGTCAGCAGCTGTTCCTTGGAAGTCCTATACAGGGTTGCTATGGGTCGGAACCAACTTGACGGCACTTAACAACAACAACAGGTCTTTACACATTTCATTGTAATACTTTAATTCATCTTCTTAAGCCTGTATGCTCCATACAAGCAGGTCCATGTGCATGTTGTTGTTGTTGCTGTTGTTTTTAGGTACCATCGACTCGGTACCGACTCATAGAGAGCTTATTCACAACAGAACGAAACACTGCCCAAGTCCTGGGCCAACCTCACTATTGTTACCATGCTTGAGCCCACTGATACTGCCACTTTGCCAATCCATCTTGCTGGGGGTCTTCCTCTTTTTCTCTAACCCTCCAATTTACCAAACATGATATCCTTCTCCAACAACTGGTCCCTCCTAACAATATGTCCCAAGTGTGAGAGACAAAGTTTGTCCATCCTAGCCTCCAAGGATGGCTGCACTTCTTCCAACACAGATATGTTGGTTCTTTTGGCAGCCCATGGCACTTTCAATATTCTCCTCCAACACCAAAACTCAAAAGCATCAATTCTTCTACAGTCTTCCTTATTCACTGTCCAGCTTTCGCATGCATATGAGGTTACTGAAAATATCATGGCTTGGGTCAGGTGCAACTTAGTATCAAGCTGACATCTTTGCTCTTCAGCATTTTATAAAGGTCTCATGCAGCAGATTTGCCTAATGTAATACGTTGTTTGATTTCTTGACTGCTGCTTCCATGAGTGTTGATAGTTGATCCAAGAAGAATGAAGTCCTTGACAACTTCAATCTTTTCTCCATTGATAAGAATGTTGTTTATTGGTCCAGTGGTGAGGATTTTTGTTTTCTTGACATTGAGATGTAATCCATACCGAAGGCTGTGCTCTTTGATCTTCATCAATAGATGTTTTAAGTCCTCTTCACTTTCAGCAAGCAAAGTTGTATCATTTGCATATCTCAGGTTGTTAATCAGTCTTCCTCCAATCCTGATGCCATGTTTTTCTTCATATAACCCAATTATTTGCTCAGTATACAGGTTGAATAAGTATGGTGAAAGAATACAACCCTGTCGCACACCTTTCTTAATTTTAAACCATTCAGTGTTCCCATGTTCTGTTCGAACAACTGCCTGTTGGTCCATGTACAGATTCTTCATGAGCACAAGGCAGTGTTCTGGAATACTCATACTTCTCAATGTTCTCCATAGTTTGTCAGGATCCACACAATCGAAAGCTTTTGAATAGTCAATAAAGCACAGGTAAACATGTTTCTGATATTCTCTGCTTTCAGCCAAGATCCATCAGACATCAGCAATGATATCCCTCGTTCTATGGCCTCTTCTGAATCCGGTTTGAACCTCTGGAAGTTCTCTGTCCATGTATGCTTGCAGCTATTTCTGTATTACTTTTAGTAAAACTTTACTCGCATGGGATATCAAAGAGATTGTCCAATGATTTCCGCATTCCATTAGGTCACCTCTCTTTGGAATGGTCACAAATAAGGATCTCTTCCAATCAGTCGGCCAGATAGTTGTCTTTCCTATTTCTTGACATAGATGAGTGAGTGCCTCCTAAGCCGCCTCACTTTCTTGAAAGATTTCAATTTTATCCCATCAATTCCTGGTACCTTGTTCTTTGCCAATTCCTTCAACGCACTTTGGACTTCCTCCTTCAGTATCATTGGCTCTTAGTCATATGCTACTTCTTAGCCATTTATATTGTTGAAAAAAGATATTCGCAATGAATAAGTTCTTGGTCTTGCAAAATTCTATCTCATTTTCAAGTACTGATCACTCCTCTTTGCTTCCAACTTACCCATTCCAATCATCAGCAGTTTATCAGTGCATCTTGATTGCATGCCTAATCAATTTCAGATTGCAAAAATTGTTGGAAATCTTGTTTCCTCATCAATGGCATTAATGTTGGTGCATAAATTTGAGTAACAATCAATCGTATTAGCTGGTCTTCCTTGATGATGTATGGATATTATCCTATCACTGACAACACAGCATTTCAGACAGATCTTGAAAAGTTCTTTTTAACAATGAATATGACACCATTCTACTTCATTTAGTCATTCCTGGCAAAATAGACAATATGACTTCCCTACCCAAAATGTCCAATACCAGTCCACTCAGCTCACTAATACCTAGAATAGCAATCTTTCCTAGAGTCATACTTTGTACATTAGTCCACCTTCTGATTATTAACTGATGTGTACAGCTGTTTCTTCTCATTTTGAATTATGCTACCTCAGAAAATGAAGGTCCTAAAAATTTTGCCTCATTCACATTATTAAGGTCAACTCTGCTTTGAGGAGGCAGCACTTCCCTAGTTATATTTTTATTGCCTTCCAACATGAAGGGGCTCATCTTCTAGCACTGTTATCAGACAATGTTCTATTGTCATTCATAAGGTCTCCAGTGGCTAATTTTTCAGAAATGAACCTCCTCTTCCTTTATCCTACGCTGTTTCCTACTCTGCATTAGTCTGGAGAAGTCCTGGTATGGCGCCATAGGGTAAACACTCAACCTCAACGTTGGTGTGAACCGAAAGGTCAGCTGTTCAAACTCATCAGCTGTTCCTAAGAAACCCTTGTTATACAGGGTCACTTTGTGCCCTAACTGACTAGACAGCACTTAATAACAACACTAATCTAGAAACACCAGTGGAATCTGTCAAACATGAGTGACCCTGCTATTATTTGAAATACTGGCAGCATCGTTTCTACAAACATACAAACAACCACAGCACACAAACTGGTGGTAAGGCAGTTCTACTGAGTCCTATAGAGTCACTGCGAGGCACAACCAATGGTTCTGCTTGGGTTTGAATGACCTGTAAGACCCTTCATCCTGTAGCTCTATAGTTTCAGCATAGCATCCCCATGACATTCACATTCTAGCCATCCTGATTAATGGTCAGGATGTTACTTAACCTTCAGGATGTTAAACATTGTCTCTCCTCCTCTCCACAGTAGGAATTTTTAGTTATGTTCTTAAGTGGAGCTAGACTATAGTGCATCTAGCAATCACAAGTGCAAACACAGCACCAAAAAAAGGTACAACTTTTTAGCTTGACGTGTCACTCTGTGATATGAGTTAAACAGTAAGCTTCCACACCTGTTACACATTAAACATTAAGATTCTACACAGGTGCTAGTGGCATGATTATTCAGAGGTTCCTGCCTCAACCGCCAAGTCAGCCTTGCCTTAACTAAGGATCAGAGTTCACTCTGAATTCAACTCACCAGGAATACAAATTGTAGCAGTTTCTACCAAAGAGTCTACAATTCACTACAATATCAATTAACAGCTGGGAAATGAAATACTGGTTTTGTGGTTCTCTAAACAAAAGTGGAAATTTTTCAACTATTTAAACTGCTTTAACCATTCAAAACAAACAGTCATTTAACCTCTAAATACTAAACAAGTAATAGTAAACTAAAGTGCTGGTGTGGAGCTATAGGATAAGCACTGGACTGACAACTAAAAGGTTAGGGGTTCAAATTCACAATCCACTCCATGGAAACCGTATACAGCAAGGGTGAGGAGCCTTTTTTCTGCCAAAATTTATAACATCATTCACAGGCCATACGAAATTGCCAACTTAAAAATTAGCCTGTTATATTTGGTCAAACACTTAATTAACAATGGCACTTAACAATAATGTAATGGCTGGAACTGCAATTGCCTTCACAGGGTCAGACCAAAGATTTTGCAGGAGTCTGGTGTGGGGCTGTGGGTTAACACGCTGAATTGCAAGGTCTGTTTGAACCACAAGGTCGGCAGTTCAAACTCATCAGCTACTCCTTGGAAAGCCTATATGAGGTTGCTAGGAGTCTGAACCGACTAGATGGCATTTAACAACAATAACATGTGGCCTGTGGGCTACATGTCCCCCACCCGTGCTATACTGGGATGCTATGAGTTAGAACCAACTCAATGGCACTTGACAACAACAATAAGAAGTGTGGCGCAGTGAAATAGTTGATACGTCACTTCTAGTCTTAGTCTTTGTAACTCCCACCAAACAACTCATCATGATGAGTCTAAGTTAGAGAAAGTAGAAGAAGATACTGATAGGATGTGGATGTTAGCAGAGTTAACTGTATTGAAGATACCTGAACTCCAGCAAGGGTATAAAATGAACCATCTCAGAATCAGGAGAGGGTAGATCTCACTAACATCAAAGACAAAGAAAAACCACGAGTGTTGTGCGTCCTCCAGACCCTGAGATCTCTATGCACTGAACCTCCTCAACCCAGGGACTGAAAGCTGTGACATAGGAGTGGCAGAGGAGCAGCTGCAGCAGAACCAAAAACCAGAGCATGACACATAGCAGTGGACCACGGAGCAACTAAAACTGAGTTCATGTAGGCAGGAAGTTTATTTGTAGAGTGGAATGCCTCCAGACACTTAAGAAAAAGCTAGGTTTTCTGACCCCTAGAGCTAGAGCCGTGTGCCTTCAGGCTGACACTTATTGTGGAACGGTGTGTCCTATGATAGAAACAATTGTGCCTTGAGAATTTTCTGACCCTGTTAACTTCCCCAATAAACGCTATGGTTTCTGAGCTCTGTGTGGCTACTGCAATGATATTACAGCTGAGTGAGAAGGTTGTGGAACAATGGTTTGGTGCCATATTTTTTGCATCTAGGAATAAAGTAGTTTACCCAGAAATCCTATCCTGCTTCCAACTTCTCCCAAGTCCTTAAGAGTTATTTTCCCTCCCCACTGAAATAGTGTCTTCTGGAAGCCATTAAAGGTAGAGTGGGATAGAGTTTTAGTTGTATGAATCAGACTGAATGACACACAATTTCCTGGTTCTGTGTAAGATCACCCAAGAAGAGAGTAAGGATAAAAAGAAGCAAGGCCAGGAAAACCCTATACAGGGTCACTATGAGTCAGAACCAACTCGAAGGCACTTAACAACAACAACATAAGTGGGGTAGGACATTAGTGGCTCATTGGTTCAAGTTCCATGAAGGAGACTTGGGTTTAATTCTCAGCAAATTCCCCCCCCCCCCCCCCCCCCCCCCCCCCCCCCCC
>NW_006408519.1:60840354-60864446 GCF_000296735.1 Chrysochloris asiatica
CCCCCCCCCCCCCCCCCCCCCCCCCCCCCCCCCCCCCCCCCCCCCCCCCCCCCCCCCCCCCCCCCCCCCCCCCCCCCCCCCCCCCCCCCCCCCCGTAGCCTCCTTCTATCGTCAGTGGAAAGCTTTGCGCTGCTATAATACTAAGCAGGTTTTAGTGGAGTTTCTAGACCAAAACAGACTGGAAAGAAAAGCCTGGTCATCTACTTCCCCACAATCAGCCAATGAAAACCCTATGGATCACAACAGACTGATCTGCAACCAATCATGAGTATGGCACAAGACCAGGCAATGTTTTGTTACGTTGTTCACAAAGTCTCCATAAGTCAGGTACCAACTCAACAGAAGCTAGCAATAACAACTATAGAGAGGCATCCAATTGAACAATCAACCCAATGATTCAACTCTGTTTATTTTATTTTTTTAACTTAATAAAATTTTCTGATAAATCTACTTTATTCACCACAATAAGCACATTTCACAGAACATGCCTGGCAAAAGTGTACCCCCAAATACTTACTGGTACGCTGAGCAATAGGACTTCCTTTAACTGCTAATCTGGTTTCATCCTAAATGCAGGTGGAATCTTCTAACCAATCCCAAATCCCTTCCATTTCTATTAGTCCTGAGCAAAATCCTAGCTAAGTTTCCAAGAGTTACAGCCAATACCATTGCCAGCTGGCTTTCACAGCAAGAGTTCCTGGACTACTTAGTGAATAGTTCATTCCCCCACCCCCATTCCAACACTGGAGCTCTGGTCACATCTAAGTTCCCTGGTATCAAGTACGCTACAGTGATACCAGAGAGAAGACATTGGCTAGTCACAGACACATATCCTCCCTTAAGGCTTCTTCACATGACAACAACCTATACTAAATGGGATGATACAAGAAGTGCACGGGGAAAGCTTTTGTTTGGAGATTTTATATGGAGACCTAACAAAACGTCTTGCGTACAAACATAGCTGTAGAGTCAGAACTCCAATTCTGCCACTTACTTGTTAAGTGGAATCAATTCTGACCCACAGCGACTGTACAGGGTTTCTGAGGATCGGCTGATGAGTTTGAACTGGTGACCCTGTGGTTCAAACCAACCTTTTGGTCCAGTGCTTTATAAAATTGCGCCATTTATTGTTGTTGTTAAGTGCCACTGAGTTGGTTCTGACTCATAGTGACCTTACATAGGGTTTCCGAGGAGCAGCTGGTGGTTTGAACGCATAGTTTGCATACCAGTGCTGATTCTACAATGCCACACCAGGAGTCCACCTGTTGTTAGGTGCCATCAAGTCGGTTCCAACCCACAGCAACTCTATGTACAAGAGAAACACTGACCAGTCCTGCACCGTCCTCACAATTGCTGCTATATTTCAGTCCATTGTTGCTGTCACCCGCCGTCAATTTATTTTATTTTATTTATTTTCGTTCACCCTTCACTTTATCAAGCACGATGTTCTTCTCCAGGGACTGGTCCCTCCTGACAATATGTCTAAAGTATGAGAGACAAGGTCTCATGAACTTTGCTTCCAACAAGCAATGTGGCCATACTTCTTCCAAAATCGATTTGTTCATCTGGCAGTCCATGGCACTTTCAATATTATTCACCAACACCATAATTCAAAAATGCATAGCTTCTTCTCTGGTCTTCCTAATTCATTGTCCATCTTTCACACACATATGAGGGGATTGAAAATACCATGGCTGTATCAGTTGCACCTTACTTAGTCTTCGGTGATTGCTTTCCTTTTTAGCAGTTTAGAGAAGTCTTTTGCAGCAGATTAACCTCAGGTAGTGCATATATATAATTTCTTGACTGCTGCTACCATGAGCAATGACTGGATCCAAGTAAAATGAAATATTTGAAAACTTCAACCTGCTGCTTACTAGATTTATAGGAAATTGTGAAATAAAGTCTCTGAATTTTAAATTCCTCGGTAGTAAAACTGGAGTAATAAAAATCTATTTCATAGGGTTGTTGCAAGAATTACATCCTTCCATGTTAGCAAATTACTTAATGTATGGAATTGGTTATTGAATTATGATTACAATTGTTTATGGATATGACTATGGTCCTTAGCCACCCCTGCAAGCCTGGGATCCTATAAGCAAATTTATCAGTAAATCTAACTCTCCACTACAGTGATGCAATACAATGGCCAGCAGCAATAGAGACCCTTATTTCTTGGATTTACACTATATCATGTTGAGAGAAATGTCTGAGCCTGAAGGATTTGTGGGAAAGATATAAAAACTAAATTTTGTTTTGCTGTTCCTTCACTACTCTTATTGATTCAGAGAAACAGACATAGTCTCCTGCTTATACAACCTGTGCCACAGTGCCCCTTAGGCAATATAGTACCAGATGGGGAGGGTCCCTAGCAATGAGCAGACAATGGCTGGAAGCAAAGATGGGGCAAGAGATAACCTGGAGATCAGTTGTTCTTTATCTTGGTCAGAGATCCCCAGGTCATTTTGTTACTTCATATTTTGTATTTTTCAGGCTAGTATCCCTAAGAAGTCCTGTGTGGCGCTGTAGGATAAGCACTGGACCAGAAGGTCTGTTTGAACCAAATTCACTAGCTGCACCTCAGAAACCCTAACAGGGTCACTATGAGTTGGACCCGACTGCATGGCACCTAACACCAACAACACCAAGCATCCATAATGACCTATGAAGCTGATGAAAGGAAAAATTCATTTACAATGGCCCAACTTCATCCCTCATACTTTGGACTTATTGTCAGGAGGGATCAGTCCCTGGAGAAGGATATCATGTTTGGTAAGGTCAGAGGAAAAGAGGAAGAACCCCAGTGAGATGGACTGACCAAGTGGCAGCATCAATGGGCTCAAGTGTGGCAACAGTAATGAGGTTGGCCCAGGACTGGGCAATGTTTTATTCTTCTGTGTATAAGGTCGCTATGAGTCAGTACCAACTTGATAGCACCTAACAACAACAACAACAACAAGGTATTATAAAGACTACAGTTCAAGCACCTACACCTACCTCTTTTTTTCTGAAATTTCAAAAACTGGGAGAAACTGTTCATGCCTTGTAGAATTGCTATAAGGAATAAATATGGCATTCAAAACCACCAGTCCCAAATGCTCAATGGCTATTCTCTTTTCCATTCTTCCCATAACTTTTTTTTAAACACTCTTCTGATTCAGACCTCAAGTTTCAATGGCCGTAAATACAGACGACATGGGTCCCTTTTCCTAGGACTCTAGATTTTATCTTAGAAAACTATATACTCAGACCAAAAGGACTTTATACTTGGTCTGACCCCCAGGAAGTTTTCAGGAATGGCAGCAAAGAGCACTGTCACCATATATGGGTTAGATTTCACATAAAATTGCTGGTAAACACAAACTCTGCTCATCTTCAAATTCTGAAACAAAATTTTACACCATTTCTCTAAAACCATTATTCTTTCCTCTTTTCATTTGTGCTCCTCCTAATTTCTTATTGACAACACTCTTTCTTTCTTCAGTCACCCTTGGTGAAAACTTCTCTACTTTTTCCTTCTTTTGATCCATCCACCAATTCAGGCAGATAGCCAACAAGCTGTCCTTCAGTCTCCTCCAGCTCCATTTCGTCTCGTCTTTCTGCCCCTCTTTCTTTCTTTTTGTCTTTCTTTTCCTCCTATTACACTTTGGGATTTCTGGTGTTGTGCTATGGATCAGCAATGAACTGCGAACCGCAAGATCGGCAGTTCAAACCCACCAGCTGCTACTCAGAAACCTTATGATGAAACCTTGGTCACCATGAGTTATAACTGACTCGATGGCACTTAACAACAACAACATTTTTGGTCTGGTCCCTATCACCTTCTCAATTATAAACTGAATTATCTGTGGAAACTATCTCCTTGGTGGGGGGTGGGAAGGTGGCAACAAGGTCAAGCAACATAACATAGTCTACAAACGCAATGCACTACACTCTACATTAGCAAGTAGCAACTGGGGTCTTAAAAGCTATTGAGTAGTCGCCTAAGGAACCACCATTGGTCTCTCCCCAACAACAACAACTGACTGCTTCCTAGAGCACAGAAGAGTGAAGCAACTCAAAGACACACAGAAACAATTCGTCCAAAAGACTAATGAACCACAAAAGTGCCAGCTTCCATGACACTGAGACCAAGAGAACTAGATGGTGCCCAGCTACCATTGTCATCAATTACTCTGAAACGTATCACAACAGGAAGCCCTAGACAGAATGGAAGAGAAATATGAAGCAAAACTCAAAATTACTAAGTAGAACTTCTAAAACTATGGCCCTTAGCTACCCAACTCGCAGCCAAACAATAGAAAAGCATGTAAGTTCTGATGTAGCACTGTAGATCAGCACAGGACTGTCAACCAAAAGGTCAGTGGTTCAAACCCACCAGCCACTCCTCAGAAACCCTTTGCAGGGTTGCTACAGGTACCAATTTGACAGCACTTAACAACAACAAGGAGTCCTGGTATGGCATTGTGGGTTAATGCACCAGACTGCAAAGCCATTTGAACTGCAAGTTCAGTGGTTCAAGCTCACCAGCTGCTCCTCAGAAACCCTATACAGGGTCGCTATGGGTCAGAATCGATTTAACGGCACTTAATAACAACAACAACAAAGCTCAGAAGGCAGAAAGGGATAGAAAAGGACAAATGGGAAAGGAAAACACAAGGAGGGAGTGGGAATAATGTTACACTGTGGGGACTGTGATCAATATCACTAATCAAAATGTGTATGAATTGTCCAATGGAAAACAAACTTGCTCGGTAAACTTTCACCCAAATCACCATAAATTTTTTTTTTTTTTTTTTTTTTAAAGAAACTGCCTCAATTTGCGACCTGGAGTCCAGGAACTTGGTGACAGGCACTACCAACTCTCTGAAAAAGAAAAGGTCAAAGAACTGCTGATACACATTAGGGAGGTTAGGTATTAAGTTGAAAGACAAGTAAACACCATAAGAAAGAAGAACTATAGGTCACTTTTTTTTTCAAGACTATGTTTCTACTGTATCATACAGCATAACTGAGGAAGTTGGAGGTCTTCCAAATATAGAAAACAGCAAGTAATGAAAATTGTTTCCCCAAACATAGCAATGTGCAACTTAATCCATGGCCACAGTTCACAAGCAATAGAAAATTTAATTTTAACTAGTACCTGTCTTATTTACTTCAAAAACAACAATAACATTGCTTGCCAGTTAGTGAATGTGCTAGGTAATCTACATGGATTCTCTCCTACAGTCCTCGTTACCACAAGCCTATGAAGAGTGTTGCAATCACTCAAATATTAGAACTGGCAGTGCAGGTATGGGGGAGGAACTTTTACAAGGGACTGGGCTAACTTTTACAGGAGGAACATGCTTAATCTCCAATAAGAAAATATTTGTACCTTAAAAGCTGCTACGCCTTTAACATTATCACATTTTGTCCACACAAAAATCCTGTATAACAGGCAAGATAGCTATCATCCTAGACTTTACAATTGAAAAAACTCTCTTAAAGTCAGAGCAAGTCCCTGTCTTCTTGACTTCAAACATCTCTGTATGATATTTCCATCTAGAGCTGCTGGTAAAAGGGCAGTATCTGTGCCCACTTGTGACAGAGCAAAGGAGCTTCTATATACTGCCAATTTCTCCTTCCTGGGGTCTCTCCTCCACTATCTCCACTGTAACCTTTCCCCATAATAAAGCTAACTATGGTAGCTAAATCAATAGTCCTGCAAAATGTAGCAGGTATTTCAACTCTTCACGTCAGAAAAATGGAGAGAATCCTAGAAATTAAGGTGTAGATGAAATAGATGCAAGCCAGCCAATTGGGAGGAGGTGGAAAACACAGTGGACACTGAAAAGATTTTGGTTTTGTTTTTGTTTTTTCAAATCACATCCCCGAGGAGATTAAGTTGATGTTGTTGTTGTTGTTGTTGTTAAGTGCCACTGAGTCTATTCCAACCCATAGCAACCCTGTATAGGGTTTCCAAGGAGCAGCTGGTGAGTTTGAACCTCTGACCTTGCAGTTCAAATGGCTTTGCAGTCTGGCGCATTAACCCACAGCACCACACCAGTTGATGTAGTCAACAGAATTTCCTGGAAAGCTTTTTAAAATACAGATTGCTATGTCCCTGCCAGAAATTCTGATTTATTTGGTTCGAGGTAGGATCTGAGAACTTCTATTAATACAAGCTCCCAAGTGATGCTAATAGTATGTGGTTGTCGTTGTTAAGTGACATCGAGTCATTTCCAACTCATAGCAACCCTGTGTAGGGTTTCCGAGAAGCAGCTGGTGCATTTGAACTGTCAACTTTGTGGTTCACAATCCAGTTCTGTTCCTCAAGTGCCACACCAGGAGTCCATGTTGTTGTTAAGTGTCATCAAGTAGATTCCAATGCACAGAGACCCTGAGTATGGTTTCTGAGGAGTGGCAGGAGGGTTTGAACCATTGATCTTGTGGTTAGCAGGTCAGTGTTTATTCTAGAGCACCACACCAGGACTGTGGAATAACTTTTGAAAAGCACTGCTCTTCAGCTTGAGGGCTGATTTTTGTTTTGTTTTGTCTTTTTTTTTCCAGCACAAATCACAGTGCAACCCCCCCATCCCTGTATTAATAAGCAAAAACATCTGAGGGCATGACATAACTTTCCTGCCATCTGCATCAAAATCTTCAGAGACTCGCCCTAGGCCCTGAAACCGCTTTATAATGCAATGATTCACTCACTTTTAGGATTTTTTTTCCTTCTTTTTCTCTATTATTATAAAAGACAAGGTGTGTTAACCTGTTCCTGGGTCGTACACAGCAAGTAGACCTAGAGAAGCCTCAGAAGAAAAGCCTGGACATCTACTTCCAAAATAAATTCCGCGATTGACAACCCTATGGAGCACAGCTCAACTACATCTGGTTAATTTCACAACTCCAGTCAAGGTGATTGAAGGAGACCATTGCCACTGGAGAGAAGAAGCAGCTTTGTCAAAAAGCTCATCGATGTTCTGAGGTATTTCAAACCTAGCAGGGCTGACCTTAACTCATCATCATAAGTCAAGCTGAACTGTGCCCTAGGAAGTTACTACAGCCACCATCCATCTATGGTAGCCAACCCTCATGATAGTCCCAGTGATCCCAATCCTAGTAGTAACCAAGCTTTTACATAGACCTTCCCATGCTTTTCAGGGTAGGTCTGTGTGGCCAATAATACAGAGCCGAAGTGATGATAAGTGCATTCCAAGGCTAGGTCATAAAAGACATTTTGGCTTCAGCCTTGTTCTGAGTTGGAAAAAAGACAGCCAGGCAAACAGGACAACACTCAAGCGGTTCTCTAGAGATCCTCACAGTAAGAAATGGGGGCTTCCTACCAACAGCGAGACACTGTGCCATCTTTGAAGCCAATCCTGTGTGTGGTCCAATCCAGGCTTCAGATTACTGAAGCCTCAACTTCACTACAATCAGCGCAGTACAATCTCATAAGACCCTGAGTCAGACCACCCACACAAGCAGCTCCCAAAGCTTCCTGACTTATTCTTGAGATATTAAAAGTGTGTTGCTTTAGGATGCTCATTTTGCATGTAATTTGTTATGCAGGAATAGAAAACTGAAACAGCTGCCCAATCCAGGGATCTCAGACATAAATCCAAAGGGTCTTCAACACATAGTTGAAGAACTAAGACATATTCAATTCCCACTTAGCATACATGAGTATGCAACTGTAGGATGCATAACTATGAAACTGAGATACTATATAGAATCTCAATTCGATAGTTGTGGATGCATGCACAGGATAGGAACTTAAAGTCACTTCCAACTGCCAGACCTACTAAATTTAATTATTCCAACATTATCCCTGGAGTCTCTGGGTGATGTCCATAGTTAATGCACTCAGCTGCTAATCAAAAGGCTGGAGGTTAGAGTCCAACCAGAGGGGTCCCAGAAGAAAACTCTGGTAATCTACTTAGCAAAACAACCAGTCCCTTTGCAACACAGTTCTATGCTGATATACACAGGATCACTACAAATTGAAAGAGACAACAAATTGCAACTGTTCTCCCTGGTCAAGATGACTATACTGTTATTGTCACAACTGCCTAAAACAAGTAACTGGTAAACTGATTCAAATCCATCCAGAGCCTCTTCTTTAAAACAATTGCAATAATTCACTGGTGTATGAACATTTTCCTTTTTACCTCCCAGGCAAGTTGGTTCACTTCTCCAGCTAACCTCTATTGATATTTTCATCTAAATAAACTACCTTATCCTAGTCTTCTCACACTACACTTTCACCTCAGAAAAATGTCTAGTAGAGAGCAGATGAAGAGGAAGTCAGAATATAATCTATTTGATCCCTTTATTAAAATTGAGAAACTCTCAGTCCTAAGGACCACCACTCATCTGTCAGTGTGTCATACTCTGGTGGTTTGCATATTCCTGTGATGCCATCAGTATTTCAAAGACCAGCAGGATCACCCACAGTAAACAGGTTTCAGTGGACCTTCTGGATTAAGACTGACTAGAAGAAACAGTTCATTTCTGAAAAATGTATCACTAGCAATTAAACATTGTACGATTTAGCACCAGAAGATGAATTCCTCAGGTTCGAAGTCATTCAAAATATGACTGAGGAAGAGCTGCCACCTCAAAGCAGAGCTGACCTTACTGATGTGGATGGAGTAAAGCTTTCAGGACCTTCATTTGCTGATGTAGCAAGACTCAAAATGACAACAAACAGATGCAAACAGTAATTATCAGAACACGGAATGCTACAAAGTGTGAGTCTAGGAAGTTGAGGGTGATGTCAAGAAGGAAATGGAATGTATAAAGTCCACGTCACAGGCATTCATGAGCTACAATAGACTGGTATTTAGCCATTATGAATTGGACAGTAAGTATATGGTATACTATGCTGGAAATGACAAATTAAAGAGGAATAGTGTCATATTCATCATTGAAAGAACATTTCAACATCTATCCTGAGGTAAAACATTGCCAATAAGAGGATAATATCCATCTACCTACAAGGAAGTTGACTATTATTCATATTTACACACCAACCACTAATACAAAAGATGAGAAAACTAAAGATTTTTAACAACTTCTGCAATGTGAAATTGATCACACAAGCAATCAAGGTGCACTGATAATGACTGGTGATTGGAATGAAAAGGCTGGAAACAGAAGGATTATCAGTTGGAAAAAATGGCTTTGGCAGTAGAAAGGATGCAGAAGATCAGCTGAAAAAAATTTGCCAACATCAATGACTTATTCACTTAAAATACCTTTTCTCAACAATGTAAGAGTCAACTAAATACATGGGCCTCACGAGAAGGAATACAAAGAAATCAAACTGACTATATCTATGTAAAGAGATGTAGGAGCAACTCAACATTATCCAACAGAACAAGGCCAAAGACCAACTGAGAAACAGACCACCCACTGCTCACATACAAACTCAAGATGAACCTGAAGAAAACTGTAACAAATTCACAAGGGCCAAAGTACAATCTCCAGCATATCCCACCTGAATTCTGTGACCATCTCAAGAACAGATTTGACACACTGAAGACTAATGATCAAAGGCCAGGATGATATCAAGAACATCAAATATGTAGAAAGCAAAAGGTCAGGAAAAGACAGAAAGAAAAGAAGAAACCAAAATGGATGTCAGAAGAGACTACGAAACTTGTTGGGAATGTAGAGAAACTAAAGCAAAGGAAAAAGTGATGAAATAAAGGAGCTGAACAGAATTATTTCAGAGAGCGGCTCAAGAAGACAAAGTAAAATATCATAATGAAAACCAACAGAGAAAAGCACACATTTCTCAAGCTGAATAAAATGAAAAAAATAAATAAATAAAAATTCAAGCCTTGAGTTGCAATACTGAAATACTCTTTGGGCAAAATACTAAACAATGTAGAAAGCATCAAAAGAAGAGGAAAAGGATACACAGAGTCCCTGTACCAAAAGTAACTGGTCAATGTTTAACTATTTCAAGAGGTAGCATTAGATCAAGAACCAGTGGTACTGATGGTAGAAGACCAACTGTACTGAAGGTACTAAAGGCTCCAGGAATTGATAGAATACCAATTGAAATGTTTCAACAAATGAATGTAGAGCTAGAAGTGCTCACTATGCCACGAAATTTGGAAAACAGCTACCTAGCCAGTCCATTAGAAGAAGTTCATATTTGTGTTCATTCCAAAGAAAGCTGGTCTAACAGAAAAAGTTTTTACTGAAGATAATTAAAAAATGGTTGCAACAGGATATCAACATGGAACGACCAGAAATTCAAGCAGTATTCAAAAGAGGATGCAAAACAAGGGATATCGCTGTTAATATCAGATGGATATTGGCTAAAAACAGAAATTACTAGAAAGATATTTATCTCTTTTGTTCACAATGCAAAGACATTTGACTGTGTGGATTACAGCAAATTATGGATAACACTGAAAAGAAGGGGAATTCCAGAATACTTAATTGTGTCCATGTAGAACCTACACACAGACCAAGAGGCAGATGTACAAACAGAACAAGAGAATACTGCAGGGCTTAAAATCAAGAAAGTCATCTCAGAATATTTATTCAATCTTTATGCTGAGCAAATAATCAGAAAAATTGGACTATATGAAAAGGAATACCTTACTAGGATGGAAGGAAGACTTAACTGACAATCTGCGATATGCAAATGACACAACTTTGCTTGCTGAAAGCAAAGAAAACTTAAAACACTGAAAATCAATGACTATCATCTTCAACATCAAGAAAACCAACCCTCACAACTGGATCATTGTCAAAGATTTCATTTTACTTGGATCTACAATCAACATGCATGGAAGCAGCAGTCAGAAAACCAAATGACATATTTCACTGGGCAAATAATGCTGCAACAAATCTCTTTAATGCAAAGATGTCACTTTGAAGACTAAGGTGCACCAGACCAAAGTTACGGTATTTTCAGTAGCCTCATATGTATGGGAAAGTTAGACAATGAATAAGGAAAACTGAGTTAAGAATTGATGCCTTTGAATTATGGTACTGGCAAAGAATAGTAAATATACCATAGACTACCCGAAGAACAAACAAATCTTGAATTGGAAGTACAGTCAGAATGTTTCTTGGATGATGGCAAGACTACACCTCAAGTACTTTAGACATGCCATTGGGAGGGACCAGTTGTTGGGGGGACATCATGCTTGGTAAAGTCAATGGTCAGTGGAAAAGAAGAACACCCCTCACAAGATGGGTTGACACAGTGACTGCAACAATGGACTCAACATATGGAAAGTTGTGAGGATGGCGCAGGATCGGGCAGTGTTATATGTTTTGTTCTTTGTACAAAGGGTCTCTATGAGTCGGAACCAACTCAAAGATACCTAGCAACAACAACTCCTAAGGCACTGCCTTTTAAATATTTCTGGTGTTTAACATCATAAACACAGAGTCCTGGTGTGGCCCTGTGGGTTAATGCACTAGACTGCAGAGTTGTTTGAATTGCAAGGTTGGTGGTTCAAGCTCACCAGCTGTTCCTCGGAAACCCTATGCAGGGTCGCTATGGGTCGGAACCGACTTGACAGAACATAACAACAACAACAAACATCATAAGCACAAACAGATATAGACATCGATATTTGTAACTAAAACTGAAGTTTCAGTAAACATCCACCATTACAACATCGGAAGCATTTTAATATTATCTAGTTCTACTTTGGAGCTAACAGGTCTGTGTTGGAAGAAGTGCAGCCAGAGTGCTCCTTGGAGGCCAGGATGGCCAAACTTGGTCTCTCATACTTCAGACATATTGCCAGAAGGGACCAGTTGCTGGAGAAGGGTATCATGTTTGGTAAGGTGGAAGGTCAGAGAAAAAGAGTTATACCCCCCAACGAGATGGAGTGGCCAAGTGGTAGCATCGATGGCCTCAAGTGTGGCAACAGTAGTGAGGCTGGCCCAAGATTGGGCAGTGTTTCGTTGTGCTGTACACAGGGTCGCTGTAAGTTGGTACCGACTTGATGGCACCTAACAACAAAACTTTAAGAGAAAAAAAAAGCCTTTCGGCTGGAGCCACCATCTTGCAGGAAAATCCACCAAGATGACCAACACAAAGAGAAAGAGGTGGGGCACCCGCTCTCTCTATGTTCTCCAGGCCTTTAAGAAACTATGGAGTCGTTCCTTTGGCCACATACATGCAAATCTACAAGAAAGGCGATATTGTGGACATCAAGGGAATGGGCACAGTTCAAAAAGCATGCCCCACAGCAAAACAGGAAGAGTCTACAATAGGACGCAGCATGCTGTGGGCACTGTTGTGAACAAGTCAAGGGCAAGATTCTTGCATTAAGCATATTAAGCACTCCAAGAGCTGAGACAGCTTCCTGAAGCGAGTGAAGGAAAATGATCAGAAAAAGAAAGAAGCCAAAGAGAAAGGGACCTGGGTTCAGCTAAAGCGCCAGCCTGCTCCCCGCATAGAGGAGCACTTTGTGAGAACCAATGAAAAGGAGCCTGAGCTGCTAGAACTGATTCCCTATGAATTCATGGCATGAGAGGAGTGAAATAAAGATATCTGAGGTGCACAAATGTCAGGTCTTTGGTTGTAATTGTGTGGAGGTGTGGTGTCCTCCCCCCCAAATACATAGTATTTAAAGCACATTTTGTTCCGCAATTCCCTTGATAATAAATGCTTTTACTATTGATAAAATAAAAATAAAAAGAGCCAGCCTGTATCCACAACCAAGTAACAGGTCCCAAATATATCCTAAGACTTTATTTCTGCACACTTTAACAACTCCCTTGAGCTCCTAGGTAGAGACCAAAACTGAAAAAGGGGAAAAGCAAAATAATATACTTCTCTCAGAGGAGCTATGAAGGTGTAGTGGTTACGAGTCGGGCTGCTAACCTCAAGGTCAGAAGTTCAAAACTACCAGCCGTTCCACGGGAGACAGATGACGCTTTCTGCTCCCATAAAGATTTACAGCCTCGGAAACCCTATTCAGGATCGCCATGAGTCGAGACCAACTCCACAGCACATAACCACCACCACACTTCTCTCAACCAAGTATAAATACTTAACTCTATGTCACCTGTGCATTTTAAAATAAACACTAATCCTTGGGCTTCCACCAAACCCAGGATGGCCTCAAACCATTTTCAGTTACTAATTACCAAATGTAGCTAATTACCCAGGTCCTAAAATAACTGTATTCTTTGTGAATTGGAAAATTCACAAGTAACTCATCTAAAACTTTCCCTTATCATCATTCTTACCAAGTCTGGCCCAAAGGCACAATTTCAGTCATGGTGGATTTTTTTAAAAGAAGTGAAAAGGTTGGGGATGAAAACATTAGTAAAAAATAATCTGAATCTGCATGACAGGACACTCGGAAAATACATGTTTGAACTTCCACAAAATGTATCTCTAGTCACTGTTAAAAATAGTGACCTCAAACTATAGAGCCAGACAGCAGATTAAGGAATGGCATATGAGAACAAGGACAACAGAAATATTCCAAAACTAAATAGTAGTGAGGGTTGTAAAATTCTGTCAACTTGTTAAAACTCATTGAGTTTTGCCCTCAAAACAGTGAATTTTAAAGGCAACTGGTGTGGCACTGTGGGTTAATACGCTGGACTGCAAAGCTGATTTGAACCACAAGGTCAGCAGTTCAAACTTACCAGCCACTCCTAGGAAACCCTACACAAGGTCACTATGGCTCGGGACTAACTCTACGGCACTTAACAACATATGATAAACATTAGCCCATTCCCCATTGTTATAAATGTTGTGATAAATTGTTTTTATCACTAAGTGCCCTGGAGTAGGTTCCAACTCAAGCAACCCAGTCTATACGGTTTCTGAGGAGCCACTGGTGAGTTTGAACCACAGACCTTGTGATTCAAACCGACCTTGTGGTCCTATACTTATCCTACAGCACCACACCAGGACTCTTATGGTAAATTATACCTCCAAAAAGGTTAATGGAGTCCTAGTGTGGCGTTATGGGTTAATGTGCCAGAATGCAAAGTCGTTTGATCTGCAAAGTCAGCAGTTCATTCTCACCAGCTACTCCTCGGGAACCCTATACAGGGTCGCTATGGGTCGGCTTCAACTCAATGGCACTTAACAATGGTTAATGGAGCCCTGGTGTGGCGCTGTGGGTTAATGCACCACACTGCAAAGCCGTTTGAACTGCAAGGTTGGTGGTTCAAGTTCACCAGCTGCTCTTTGAATACCCTATACAACGTCGCTATGGGTTGGAACCAACTCGATGGCACTTAACAACAACAACAACATAAAGGTTAATGCACCAGCCTGCAAGGTCAGTTTGCTCCTCGGAAACCCTATATAGGGTCGCTATGCTTCAGATCCAAATGGATGGCAATTAACACATCTGGACTTCTTGTGATTAAACGTATTGCATGCACAAACATTTCTAGAAGAATTGTCAAACAGCGGATCATGAGTGTTATCTTTGGGGGATGGGCTTAGGGTGAGAGTTCGCCTTTATCTGTAATACCTCTTTCACTGTTTAAGCTTGTCTTGCCTTTAGCATATATTATTTTTCATAAGAACAAAAATAAGTTGGGTAGAAGCCATCAAAGCAGATTCCAGGTTATTACGCTGCTAGTTAACCATGTCTTTTGAGGGAAGGGTTAGTTCTGTCCCTGTTGTTGTTAAGTGCCCTCAAGTCAATTCTGAGTGGCTTGTGGGTCTGAACCACCAACCTTATGGTTAGAAGTCCAGTGCTTAGCCTATAGCGCCAGAATGAAAACATCTCTCAATAGAAGACTTTAAGAAAATGTGTCACAAGATAACATGTGATAGGATCAGAAGTCTTGAAACTTTATTTCAGAAAATCTGTCAGGAAGAGAATTTGAATGCCCTTTGAAGAGGAAACTGGTTTCATAAAATTCTATAGTCTGTTTCTCAGGTACTAGGAGAAATCCAGAGTGGTTTGTGCTTTGCAATTATGAATCTGAAAAGGCATTTTGACCTATTCTATGCAGTCCTGATGTGGTGCTGTGGGCTAATGCATCAGACTGCAAAGTCGTTTGAATTGAAAGGTCGGTGGTTCAAGCTCACCAGCTGCTGCTCCTCGGAAACACTATACAGGTCGCTATGGGTCGGAATCGACTCGACAGAACTTAACAACAACAACATACACATTACAGAATTATGTGACTCCAGGGAATTGAAAATATATTCTTCATAGAGAATTACCAAAAATAAAAAGAATACATATATGGAAGGAAAAGAAAAACTAAATAAAAACTGAATCCCAAAAGGCCACTGGGCACCAAACTCCCAAAGTTTGTAATTAGACCTCTCACAACAGCCCACATCTAGGTCTGGGTTCTGCCCTCTTACCTCACCTTACTTCTCAGCTTTTGTTTTCACCGTGCCAGCCAAGGACACAAAGATGAACATTTAGAACTTTGGCTCTCAGCCCCAAGACACACTTGCCCAAAATGCAACCATCACCTGCTTCCGGGTTTAGAAGGTTAAGAAAACTATAACTTGGACCACAGAAAACCAGCTTTACAACTTTCGAAGACAGATTCGTGTTTGGCCCACATCCAGACCCACTTATTGCCCACTCACCTCTCACTACTGGCCTCACCTGCTTGTGGCACATCTACTTCTTCCTGTGTCACTAGTAACAAACAAGCCACCATCATCATTGTTACCTTTTGGCACCAAGCCCTCCCTCCTCCATAGAAAGCCTGCCTTGACTCCTAGAATTTTGCCTCCTGTAGAGCCCTCCGTGTACTGCAGAGATTCTGCTAGACCCCCACCCCCTGGAGTTTTACCCTCTCTACCACCACAACAAAAGGAGCTCTGGTAGCGTAGTGGTTACGAATCAGGCTGTTAACCCCAAGGTCGGCAGTTCGAAACTACCAGCTGTTCCGCGGGAGAAAGATGAGGCTTTCTGCTCCTGTAAAGATTTACAACCTCGGAAACCCTGTACAGGGTTGCTATGAGTCAGAACCGACTTCGTGGTACTTAACAACAACCACAACATGCGAAAGCTGGACAGTGAATAAGAAGAACGCAGAATAATTAATGCTTTTCAGTTATGGTGTTGGAGGAGAATACTGAAAGTGCCATGGGCTGCCAAAACAACAAACAGATCTGTGTTGGTAGAAGTGCAGCCAGAGTGCTCCTTAAAGGCCAGGATGGCCAAACTTCGTCTCTCATACTTCGGACATATTGTCAGGAGCGACCAGTCGCTGGAGAAATTTATCATGTTTGTTAAGGTGGAGGGTCAGAGAAAAAGAGGAAGACCCCAGTGAGATGGACTGGTAAAATGGCAGCATCAATGGACTCAAGCATGGCAACAATTGTGAGGCTGGCCCAGGACCGGGCAGTGTTTCATTCTGTTGTGCATAGGGGCACTATGAGTTGGTACCAACTCAATGGCACCTAACAACAACAACCACCACCACAACTGAAGTCCCGGTGCAGTGCTGTGGGTTAATGCACTAGATTGCAAGGTCGTTTGAACAGCAACCTCATAAACACTATACAGGGTCACTATAGGTAGGAACTGACTTGACAGCACTTATCAGCACAGTAAACCACCACAACCACAGGAGCCTGGGTGGGACAGCTTTCCATCAGCTGCTAATCAAAAAGTTTGGTGGTGCAAACCCACCCAAAGGCTCCATAGAAGAAAAGGCTGGGGATCTGCTTCCAAAAGGATTACAGTCAAGATAAACCTATGAGATGGCAGACTAGGCAGACTCACTACATGGACCATCTACAACAAAGATACAAAAGACCAAATAGAACAGATTAAAATTCGGACACCCTGAACTTCAGAAGAAAGGTGAGAGAGGGGGTTGGAGTGCTTCCTACGAGGAGACACCAAGCAGGGTCAGCAAGAGAGGGAAACTAACTGATGAACTGCTGGCTAGAAGCGGCTCAACCATGTTGTGAATAGCTTTGGCGATGGAGGAAGACCTGACAGAGCAGATTCTCCTGGAAAACGTGTGATTTCATCTTTTTCCCCACATGGCCCTGGTGACTAGAAGTGTGGCCAACTCCCACCCTCACGTACCCCAAGCACAGCCCCTGCTCTCCAGCGTAAGGTGGGGGCAGCTATGCAGCTTTGGTGTCTGGATTCAGGTGGCCTTGGTTCCAGACCTGAAAAACCCTCACAGCCACCAGACTAGCATTTAACCAGTTACCCTGCTCAAGCTGCCCTGTAGTCCTAACATACATTAAAAGCAGCTCCAACAAGGACCCCCTCGAACTACTTTCAGACTGAGTGCCCTAAAAACAGATAAGACTGGGGCCAACGAGAACTCTATCTATGGCCTAGAACTCTGCTGCCATCACATCCCTTCCACAAATACCTCATGAGCTCCTTGAATTGCAGAAGCTGCGAAAAGATTTCTCCCCTCCAGGTCCAACAACTGCACTGATTGTTTTTACAAATAGGACAACCTCACAATGCCCCAGAGACAACTGACAATTCTAGCTCATACTAAGAAACAAGAGAGAATGGCTCACACAAATGACCAAGACGCAAAGGCAGAAAACCTCTCTGAGGAAGAAAGAGGAATACAATTAACTGAAGAAGAATTTAAAACAATGATAACTAGGTACCTTATAAGGATCGATAGAGTGATCGAGGAAAGCAAGGAGAACAATAAAAACTTTAGAAGAATTCAGGTAAACACCTAAGGACAAACGTACAAAATAAATGCACATTTTGAAACAATTCAAAACCTGTGATGAGAAATCCAGAAGATTAGTACCAAGATCACAGAAACAGACAATACATTGAAAGGGCAAATCAGAAGAGAAATCTCTCAACACTAGTATGCTAGAAGAACGATCAGAAAAAAAGAACGAAGAAATCTGAAAAAAGTCTAAGAGTTATGTGGGACACCAAGAAGACAAAAACTTACAGGTGACTGAATTCTAGAACAGGAAGCGCAAAGGAGAGAACACTGTCAAGGAGTTGCTGGAAGAAAACTTCCCTAACATCATGAAAGAGGAGAAAATAAGCATTCAAGAAGCTGAACAAACCTAAAACAAGATATATCCCAAAAGAAAATCACCAAGACAGATCCTATCAAACTTTCCAAAACCAAGCACAAAGGAAGAATCCTGAGAGCAACGGGGGGTGGGGTGTGTGTGTGTGTGTGTGAAAAATTACCTACAAAGGAAAACCAGTAAGACTAAATAAACTCCGATCTCCCAGCAGAAACCATGCAGGCAAGAAGGCAATGGAATGATATATACAAAACTCTGAAAGAAAAAAAAAAGGATGCCAACCTAGAATCACATACCCAACAAAGCTGTCCAGCTTATACGATCATGAAATTAGGACAGTTCCTTATATGAAAAATTAAAGGACTTTGTAATGACCAGAGCAACTTTGCAAAAAATGCAAAAGGACGTTCTTTGGGCTGAGAACCAACAACAACAGACAACAACCTGAGATTACCATTCACGACAACACCACCCAGAACTCAATCCAGATATTGTTGTTGTTGTTAAGTGCAGTCAAGTCGATTCTGACCCATAGTGACCCTGTATAGGGTTTCCAAGGAGCAGCTGGTGAGCTCGAACCACTGACCTTGCAGTTCAAATGACTTTGCAGTCTGACGCATTAGCCCAGAGAGGCAAACCAAGACTCCCAATCCAGATATAGAAGTATTTAAAATAAAACCAACTTATAATACTGAAAACAAGGAATCAGAGATATTAATGTATAATGAAATAAATTATAAAACAAAAAGAGGAAATAGTTTAAATAAAGAACTTTCAAATGACAAGGAAGTAAAATAGACTTCAAAATAAAACAGACTGTTTAAAGTATGGAAAAAATAATCAATTACAGGATAACCTCAAAGAAAAATAATACACCTACACAAAAAAATTAAAAAGAGGAAAATCAGAAAGATTTAGTAAACAGTAACAGAAATGAAAATGACCAGGAAACTCATTAACAAAATGAACTCAGCATAGAAAATTATGTGGAACAAAGAAGCCAACAGCACCACACACACACACACAAAAAGAAAACACTGAAAAATGACAATCAATTCATACCTAATATCAATTATATTAATGTAAATGGAGTAAGTGTACCAGTCAAGAGAGGAGAATGGATACAAAAACAGGATCCTTCAATATGCTGTCTAAAAGAGAGATATCAGAAAGATGGAGACATCAATAGAGGAATGTTTAAACAAACTTTGGTATATACACACAATGGAATACTATAAAACACTGCAGAATAATGATGAATCTGTGAAACACCTCAGAACATTGTTGAACCTGGATGTCATTATGCTGAGTGAAATTAGTCAATCACTAAAAGACAACTATTGTATGGAACCAATGTTGTAAAAGTTTTAAATTTTTTTCTTGATAAAAGAATCTATGATGGTTGGGGGATGGAATTATTCATGCTAACATGACAAGGCAAGCAATATACAACAAGAGGGAGGTTAGCAGAGGAAAGATGGAGACTACAGGAGCCACAGGGAAGAATGCAATAGTCAAAGTGAATAGAGGTAAATGCTGTTAAGTGTTTGCACATGGAGGGGATTACAACCATGTAATGAATGTTTGTTGAATGTAAAATAGATCATCTGTTCTGTAAACCTCTACTTAATTCACAGTAAAAAGTTTGAAATAATAATTTTAAAAAAACCTATGAAGCAGTTCTACATTGTAACACTGAGGTCTCCATGAATCAGAAGCACCTGAGGTAATGAGTTGATTTACCACCTCTACTACCACTACAACTCCTTACTTTCACCCTCAACTGAGTACTACTTGTATTATTTCTATTATATTAGTATTCAACATTCAGTTGCAATATCCAAGACACTGGTGAGGAGGACAGAACCAGGGGAGTTTTATAGCTCAATTTAAGGACAGAGCTTAAAAAAAATTTTTTATTGAAATATAATTTGTATATAATACACTTCACCTTTTTTTAAAAACCTGCAATTCAGTGGTTTTAAATATATTCAGCTACATAATAATTACCACAAGCTAGTTTTAGATCATATTCATCACCCAAAAAAAGAACCGCATGGCTATTAAACAGCCTAGGATAGTGTTTTCATAGGAAAAAACTTTTTTTTCCAGTTTAGTTTCAAATTACTGAACTTTCAGAACACTGAAAATGATGAGTTGCCCAGGTTGTCCAAAAAGTGTACAGAATGTGGTCTCGATTCATATCGTTAATAATTGTCCACTGTTGAAATATACAATTAAAAGGGCATAGTTAGTTAGTTATCCCTTGAGGGGAAATTCAGCACAACTATAAAAATAAGCAGCATTCCACAGAGATTTGCATTTAGAAAGCACCTCATGGGTTTTGAAACCCCATCAAACACAATCATCCATCATCTTCCAAACCATCTTGATATGGGGTATTTTAAAAAGTCACCCTGACAGATCCCATAGCCCAGGTTTTCTGGTTCTACATTTTCTCCATTTTTCAGCCGTACAAATGAATAAGCCAGCTCAAAGAGCAGACTATAAAATGTCAATAAGTAATTCCAACTTCACATAGAGACTTGTACGCTAATGATCACTGTAGTACTATTCACAATAAGCAAAAAAGGTGGAAAGAACCTAAATATTCATCAACAGATGAACAGATAAGCAAAATGTGGTCCATACAATGGAATACTACTAAGACAGCTAAAAAAAATGGAGTCTTGATATATGCTACAACAGGGATGGAGCTGGAAGACATTCTGCTGAGTGAAATAAATCAAACATAAAAGAACAAATATTCTTACGATCTCATTTATATATAAAGATGAGAGCGGGCAAACGTAAAGAGAAAAAAGTTTAGGAGGGGAAGTATGGGGAAATGGGGGACTAACAGTGATGGGAATATTGTGCTAAAGGTTTGTCATTGTTGTTAGGTGTCAAAGAGTCAGTACCGACTCACAGTGACTCTATACACAGCAGAACAAAACAATGCTCCGTCCTGGGCCAACCTCACAATTGCTGCCACGCTTGAGCCCACTGATGCTGCCACTATGCCAATCCACCTTGCGAGGGTCTTCATCTTTTTCTCTAACCCTCCACCTTACCAAACATGATATCCTTCTCCAGCAACTGGTCCCTCCTGACAATATGTCTGAAGTATGAGAGACGAAGTTTGGCCATCCTGGCCTCTAAGGAGCACTCTGGCTGCACTTCTTCCTAAAGGGATCTATTGGTTCTTTTGGCAGCCCATGGCACTTTCAATATTCTCCTCCAACACCATAACTCAAAAGCATCAATTCTTCTACGGTCTTCCTTATTCACTGTCCAGCTTTCGCATGCTTATAAGGTTATTGAAAATACCATGGCTTGGGTCAGGAGTAGCTTAGTCCTCAAGATGACATCTTTACTCTTCAACACTTTAAAAAAGTCTTGTGCAGCAGATTTTCCTAATGCAAAAACAAACAGACAAACAAAAAAACCATCCTACTGGGTTTTAATGAGCCATCTAAAAAGAAGGAACAGAGGATCTCACTACCGTCATGAAAGAGCCATATATGGAGTTCATCTTTTGGACTCCAAGATCTCTGTGCACTCAACTTCTTCTGTCCAGGAAATAGAAATGCGACAAAAAAGTGTCAGTAGCAGAGCCAACAGAACCAAAAGCATGAAAGAGAGCAGAGTGGTGGGGCTTCCAGGGAACAAGTACACACTGAGAGCCTTCAGACAGAAGGGGGGTGCCTCAGGCACTTGATCAGTAAAGCTAGATTTGTGGACCCATGGAGGTAGAATAGAGTGACTTCAGGCTGACACTTATAATCAAGTGGCATGTGCCCTCTGGGTCCTTATTGGCAGCACTGAAGGAACTTTGTAACACTTGTTTGAGCAGGAGAGAGGCTTAAGACCAGAGAAAGATGTGTCTGTGAGTATTTCTAAAAAGAGGCTGCCTTACAGAAGACCTGTATCATGAGTATTTCTGATCCTAAACTGTAACCTGTCAACTTTCCTAATAAGCCCCAAACTACATGATAGAATTTGCAAAACCAAAATTTTTTTCATTGCAAATACCTTTTTCAATAACTTAAATGCTAACTAGACACATGGACCTCACCAGATGAAATAGACAGGAATAAAATTGACTACATATGTGGGAAGAGATGATGGAGAAGCTGAATATCATCAGCCTAAATAAAACCAAAACTCCTGGTGCGGTGCTGCAGGAGCAGCACTGGGCTGCGAACCACAAAGTCAGTGGTTCAAACCCACCAGTGGTTCCTCAAAACAATACAGAGTCGCTATGAAGCGGAAACAACTCGATGGCACTAAACAACAAACAAGACTAGGACTGACTGTGGAACAAACTATCAATTTATCATATGTAAATACAGGGTGAAGCTGACAAAAATCGAAACAAGACAAGAGCCAAAATACGACCTTGAATATATATCACTGAATTTCAAAACCATCTCGAGAACAGATTAGACACTAATGACCAGAGACCAGAAGAGTTGTGAGATGACATTAAGAACATCATACATGAAGAAAGCAAAAGGCCATTTAAAACACAGGAACGTAAGTAAAGACCAAAATGGATGTCAGAAGAGACTCTGAAAAGCTTGTTCTTGAGTATAGAGAAGCTAAAGCAACTGAAAGAAATGAAGTAAAAGAGCTGAACAGAAATTTTCCAAGGGCAACTTGAGAAGACAAGTCACGTATTATAATGAAATGTGCAAAGACCTAGAGTTAGAAAACCAAAATGGAAGAATACAGTCAGCATTTCTCAAGCAGAAAGTACAAAAGAAAAAACTCAGGCCTCAACTTACAACACTGAAGAATTCTAGAGACAAAATACTGAATGATGCAAGAGGCATCAAGAGAAGACAGAAGGAAAAAAAAAAGAAGAAGAAGATAGAAGGTGGCTAATCTCTAACCTCTCTGTTCTATAAGGTTGTCCCTATCTGGATCTCCAAGACCTGCTACACTATACCTAAAGCATCAAAAGGTAAAAATAGAGGACAGGAAAAAAAAAGTCATCCATCCATATAGAAGAGCAGCTCAAATTATGAGAGAGGCCCACTCACAAACAAATTGGTGAAAAAGCAGTGTGTCTCAGCGTTACTGATGAAAAACTGCAGTGGTTTCAAAATCATCTTGATGCCAAAAAAATAGAATATTCAGAAAAGGATGTTTGTGAATTAACTGAAAGTTATATGAATCAATACAGCGGTGAGCTGGAGCAGATTTGAGTTACATGACTGCATCAAAGACAGACAGGGAAGGCGACACTATTCTTGAGAGACAGTTATCAAGCAGATGATGGAGTGTGAGCAACGGCAATATGAAGGATATGGCCTTGAGATTCCAGACAAAGTTGTTGTTGTTGTTGTTGTTGTTGTTGTTGTTATGTGCCGAGGAGTCGGTTCCGACTCTTAAATGACCCTGTACAGGGTTTCCGAGGCTGTAAATCTTTATGGGAACAGAAAGCCTCATCTTTCTCCCACAGAACAGACGGTAGTTTCAAACTGCTGACCGTGAGATTAGCAGGCTGATTCGTAACCACTACACTACCACAGGCTCCTTTCCAGACATAGTAGATGCTGGTAATCTGAAAACTTTTAGGGAATTGGATTTTAATCTGAAGAAGTTACCAAACATTAAAATGAGAAAAATCTGTGCTAATGGTGCAATTCTCAAGAAACGCAAGGAAAAAGATGGTACAACTGTAGACAAAGTCTTAGAAGAATTGGAACAAAAAGATGAATCCAGTGACTCAGATGAGGAAATGATTCCAGAAACCTAATTGTCTATACTTGAGAATAAATAATGTGAGAGCTACAAATTTCACTCATTGGTTATGGTAGATAATTGTCTGGTTCATTCCTTTTCATGAAAAGAGTCCCATTTGCAGTTTTATAAACCAATGTTAGAATTTTTCCTTAAAACATTGTTAGGATGAATAATCAATATTGCTTTATTATTTATATTAAAAGTTGTTAAAATGGGTAGATGTGATCTGTGAAACCCATTTAACCCGAATTTCCAAATGATAAGAATGAGAACAGAAATGTTTGTTTTTCTTTCTCATGTTTATTTAGGTCTGCCTAAGTCCTGGTGCGGCAAGTGGGTTAATGCGCCAGACTGCAAAGCCATTTGAACTGCAAGG
>NW_006408519.1:60864991-60865940 GCF_000296735.1 Chrysochloris asiatica
CTATGGGTTGGAACTGACTCGATGGCATTTCACAACAACAAATAGCAATTTGGTAGTAAAAGGGTCCAGTTGATATCTTTTGAACTGTCATGATAGCAATTCTATCTTTCAGCAATAGTGTTAGACTAAATCTCCTTTTAAACATTAACCTTATTTTTTGCAATACATAGAAGGAGAAAATGTGAGATGGAATTCATAGACTGGTGAATTATACATTATTCTTATTTATTATCTTCTGAGATAATGGTAAAGAAATAAATAGTGACTTATACTTAATCATTTTATCTTTGGAAAGTGACTTACGTTAACTCCATTTGTTGTGTTTCTGCTCTTTAATTGTGAAAAATTATGTTTTGTTTGCAGAAACATTAACTGAAGACTATAGAACCAGTTATTCTAGTGATGCCTTTTTTTTTCTCCTTCAAGAGACAGATTAAACTGACAAGTAATTTCAAGTATCAGAAAAAACACAGTTGTAGTAAAGTGTTATTTTTTTACAGATCTTGTTACATGCACCTTGTCCTGTAGTCTGTTTTGTAAAGGATACTATGGAAGTGGATATGAGTATTTTCAAGAAAAGAAAAAGAAATGCTAGTGGTGTATGTGAACTGCATAGCAAGTGTTCTTGACAGGTTATTTAAAATGTTAGAACTGTTTTATCTATGAAAATTAAAGAGTTTATTTCCACAATTTCTATTATTTGTGATCTAATTAATTTTCAGTGATAAAGCTGACGCTGATTTGCTTTAGCAATCTGAAAAAGAAAGGCATGGGTTTGTGATCACATAAATTCAGGTCTTCTTTAATCTTTGGGAAAGTTACTGTATGTCTTTTATTCTGGGTTTACACGTGCTTCAAGTCATTACAATAAAGAAAAAAAATTACAATAAAAAGAAGAAGATAGAAGACATACACAGTCACTGTATCAGAAATAATCAGTCAATGTGCA
>NW_006408519.1:60866940-60870864 GCF_000296735.1 Chrysochloris asiatica
AAAAAACTGACTGATAAAGATCAAAGACTACAGTCTTCAGTATGGACTGCATCTCAATGTAAAGAAAACAAAAATCCTCAAAACTGGACCAATAAATAACATCATGATAAATGGAGAAAAAGCAAGTTATCAAATACTTCATTTTGTTTGGATTCATAATCATCACTTATGGAAATAACTGTCAAGTAATCGAATGGCATACTGCATTAGGCAAATCTGCTGCCTAGTGAAAAGATTTCGCTTTGAAGACTAAGCCTGACCCAAGCCATGGTATTTTCAAATCACATCATATGAATGTGAATACAGAAGACAGGAAAAGAAATCAATGCCTCTGAATACTGATTATGGTGTTTGGCAAAGAAGACTGCAATTATCATGGACTGCCGGAAGAACAAACAAATCAGTCTTGGAAGAAGTACAACCAGAATGCTCCTCAGAAACAAGCATGGCAAAACTGAGTCTCTAGCTCTTTGGACATGTTAGTTAGGGACATGTTGTCAAGAGGAACCAGTCCATGCTTGGTAGCCTGGAGGATCAACAAAATAGAAGACCCCCAATGAGATTAACTGATATAGTGCAGAGCAACAGTCCACTCAAACAACTGTGAGGATTGCACAGGACTGGGCAGGCAGTATTTCATTCTGTTGTGCATATGGTCACTGTAAGTCGGAATCAACTCGATAGCACCTACCAACAACAACAAGGCTTAGATAATTCCATTTTCAACATTTTTTAAATTTTATTTTTATTTTGAGTAAGTGTTTACAGAGCAAACTGGTTTTCCATTCAACAATTCATACACATTTTGTTTCCAGACACAAGTGTAAACAACACTCCTCCCACTCCCTCCCCATGTTTACCATTTCCATTTGACTTTCCTATCCTTGCCCACTGTCTGAGCTTTATCCCTGGGCAAATGCTGCTTTTTAGAGCTCATATGGTTGACTGTTCTAAGGAATGCTATCACATTCCACGGTATATCATCAGTAGAAAGAAGAAAAACACTTTTCAGAAAAATGTTATTTGCCTTCTCATAATATTCATGAAAAATAAATATTAAATTTCAAACAATCAGAAAAGTCACTTAACTGTATGTGTTGGCATGTGTTTGCCTTTACATGTAAGGCAAAATCCACGTAATAGATTCCAAATATATGAAAAACTTTGTAATCAGCTTTCAAAAATATGCAAGGCATAGTCAGAATCAGCCATGGCTACCACACTTCTTCCAATGTAAGTAATCCTTAACAGGAAATTTTAATTTTAATACTTTGGGTTTTTTTTAACTTACTACAAAGAATTTTTGGACTTCTGGTGTGGCGCTGTAGGATCAGCATTGGATTGTGAACCACAAGGTCGGCGGTTCAAACCCACCAGCTGCTCCTCAGAAACCCTGTACAGGATCACCATGGGTCAGAACTGACTCGATGGTAATTAACAACAATGAAGAAATGTGCAATAGCATTTGACAATTAGTAAATAAACTGCACCTTCATTTTATCAGCCTGTAATGATATAGGATATGCAAGCAATCGGAATCTAAAGTCCAATGAAAATAAAACAGTACTTCAAAAAAATAATGATCAATGAAAATGTTAGACATAATAGTTTGATTATAAGAGACCACAATGAAACTGATCAGAAACCACAACAGGACACCTTAAGGCAAGTGAGGTTAATTGACTTTTTTCGCTCCTGCCCCCAGTTCCTGAGGGGTTTGCTGTGTCCTCGTCTCACAGCTGAGCCCAACACTGGCATCTCCATAGCAACTGCAGCAAGCCTTCAGCTAAGGAACAGCATCACACGTTTCCTCCTATGTCAAATTTGTGTTGTTGTTGTTCAGTGCCATCAAGTCGGTTCCGACTCATAGCGACACTGTATAGGGTTACCGAGGAGCAGCTGGTGAGCTTGAAACACAGACCTTGCAGTTCAAACCAACCTTGAAGTCCACCACATTAGCCCACAGACACCCCAGGACTCCTCAAATACTTACTAGGTTTCACAATAGTGGTCTTCTTGAAGAAGTGCACAAGTTTCTGAGCAGTACAGACAGCTAATGTTCTGGGCTGCTAACTGGAAAGAAGAGCCTTTCAGAAGAAAGGTCTGGCAATCTACTTCCGAAAAAGCAATGCTTAAATCACCTATGGAGTCCAATTCTAGTCTGACACACATGAGGTCTCCATGAGTCAGTTGACTGAAAGACACAACTGGTTTGGGGAAGTTCATGGGGGTTTGGATGTGTGACTCAAAGCTCACTATTTTTCTATCAGAGATTTACCATAATAAATCCCAAAAGGGAGTACTTACACCTGGTTTGGGGGATGGGGAAGCAGGTGTTATGAGTATCTCATTTTTGTGTGGCTTTGTATATCCAGTTTTAATTGGTATTCAATGTCTATTTTGATCAAACTAAGGTTTGAACCATCTTAGGTCATTCTCAATCCCCTCAGCACCTCAGTCAATAAGTTATAATAGACCAAAAAATGAATAATGCACAGTATCCACTTTAAACCAAATAACCCGTTATTAGATCTTGGTTGTTTGGAAATAATTAAAATTATAATGAGTTATCTGTGTGTTGTTTTTCAAATTTGTTTCCATAGACCACATGGGGTTCCAGCTCAGCTGAAGTACTCCTTGAGGTTAATTCCATATTTGGGAAGCTCTGGTATTTAGTGCAAATTTTGCTATCATTTATTAGGACATTTTCACAGGCAAAGCAGAAGCATTAAAGTAGGTAACAGATATTCAGGTTTCCTTACAAAAGAAAGGTTTCTTTGCTTTTACTTCACCCTGAACAGCTAAGTGAAACACAGATTTCCCCAAGAAGCTCAAAGATATAACTGTGACCTAATTCAAGCTGGGCCTGTGGCCAGAAGTGGTGATTCTATGTAAAGATATTGACTGAAAGTGGATGTTTGAACACATTCTGATGGGAAGTAGTCGTGTGTGCGCCTTTACAGAAACTGGACTACCAGGGAACTGCTGAAACACAAAGATGTTCTCTTGCTTCTCTGTCTCTAAGACCCAGTTCTAAGGCACACAGCAGAAGGCCAGGGTGGGAGGAGCAACTGTAGGAAAC
This sequence comes from Chrysochloris asiatica, assembly GCF_000296735.1. Lineage (NCBI taxonomy): Eukaryota > Metazoa > Chordata > Mammalia > Afrosoricida > Chrysochloridae > Chrysochloris > Chrysochloris asiatica. The sequence continues at coordinate 60,870,023 of NW_006408519.1, forward strand.
ATAGGATTTTATTTTCTTCAAGACAGTTGCACGTTACAGGGCAGATCTTTAAGCAGTTCTCCACCTTACCCCATTCCACCGCCAGCAGTCACTACTAGCAGAGAACACTACAACAGAGGCCTTAGATGGTGCAAACGGTTATCAATCAGCTGCCAACTGAAAAATCTAAGGTTCAAAGTACACAGAGAAGCACCTCAAAACAAAGGTCTGATGATCTACTTCTGAAAAATTAGCTACTGAAAATCCTGAGGAGCACAGGTCTCCTCTGACACTCATGGGGTTGACATACACTGGAGTGGACTCAACAACAACTGGGCTAACACTGAGGTAAATGAAGAAACATAACACAGACATCACATCTTTATTAAAGAAATAACTGAGCTCCTCTACACACTAGACTGTTCTAACAACGTCAACGTTGCCACTTGTCTGGAGCAAAAGGAAAAAACGAAACATAAAAGTAATGACCTTTATTCTGAGATAATGATCTTCCTGATTTTGGGGGTGGTTTCAACTTGGCAAAACAAAGAGTTGACAGCCCACTGTGAGTTCCCTCACTCCTCATTTAAATTTTTCCATCCCACCCAAAAAACTAGGGACAGTAGTGCTGAGATGTAACACCCACTTACCCTGCTAAAAAGCTTGGCTATGGGTACAGTCCCGCCTAATACCTGCACACGTCATTAACACCACCCAGGACAGAAGAAAAAAAAGTGGTTTAGTGGGTGAAGGGCACAAAGAATGCTGTGTTGATGGTGCTGGCAGAACTGGAAAATGATATACAAAAGTCTGAAACAAGACCTTCACCTCACGCCTTATACAAAAACCAACTCAACATGGAT
>NW_006408519.1:60871814-60893173 GCF_000296735.1 Chrysochloris asiatica
GAGTGATGAAGCGACTGGGGACTTTGGACCCAGAGAGGGAAAGGGACTGTGGGCCGAAAACTGGGGGGAGGAGGGACAAGTGTAAGGGGTGGGTTTCTGGGATATACCCTTTGGGTGGTTCATGATGCATGGAGGGGACTGGAACCATGGCAATGAGATGATATACAATAGAATGAATGTAAAACTAAAGTTCCCCCATGTAAACTATCATATAATTCACAATAAAACATTAAAAAAAAAAGAATGCTGTGTTTGGTTACAGACATATAGAATCTGGCATGAGGAAAGAACATGCAAATTGGAAAAATCTAGCGCTGTCTTCACGTAAGAAGATGCTCTTGGATCTCTGTACATTAGAACGTTTTACCTGAGTGATCCATTATTTCTGAGAGTAATTCTTACTCCTCAGGTATACTAGGAGGGAAGAAACAGTTGTGCTAGAAAAGCTACAAAAACTGGACACACAAAAATTGGTCAGCAGCGCAAAGCAGGTTGAATTTGTAAAGCACACAGTCAGCACATTGTTATAAATGTTTTAGCAACTTTGGTTCAGAACTGGATTAGGAAGGGAATAAAACAAATGACCCAGAGCTGGACATTGATGTAGTAAGCATTACAGAATGTAAGGATGCCACTATCTATTAGAACAAGAATGAAATAAAAAATGTACATGCTCAGCAATTTCACTTCTCCATGTTTACATAAGGAATGAACAAAAATGTTCCCTGCAGTATTTGTTTAAAACAGTAGGTTTAAAAACAGATAGTTGAAAACAAAAAATGCTAAAAGGAATAAAAGTGCCTATTAGTAGAAGAAAAAAAATACATTAATGCACATTGTTAAGCATTTGGACTTCTGGTGTGGTGCTATAGGATAAGCACTGGACTATGAACCACAAGATCAGCAGTTCAAAACTCACCAGCTGTCCCTCAGAAATCCTGTACAGGGTTACGATGAGTTGGAACCAATTCAATGGCACTTAACAACAACAACAATATGAACATTAAGCTTTTAAAAGATGTACTAACAGGGATCAAATTGACAACAGCAACGCAAAAGATTAGATAGGATCCTTAGTGGGCAGTGAGTTTATGATATTAAGAGAAGAACAAATAATCAAAGAGGGTAAGGATGTTGTACCATTCACAGAAGATAATCAGCATCACTAAATTGTACATGTACAAACTGTTGAATTGGTATATGTTGCCATGTATATATACTCAACAACATAATAAAATTTAGAAAAAAGAGACAGAGTATGAGGCCTGAAAAAAAATGATGTTGTTGTTTAGGGCTACTGAGTAGGTTCCAACTCCCAGTGACCCTGTACAGGGTTTCCAAGGAGTGGCTGGTGGGTTTGAACCTCCAGCTTTGTGGTCAGCAATCCAGTGCCTATCCTTCAGCACCAAACGGGTCCCTTACACTGTGACAAGATGTTTGTTTATTTGTTTTAAGGCGCACACGTAACAAAAAATCACCTCTCTACAATGTTCTCAAAGTACGTTCTATGAACCGGCAGCCTCAGTCATAAATGCTGGGAAACAAAACTAATACAGAGATGTGTCAGATGCTTAATTAATAAATTATTAAGTTCTTTTTGTGGAAAAAAAAAAAAAAAACTTTTAAAAACATTTTAGGCACATTTAATTAAATGAAGCTCTGAGTGGTGAAAATGGTCACTGCTTAACTACTAACCTAAAAAGGTCAGAAGTTTGAACCCATCCACTAGCTTCATAATGTGTACTGTTTGCAATTGCTCTATGGCACGCAGGCCTACCCTGTCACGTGGTGTAGTCAGAACAACTCAGCAACGGGTGTTTTACATACCGGTAACCCCCACTTTTCAAAACTCACATTAGGACCTGTTTTCACCAACTGAAAGAAATCTGAATAGGATTTTCACTTACAGGAAAAAGTGAAATGAGTGTTCCACGTTTGCTTCACAGAGCCATTCGGGAGCAAGAGTGGCGCTCCTTCCCCCAGGTACTACACTCAGCAACTCAGCAGCAAGCAGTCAGAGCTTCAGAACCTATGGCAGTGCTGGTTCCATTTTCAGGCATGATTTGTTGTTGTTGTTAGGTGCCATCGAGTCGGTACCAACTCACAGCGACCAGTCCTGGGCCAACCTCACAATTGTTGCCACACTTGAGTCCCCTGATGCTGCCACTTGGCCAATCCATCTTGTTGGTGGTCTTCCTCTTTTTCTCTGACCCGCCACCCTACCAAACATAATATCTATCCTTCTCCAGTGACTGGTCTCTCCTGATACTATGTCCAAAGTATGATTTAGTTGGATATTATTTGGACTGGATCTGGAAATGCTCAAAAAAATGTTCCCATATAAGCTCATGGTAGATGCTTCTTCATTTTACACCACTTCAGCTTACAAAAGGTTTCAGAGAAGCGCTCTACTTTTGAATAGCAGGAAGAAACAATCCTGTAGAACACGATAGAGCAGTTAAGTAAACAATGAAATAGCTCAACTAACACAGAAAAGATCTCCAAGACAAGCATTGTTGTTGTTCTGTGCCAATGCATCCGTTTTGACTCACACCAACCCCGTGCAGGGATTTCTAAGGCTGTAATTCTTTATGAGAACAGAAAGCCTGATCTTTCTCCCTCAAAGCAGCTGATGGGCTAAAACTGCCGATCTTGTTGTGAGCAACCCAACACATAACAAATTATTTAAACACATAATATAATATTTAAATACATGTTGCTGTTAAGTGCTGAGTCAATTTTGACTCACAGACTTGTATATAGCAATCCTGTAGAGGGTTTCTCAGGAGCATCTGGAGGATCTGAACTGCCGACCTTACACTGTGATAGCAAGTTTTTTCAAAAAAGGTACATGCACACGAAATCAATTCTATACAATGTTCCCCAAAGTGTGCTCTATGAATGAGGAGCCTCAGCCATTACAGGGGAACGTGTTAAAAATTCAAATCTCCAGGGCACCCTAGATCTACTGAATCAGAAGTCCTGGGGATGGGCTCCAGAAACCTGTATTTTAACAAGCCCTCCACAGGATTCTGATGCAAGCTTAAATTGGCGAACCACTGGTTTAGAAACATACGTCCACAAATAACTAAGAAAAGATCTGACAAGATTCACACCAGTTTTCCTGAGAAATTATATTCTTTTGCCCATCATCCTCCCTTTTTTATTTTTTAATAGGAAGTATTCATGATTACACATGTAAGTTACAAATAACATTCTTAGGTATCCCAGGTGCTAGGGAGGGCATGGGAGAAATGGTCAATCAACCATGCAACCACAGTGGAGACAAAGCTGATGGAATGGGAGAGTGAGGTTCCTTAACAGGTGTTAAAATGTTCCAAGTAACTAAAAGCATGAAAAACAAGTTCAGTGGGATTTTTACTCCAGAACTCTTAACAGAGTTCAACTGGTCTGACTGGTGTGTCCCTAAGACAGAGTACATGACAAATGCTCATCTACTGAAGGATTAAAAAGAACAAAGACAATACTGTTTTGAAAAAGCTAGACTTTTGTATGGTCTTTTGTTGCTTTGTTTTGTTTGCTTGTTTAGCACTAAGCCCTGCAATAACCACCCCCTTCTCAGCTCCTAATGACATTCTGACATTTGTGGCACTGCAGGTTAATGTACTGGACTGCAAGGTTGGTTTGAACGGTGAGCTTGGTGGTTCAAGCTCACCAGCTACTCCTCAGAAACCTTATATGGGGTCCCTGTGAGTTGAAACTGACTCAAAAGCACTTAACAACAACATCTATTTAACAGGGCAGCAGGACAGAAGTTACAAAGGGAATTTTGGAATCTAAGTGACAAATCTTAGTAAGGAGATCAAACCTCTATCCCTTGGAAACACACACACATCAACATCACTGTAAGTCATTTCCCATTAATATTACAGTTATACATGAAATCTGCTGTTACTACCAATATTTATAGAGATAACAAATAATACAAGCATAGTCAGGAATTCACATTAAAATAAGGTTTTCAGACTCCTGGTGTGGGACTGTAGGATAAGCACTGGATTGTGAACCACAAGGTTGATGGTTTGAACCCACCGGCTGCTCTTCGGGTCGCTATGAGTCACAACAGACTCGACAATACTTAATAACAACAACACAAATTTGTAGTCAGGACTGTGGTTATTACTGATAGCTGTCATCAAACCAATCAAGTCATGGCAATCTTATCTATAACAGAATGAGACCCTGCCTAGTCAGCTGACATCTCCTTGTTCTTTGCTATGTTTGGACCAGGCCACCTACAAGGTCAACTAAGTAATTTCTAGAAACAGATCACCAGGACTCCTTTTCTAGTCTGAGTCTGGAAGCTCAGCTGAAACCTACCCACCATGGGTGACCCTGCTGGTTTTTGAAATACTGGTGACTTCGGTTCCAGCATCATAACAAGCAAGACACCACAGGACGATAAACTGATAAATAGGATTGATCATAGTTCATTTGTACTTGAGAGATGACAATAAGAGGTCACCTAACAATTTCCTCCTATTGCTGTAAGTCATGTTACAAACAAGTGATTTTTAGAAAGTGATCTTTTCTGTCTGCCTTGAGTATGATGCTCTTTCTAGCACTATCTACATGAAATCAAATGACAGTAGCAACTCAGCAACTCAAAAGGTTACACAGAAACCTGAGAGGGCAGTGACTTTACATTAATGGCAGAGAAACCACTCAGAAAAAAGGGTGAGAATGGCTATCAACTCATGTCATCAACATCACTAGATGGCATCTGCAGAGTCTGTTGAATTGGTATATGCTTTGCTGTGTATACGCCAAACAGTCACAAAATAAATAAAATTTGTAGTTGTTGTTAAGTTTTGTCAAGTCAGTTCCCACTCATAGTGTCCTTGTATAAGGTTTCAAAGGAGTGACTGGTAAGTTGGAAGCACTGACCTGGTGGTTCAAACCGACCTGTGGTCCAGTGTTATATCCTATGCGAAAAAAAAAAAAAAAGTATGTATTTTCACATCTAAATTTTTAAAACAACAAAACATTAAAGCGAGAACTTGGTTGATCTGATGTCAGAAGTGTATTATGTTCCCTGGGGCATAAACCATACAAGTTTTAAAAGTCAACATCTAAAGCAGCCTAGGTACCCTGACTTTAACTTTGCACTAGAAAGATCAAGTAAAAGGTTTTCTCGTGGTAATGAGTGCTCCTCAAATTTCACTAAGGAGAAAAAAAAACTGTACAAAAGTACATTCTCACTCCTAGGTTTTCAGAACATCAGCTACTCCAGTTTCAAGCTTTAGTCACTTAGCTACTGCAAGGTCATCACAACCCACTTGTACTTTGAAACAAGCAAACCCCCATGCTTGAAGTTACTGCAGAACTACAAATCAACAGCCATATGCCACTTCGCTGTCTAGGCTGTGCTTCTCCACTGAACAAAGAAAAATCATTTCTTTTTTTTAACCTGAAAGCAAGCACAGTTCTCTTCATCTCCCACTAATCCTATTTTAGCCCATCTTTTTTTCATCTTTTAACAGGGTCAAATATTTTAGCTATAGCTATGTAAGAGGCTTAGGTTCTTAAGTCAGAGAAGAGGAAGCAAAAAAAAAAAAAAGTGCTGATATGATAGTCTCATGTAATAGAAATAGCCAATTATCAAAAAACATTAACAACAGAAAGATCTTCCTCTATATGGGAAGAAACAAGAACAGCTAAGAAAGAACTCCTTCTCTAAAGACAACACACTCAAAACGTGATCAAAAGAGTTTAAGAGTTTGCAGGCGGTAAAGATACATGATGAGGCCATTGGATCTATTCCTCTCTGAGCAAGGAAGCAAGTTAAGTTAAAAAGCAAGAGGGGGCGGGATGTAATTGCCTTCAAGTCAATATCTGTCAGGGAGGACCTAAGCACTTACTGGTAAGCAGCTTTCAATATAAACAAGAGCTCTGTCCTCTATGTTACTTCAATAATGCATTATTGCAACTTGGGAAGCTACTGCCGCTTTCCAGGGGGATGGGCATTAGAGGAACCTTCTAGAACAGATGTTTCGTATTCAAATAAGAATAGATCCTTTTTATCACCTCTCACCCTCAAGAGCAGGTGACTCTTAAACGTCTTTTTTCCCACAGCCCCATAACTTCCCCATCCAGAGGTAGAAAGACAGAGATTCTCCTCAAAAGGAGGATAAGGAGCCAGATCCGCCACATGAGACAGAATAGCGTAGGCAGAGGCAATTTCCACTTGGCAGAGAACTTGGCCTGGGGCAGCTAAAGCCACTTGAAGCACAAAGTTGTATGAATCGCCCTTCCTTCTCAACATCTATCCCCACCAAAAGGCCCATTACATTTAGTATCCCAAACTGTGACTGGCAAATCCAACTTTAATGAAGGCCTCTTACATGAAAGAAGTCAGGCATAAGCAAGCAGGTCTTAGGTTCCTTTGAGGAAACCTGATATCCTGAAGGTCTGCCAAAGAAAGCACCCTGTGTTTCAAGCAAATGCTTGAGATTAAGAGCCTGAATACTGCTTTAGCAGGAAGTGTGCAGGAGGGGGAAAGAGGATGGACAATAATAGTGACTATGAGATCTGTGACTTAACGTTTTATTTCCATTAGAATGTGTCTATGTTCCATTAGCGTTATTTTCCCCTTAATTAATATCTTCATTTAAAAAAAATGATTCAGACACTAACAAAAGTGAGAAGCATACTTAAAATTACTGAGGTGGTTTTTATTAACAACAAATGTTTTATTCCTATACTTTTATAAATATTTGTACACTTATATTAAGCTTATCCAAAAAACGATAAGGCATTACTTCAAAGCACAGAAAAATACTAGATACAGTAAGTACAGCTTCCTTATTCAATGTCCAGTAACCGGAGGTAGTTTAGGATGACCAGAAACCAGATGAACCAGTTGCCTTCCATATTTAAATCAGCTCCATTTTGGCAAAGTGATATCTGTGTAGCAAATGCATTTACAATAAGGCCTGTTGATATTATTGAGAGGTTAGTATAATATTACAGAAAAAATACATGTTCTATATATATAAAGTAGCAGCATCAATGGGCTCAAGTGTGTCAACGATAGTGAGGTTGGCCCAGGATCATGCAGTGTTTCGTTCTGCTGTGCATAAAGTCGTCGTTATGAGTCGGTACTGACTTGATGGCACCTAACAACAAAAATATACTTTAAATTTATGGTCCAAAGCAAAGGGTGATAGGGAAGGCACGCAGGCACCTTGGTCAGGAGTAACAGGAGAATCAGAAAGCCTAAAGATCCTGCTATTCTTTGAGGGCAACTTTCAGTGAAAGTTCTCAAGAGCCCAGCTAAAAGGGATTCACCAACCCAGCAACGTCTCCCAAACCACAAGTTTTGCTGTGCACAGGTAAGGCCCTGAGGACGTTAGAGCCATGGTTGGTGGAGAATGTGTACAGAGTACAAGGTGGAAATGACCACACCACAGAGGTATGCCTGTGTCAGCAGAGCACCAGATTAGAATCAGAACTGACTCATCAGCTCCTTCAATTCCTCTAATTGAAAAAGTAAACACATACATTTCCTCTTCATCCTGTAATGTCACTGTTATTGTTAAGTGACATGGAGTTAGTTCTAACCCATAGTGACCCTGTGTAGGTTTTCCGAGGAGCAGCTGGTGGTCTGAAGTGTGAACCTTGTGGTTCACTGTCCAGTGCTGATCCTACAGCACCACACCAGAAGTCCTTCATCCTCTAGTAAGTCCTAAAAATTATGGTATCTTAAATCAAGAAAAAAGGAATGGTGCTGTGGCTTTAATTGTTTCTCCTTTGCTAAGGATTCATACAGAGCGACCCAAGTAGTTACCTAAGGTGTGACTTTTCAACATTCCCAATTAATTAAAAAAAATTTTTTTTTTCTCAGTTTTGACTCATTAGGCAAACAGCACCAAAATGACCTAAAAGGGCTTTGCAATAGCAATGTAATTAGTTAACAAATGAACAAACTAGGAAATTTATTTCCAGGATTTTTCCTAGTCTGCTCATTTGTTATGAAAGAGTTCTGGTGGCACTGTGGGTTAGACTGGTAGCCACAAGGCTGGCAGTTCAAACCCAACAACAGCTCTGAGGAAGAAAGATGAGCTGTCTGCTCTCATAAAGATGTAGAGTAATCTTGGAAACCCAAAGAAACAGCTCTACTCTACTCTATACAGTGGCTACGACTCGATGGCAGTGGTTATAAGGGGAAAGAAAAGAAGCAGTTTTATGAGCACATACAAAATATACTGAATTAAACCATGAAACCCCTTAAGTAAAAACAAAACAAAAAAAATGTTGTAATAGAAAAATTATATGTTCTCTATATATAAAGTTCCATTTTGTGGTCCCAAATAGGGAAATGTACAAGAGAAAGAAGGAAAATTAGGTAGACAGAAAAAGACAGGAAAAGAGAAAAGCTAAAGGAAGGTGGAAAAAAAAAAAAGTGAAGGTAGAAGACAGAAGGAAGCAGGGCGAATTGTTCACACAAAGAGCAAACTGAGAGGAGCAGACACACCGATAGATGTCGATTTTAGTTTTATGCTGAACTCTGGATTTTAGGAAAGTATCAACGGTATCTAATACACACTGGAAAGCTGAATCATTCATCAAAATCCACTGCTTTTTAAACATAACATGTACAGTCACCAATGTGAATGGAACAATCAGAAGAGGAAGATATCACCAAACAATCCTCCAAAGTGACCACAACACTGGTCACAAGCCTTTCTTTGAGGCTTAAGAAGAGAACATAAATTTGTGAAAAGAGTGAAATGTTGGGAAAAATAAAAGTCCCTAAGATAAATAAGATAAATCTGTCACATTATCATTACTATTAGTTCAAACTTTCACTGAAGCAATGAGTAGAAGCAATCTGTTTAAAAATCACCAGCAAAGAGAGACTCGGAAGTTATATTTCTCTTCCAACTGTGACATGAGGTTGGGAAACTGCTACTCTAGCATGAAAAGGATTTCTCAAGAGAACTTGAGAAAGAATATGAGTACCTGACAAGCTCAGATACTGCATGAGTCAACCCCATGGCCCAGCAGGTCCATAATGAAAGCAAGAGCATACAGAGTTAGGCTTACCCTGCCAAGTCACTGGGGGGGGGGGGGGGGGGGGGGGGTTTAAAAAAAAACCTAGCATTACTAGAGTTTTGCTCAAGTCACCCCTGGGTTACATCAACTCCCTTGATATCGTATCATCTGAGGAAAGCATAATACTTTCATGTTGCAAATATTTAATAGGAATTTACTCCACCAAAGCTCTTACACATTAAAGTGCATTACTGCTTAAAGATCTGAGTTCCTTAAAGGTCAAACTCTATGATATCACTATTAAAATGCATTTTACATTAAGAGCACCTTCCCTAAAACCAGTGATATATATATATGTTGTTGTTGTTGTTAAGTGCCATCGAGTCGGGTCCGACCCATAGCGACCCTGTACAGGGTTTCCGAGGGTGTAAATCTTTACGGGAGTAGAAAGCCTCATCTTTCTCCCGCGGAGCGGCTGGTAGTTTCGAACTGCTGACCTTAAGGTTCGCAGCCAGATTCGTAACCACTACGCTACCAGAGCTCCTTATATATATATATATATATATATAGTGGTTGGTTGTTAAGTGCCGTGGAGTCGGTTCTGACTCATAGTGACCCTGTACAGGGTTTCCGAGGCTGTAAATCTTTAAGGGAGCAGAAAGCCTCATTTTTCTCCTGCAGAACAGCTGGTAGTTTCAAACTGCTGACCCTGTGGTTAGGAATAACAAATTTTAGCTATCTGTCTTTGCTTCTGGTTTCTTCTTTCATTTTACAAGCATGCAGAAAAACACCAAACCATTCATTTTCTGCACATTCGAAAACAGAATACAACCACTCAATCCACGTAAGCAAATTACTATCACTTGATCTAAACTTCCCTTCAAAAATATCACTTGACTTCTCAAAAGTGCTGTTTATGTTTGCTGACTCCCCTTTAATCATTTCCAAAGGCTCAGACTCCATTGTTATCTTCCCTCCCCTCTCATGTCAATGCCATCCCACACCATGGAGCTTGTATCTCTCAGGACTGTCCATAACTAACCAATACCTTATCCCCAAAGCCAACATCTTTCACCCTCAGTCTACTTGACTTATCCACAGCCTTTGAAAGTCAAACTACCTATTTCTTAATTCACACCTTCTCCCTGCCCTGCAACATACATCTTCTTTCAGCTTTAGCTATCTAGTATTGTGCACCTTAAACAACCAAATTTATTCTTTCAGAGTTTAGGAGGCTAGAAATCCAAATTCAGAGTTCTGTCTCAAGGGGAAGGCTTTCTCTCTTCGTCAGCTCTAGAGAAAGGTCCTTGTTTCCTTTCAGCATCTGTAGACACAACATTCCTCCGAGATCTCCATTCATCTTGGCATTAACCTTCCTCTAGATCAAGAAGCTTCACAGTTCAGGGACCCCAAGTTCAAAGGACACACTCTACTCCCAGCTCTTCCTTCTTGGAGGCAATAGGTCCCTCTGAACTCAGCTTGCTTCTTTAATTTCTTTTATATCTCAAAAGATCTAACCTTAAAAAAAAAAAAAAGATCTAACCTAATCCTGTAGATTGCACTAGGCCTCATTAGCACCACAAAAGTGAAGATTTACCACACACAGGATAATTACATCTGATCAGGGCTCATCATATCTAGTCGCATCGTGGGGGGAGGGGTGTGGTGTTTACATCATCATATAACTGCCAAACCACTGAGAATCATGCCCGCGCCAAGTTGACACATACTTTGCAGGCTACACAATTCGATCCATGACAACTTCAATGGTTGATTTCTCTTTTCTTTTTGCTCTACTAACTGGGCAATCTCAACAACTTAATAAGCTTCCAATATCACACACACAAGGGTGGTGGTTCAAGCTCGCCAGCCGCTCCTCAGAAACCCTATACAGGGTCACTATGAGTTGGAACCGACTCAGCAGCACTTAACAACAACAACAACAAGCTATCCTAGGAGGTCCTGAGTGGTGTGAATTATTAACATGATCAGTTATTAGCTGAAATGTTGAAGGTTCAAGTCCACTCAAAGGCACCTCAAAAGAAATACTCACTTTTGAAAAATCAGTCACTGGAACTCTATGGAGTGTGCTGAAATCCTAACCCCAGTACCTATAAAAATAACTCTGCTGGAAAGAGATTCTTTTGTTATCTTAATGAAGTAATCATACCCAAGTCAACTAGGTCCTAAATCTAATTACTTCTGAGCCATAAAAAGAAGAGAATAGACAGACACACACAGAAGAAGATCAGCATTAAGGAATGCCAAAGAACACCAAGGATAGCTGCTAGACACCAGAAACTAGGAGAGAGGCTTAGAGAAGAAATTGATGGTCAATATCCTAACTTAGATTTCTAGCTTCCAAAACTATAGGGAAATAAAGGTCTGTTCTTTCAGGCCAAGAAAAAAAGAAAGGAAACTCTATGGAGCCTGATTCTAGGCTAACATAACATGAGATCACCATAAGTCAGAATCAATTAGAAGAGCATTGGTTTTTAAGGTCTCCCAAATCTTGATATCCTGCCTAGCTTTCTCTTAGAGATTCAAATTGTCTCTCCTCCTAACTACTTCCTGAACCTATCTACATAGACAACCCACAAGGACAGTCAGTGTTTTCACACAGCCACATATTCACGGACACTTCCCTACCCAAAGGACACGTCTAATTCCCCTTCCCTTGACTATGGGCTTCCTTTACAGTCATTTTTAATGAATGGAATGAGCTGGAAGTAACACCACATGACTTCTGAGGCTAGGTCATAAAAGGTTATATAATTCCCGCCCCCCACCCCCCCAACCCCCATTTCCTCTCTTGGAACTCATTCCTTAGGAATCCAGAACTAACATGTAAGAAAGTCCAGGCACACTCTGAGGCTACCCTACTAAAAGGTCCATATAATGGTGATAGTGGCCCAAAAAGCCCCAACTGTTTGCATATTTCCATCACCAATCACCCAATACCTTCATGAGTGAGACTTCCATGAACCCAGCCCCAGTTGTCAAGATGCCTCAGCTGATGCTGAGTGGACCAGACAAGCTGTCCCCAGAAAAGCCCTGTCCAGATTGCAGATCTGTAAACATACTAAGGGAGTCCTGGTGTGGCACCGTGGGTTAATGCGCCACACTGCAAAGCCGTTTGAACTGCAAGGTCAGCGGTTCAAGCTCACCAGCTGTTCCTCGGAAAGCCTATTCAGGGTCGTTATGGGTTGGAACCAACTCAACGGCACTCAACAACAACAAACCTATTAAATGCTGCTATTTTAAACCACAGTGTGAGGATGGTTGTTATACAGCTTTGGATAGCTAGAACAGAGCTAAGTTTGACACACCCAAAAACAAATTTTATCTCCCTCCCCTGCTTGTTCATCTTTCTGTAATTTCTATCGCAGTTTCTTTCCACTCAATCTGAAGGCCCTTCTATCTTCCCAAGTAGCCCCACACTGGATCGAATTTAACCCAGAGATCTCTAAGACTCTCTCAAATAGCCTCTTGACCTCCTACCTGGAATACAGTGACTGTATTTACTAGCACCTAACTGATTTACTGGTTTACTAGGAGTCCTGGTGTGGCGCTCTGGGTTAATGCATCAGACTGCAGTCGTTTGAACTGCAAGGTCAGGGGTTCAAGCTCACCAGCTGCTCCTTGGAAACCCTATACAGGGTTGCTATGGGTCGGAATCGACTCAACGCACTTAACAACAACAAATTGGTTTACTGGGGTCCTGGTGTGGCACTGTGGGTTAATGTGCCAGACTGCAAAGATGTTTGAACTGTAAGGTCAGTGGTTCAAGCTCACCAGCTGCTCCTCGGAAATCCCATACAGGGTTGCTATGGGTCGGCACCAACTCGACAGCACTTCACAACAACAAACTGGTTTACTAGTACCTTTGACTCAACTGCCAAAATTATATTTCCAAAACTAAACCCATACACACCTATCACCTGCTTATTACCTATAGAATACAGTCATGATCCCTGATTCTGCTACACAAAACCTTTCACACACAATCCCTTAGCCAAAACTCTAAACTCCAGCCACAAGAAAATTTTTGAGGCTCCACACTCAACATTTGTCCTTTCATGACTTTGTATCTTTACACATATTGAATCATCCTAAGTCCCCTTCCTCACTTCCCTTTTTTGCACCACTACAAAATTGCCTACTTAGCCTCTAAGCCCACAAACAACAGTCATCTACTGTGGGAAACCTCCAGCCAGTGGCTCCCTCCCTCCTCGAAGAGTCACAGTCATGTGGCCATTACATCATCCACATCTCTGTCACAGAGACCTAGCTGCTTGTCTCTACAAGTCCAACTCAGAGTTTGAGGACAGGCATCCTGTCATATGTGTTTCCAAATAAATGAAATGTTCAATTTGAATTGGGAACTACCGAGTTAGCATTTTACAGAAATAACCAATATTCAGCTTCAGAGTCAGTACTATTGAGCTCCAAGAGTATCCCAGATAGCATTCATCACAGACTTTTACTTAATTTTAACAAAATAGGGTATTATTGGCCTCAGAGAGGTTCAATGACTTATCCAAAGTCTCATAAACAAAAAGTGAAAAAGCTGGATTTTGAACCCACCTGTGACTCCCTCAGGTGCTCCCACAGCCAACAGCCAAGGCTGCTCTTTTGAACAATACTTTTGATAGGAAAAATCGAATTGCATATCACTTTTAAGTTGTATACTATGACAGGTAAGAGCATGACTTTGTAGCCAGACAACACAGGTTGAAAACCCAAATCAATCTCTGCCAAGCTACATGCCCCTAGAGAAATTATTACCTCATCTCTCCCTACCCTTGTTTCTTCATTTGTAAAGTAGAGATAATATTAGCACCTCCTCAGCATTTGCTGTGAAGATTTTTTTTTTTTTCCTAAATTATATATGAAAAGAATTCACAACAAAAACTGGCAAATAGGAAGCACTCAACAAATGTTGACTGTTGGTATGAGAATTCTTTAAAGAAATGGAAAAGCGTATCACTAACTTCATATAGACAGAAAAGAGACCCGGGTATACAAAACATTTCTAAAGAATTACAAAGTAGGAGGTCTCTCACTTAACAATCTGGAAACTTACTACACAGCCACGGTAGTTAAAACAGCCTGGCACAACAAAAGACACATAGAACAATGGACCAGAATTGAGAACCCAGAAGTAAATCCGTTCACCTATGGTCAGCTGGGAGTTCTGGAGTGGTGCTATAAGGTAAAGTACTAGATCACAAGATTGGAACGAACCAAAAAATCAAAGGTTCAAACCTACCATCTACTGCCTCGAAAACTCACTATGAGTCAGAACCAACTTGACAGTACTTAACAACAAAAACAGTCAACTGACGTTTGACAATGGACCAAAACACAGTAATTGGGAAAGAGATAGTTTCTTCAAACACGGTGCTGGCAAAACTGGAAATCCATTTGAAAAAGTATGAAACAAGACTCAGATCTCATACCACATACAAACACGAATTCACTTCAGCCTATAAACTCACTGGAATAATGAAAAGGGGTTCTAGAACTTGCCCAGTGAAATAGGCCTCTTGCGGAGCCTTTGCAGTATATATGACTTTAGGTGGGAATCCTGAGCCCCATACAGAAACTTCTGAGGTGGGACATTCCCATTTGAAAGGCCAAACAGACCAGCCTGGAACAGCTAGAGTAACAAAAGATACTTCTTGAAAGTAAGACCAGCAGGAAAAATCCAAAACTAAAATGGCAGTCTGATTGGCCACTACAAGAACAAGCAAGTTGTTCGCTGGGAGCCATCAAGGCAAACAATCACGTCCCTTCAAGACAAATCCCCCTCCAAGACTGAAACCCAAAGGGAACACATGAGCAGACATGTAAGCTTGCTGGCAACTATGTTGGTCTATTGGTGAGTGGAAGAGGGGGGAAGACAGCAATGAAGATAGAGGCTGAGTTCAACCATGTTCCACAGACTCCCATAGACCTGGAGATGAGAAAGAGAAGAGGAAGGGCTAGTTGCTCCAAAGTATGGCAACTCCTAAGTCCATAGTCAAGGACAAAGCTCTTAGGAAACCCCCTATAGAGTCACTATGAGTTAGAACCAACTCAAAGGCACTTAACAACAACAACAATGAAGATCATGAAGATCATCAATGAAGCAATAGAGACAAACTTTGTTGCTGTTGTTAAGTACCGTGGAGTCGGTTTCGACTCATAGCAACCCTGTACAGGTTTCCAAGGCTGTAAATTTTTACGGAAGCAGAAAGCCTCATCTTTCTCCCACAGAACCGCTGGTAGTTTCGAACTGCCGACCTTGCGGCTTGCAGCCCGATTCATAACCACTACGCTACCAGAGCTCCTTTAGGGGTTCTAATACATAACATAAATATACTGCCATACAAAACTTAAAACACATAAAAAGCAGAAGACAAAATAGATGACTGGGACCTCCTATAAATTAGACATGTATGTGCATCAAAAGATTTCACCAAGAGTGAAAAAGAGAGCCCAGATAGGGAAAAAATTTTCAGCAGTGTTACATCAGACAAGGTACTAATCTCTAAAATTTATAGAAAACTTCCACACCTCAACAAGAAAATGACAAATAATCTAATTAAAAAAGGGGCAGAGGACATGTGCAGACACTTCACCATAGAAGATATTCAGGTGGCTAACAGATATATGAAAAAATGTTCACAATCATTCATCAGTAGAGAGATGCAAATCAAATTAATGAGATATCATCTCACCCCAGCATTCAGAGCAAAATTCAAAAAAACAGACAACAAATGCTGACAAGAGTGTAGAGAGACTGGGATCCTCCTACAGTGGCAATGACACTGTAAAATGGCAAAACAAAGGTAGAAAACAGTACAGCACTTCCTCAAAAAGTTGGAAACAGAAATACCATATGACCCAACAATCCCTCTACTTGGTATATATCCCCCGAGAAGTAAGAACCACGACACAAATAGATAAATGCTCACCCATGCTCACTGCAGTACTATTCATAATAAAACACTGATGGAGACAGATGAAATGTCCACCAACGGAAGAACGAATAAACAAACTGGCACATACACACAACAGAATACTACGCAAAACTGTGAAATACCTCACAACATGGATGAACCTGGAGGACATCATACTGAATGTCCATTGTTGTTAAGCGCCATCAAGTCAATTCCGACTCGTAGGGACCTTGTATGGGTTTTCTGAGGAGCAGCTGGTGAGCTTGAACTGTCAACCTTGCAGTTCAATCTGATTTTGCAGTCCAGCACGTTAACCCACAGTGCCACTACTATTGTAAAAAGTCAAGAAAAGGTTTTCATACTTAAAGAAACATTCTTTGATAGTTACCAGGGGAGGGAAGGAATAGCAATTCACTTGCTAGAGGGCAGATTCGTGTTAACTTGGATAATGGGGAAGGCAATATAAAACAAGAATGAGGTTGGCAGAAGAACGATGGAATCAGAAGAAGATAGGGAGAAGTGTAAGAGTTAAAGGGAACAGAGGTAAATACTGTCATATATCCAATCCTGTAATAACATGAGCAGAAACACAGGTTGAACAGGTTGGGGAGGCAGAATGAGAATATGTCCACAAATATATAAAGGTTTGATAAAACATACCTGTACATGAGTATTAAACTTTGCTGCAAACATATCCATGAATGTAGGGGAGTATACAAAGGGCAAAATTATGAAAACTTAGACATTTCCAAACACTTTAAAGGAATGAGTGGTGGAGCCTGGGGGCTCAGGACCACAGTTTCAAGGGACACTACCAACTGTTCTAATAGGGATCACATTAGAAAGTTCTGGATAGAGTAGGAGAAAATGTAAAATAAAACTCTAATTTAAAAAAAAACAAAAAAAAAAAACAGGCTTGCTAGGCAAAACGAGACTGAAAGAACCTGAGACCATGGCCCCTGGACACCCTTCTGGAACTCTCCTCATAGCTCAATGTTCAGTGAATAGACAGATATGTAGGGCCGACAATAACACTAGTGAAGTATTGTTGCTGTGAAAAGTTGTAGAGTCAGTTCCAACTCATAGCAACCCTGGATAGTGTTTCCAAGGAGCAGCTAGTGGGTTTGAACCACTGACCTTAAGATTAATAGTCCAATGCTCATCCTATGGTGCCATGCTAAATTTACAATCTTTTTTTTTAATATTGATAAGAGTATCATCAGTACTAGCATTACTGTTATTGGAAAGTGCTGTCAAGTCGGTTCTGACGCGTAGTGACGGTGCATAGGGTTTCCAAGGAGAAGCTAGTGAGTTTGAAGTGCTGACCGTGCAGTTCAAATGGACCTTGCAGGCCAGTGCATTAACCCACAGCATCACACCAGGACTCTTTATTAGTAATAGTATTACTAAAAGTGACCGAGTAGAATCCCAACTGAAAAACTTAAATAACTGTAATGTAATGTAGGGCTTAAGACTTACTCCTTCAAATTCCAACTTTGTTTTAGCTAGTTGGAAGGAAAATTGTTCTCAGAAGTGTGAGGTGTTCCAGCCCAGTTAGCTAGTTAACAAAAGGTATTTAAATTTTGGGGGCCCCAGATTATTCTCTTAAGGGCAACAGGTTTGGGATGACATGTTTACAGGGCTCTCCCTTCCCAGCAGAGTATTTTTGGGAAGTCATGATCTTTCAGATCCTAGTTCTTTGGATATAAAATGAAAACACTAGTCAGTCTTACCTCTCTATAGCACTGGAAGATTTAAATGCGATGTTATATAGGAAAGGTGGAGTCCTGGTGTGGTACTGTAAAATAAAGTACCTTAAGGTAAGTTCGAACCGTAAGTTCAGCGGTTCAAACTCACCAGCTACTCCTTGAAATCCCTATACAGGGTTGCTATGAGTCAGAATGGACTCGAGGGCACTTAACAACAAAAACAACAACAAGGGTATCCTTTATTGGCATGAAGATGATGATGACACCTTTGCCCATCTTCTACTACCCTCTCTATATTGTGTTGTTGTTCAGAGACGAAGTGTTGCCATCACTTTAGAGTACGGAGCATTCTTGGCTGTATTCCAGCCTTTGAAACCCTGTAGAGGCAGTCCTACTCTGTCTTACAGGGTTACTCTCAACTGGATTCGACTACACAGCAATGGGCTGGAGAATAAAAACTTAACCAACAAAGCCCTTTCTTCTACCTGAGTATGCGCACACACACATCTTACAGATACACTTCAGAAGTATCAATTTGCCTTCAATTTACAGAACAGTTTGCATGATTATGTAGAATACTATAAACACATTTGGTACATATAAGGGCTTCAAAAAACTCATGGAAAATTCCACTATCTTTTCATTACATTTGTGCACAAACTTTTTGCTGCCCACTCTTATATTCCCGTCACCCAGCCATACCATATGATTCCCCTAATTACTGACTTTTTCTATCTAATCCCACTGAAACGTATTTACTCAAAAAATCTTCCCAATTACTACATGTGCAATACGACAAATACTTATGGAGTACCTACTACCTATACATTTGAACTGAATTCTGGGGCTTCAAATATGAAAGGGCTTCAAAAAGTTCATGGAAAATGATATCATATAAGGAGACAATTTCTTCATCTGATATTTTAAAAATTTCTAGCCATGTACAAATCCTGTTGTTGTGTGCCATCAAGTCAGTTCTGACTCACAGCAATCCTGTGTAGGGTTTCCAAGGAGCGGTTGGTGGGTTTAAACTGCCAACCTGGTGGTTAGCAGTCCAGTGCTTATCCTACAGCACTACACCAGGACTCTACGTACAAATCCTAGTAGATTGTAAAACAGTACATTTTCTTTTTTCAGCCCCCTTGAATGGATCATAAGCTCCTTTCCTACACCACAATGCCACCAACAAAGTGTAGAATACAAGGGGTGAAGTCCATCCTGTTTTATAATATCTCAATCCAAAATTTATCAAGGTCACACTCTTATGAAAAATTCTAAAACTGACATACTAGGGGGCTTCAAAAAACTTCATGGAAAAATTCCATTACATTGTCATTTAATTTTTCCATGCGCTTTTGAAGCCCCTTGTACATTTGTATAGCAACAAGAAACACATTCACCATGCTTATAAGTCAAGGCATATAAGGGACCTAAATACAAAAGTGTCTCAAGGGAGAAGACACAGAGAAAGAAGAACTGAAAGCTACTCAGAGTAATGCAAATTAGTCCCAAAAATGTGACCTAGAAAATGTTTACTCTCAGTACTATATTTTGCTTATAAAAATCACATTAAAAGATCCAACATAACCAAAATGAAAAAGTAAATCTACCACTAAGCATAAATGTTTAATATAAGTTGTTACATGCTATCAAGTCAGTTCCAACTTATAATGACCCTGTATAGGGTTTCCAAGGCTGTACATTTGTGAGGGATGCACCTCATGCTCCTGCCGAGTGGCTGGTGGGCTGAAACCGCCCACCTTGTGGTTCATAGTCCAGTGTTTATTGTACAGAGCCACAGTGTTCCCTAATATGGATGGGGGCAAGAAAAAAGGAGGCAAAAATACACTGAGACTTCCACTGAAAAAAGTCAGACCATAAACAATCTTGAGAACAGAATACAAATAAACAGCTAATAACATCTATAATGTCTTATAAAAAGAAAGAAAACACGGCCACTGACTTGAATCTAACTCACAGAGACCCTGTATAGTGTTTCCAAGGCTGTCAATCTTTCAGAAAGCAGACAGCCTCATCATTCTCCCGCAGAGCAGTTGGTGGGTTTAAACTGCCAACCTTGCAGTTAGCAGTCCAGTGCTTATTCTACAGTGGCACCAGGACTCCATAAAACATCTCAAGAGAACATATCAATTTAAAATGAAAAGAGATGGTATTTTTTAATCTATAAAATCTCTTATAATTATTTTTTAAAGTAATGACAAGTATTTTTCCAGAAAACATTTCAGCAATGCGCAACAAAAACATTTAATGTGTTCATAGCCTTTGACTCATCCTAGTTAAAACACTCACATACACACATTAAAAAAAACACACACAACACACCAAACCCATTGACACAGAGTTTATTTTGACTCATGGTAACCCCATAGGGCAGGAGTGTAGTAGCTCCATATGATAAGCACTGGACTGCTAACCACAAAGTTTCGTGGTTGGAGCAACCACTTATTTTTATAAGAAAAGATCAAAATGCTCACAGGCTGCTGGTGAAAATATAATTGGCACCACTTTTACAGAAAGCAATTTGGCACTATCAAAATTGAAGTCCTATTTTTCCAGAAATTCTTACAAAATATACTTGCATATTTATATAATGACTTGCGTAGAAATAGTATTTTGCCATTAAAAAACAAAGCAGCAGCAAATATATGTCTATCAATAGGTCAAAGGTTAAATATTGCCTATTATGGTACATCTAAGGAGTCCTGGTGTGGCGCTATAGGATAAGCACCGGACTGCTAACAAGGTCTAAATCCTATACCTCAGAAATTCTATACAGGGTCTCTCTGAGTCATAGCCAATTTAATGGCACAAAACAAGGACAAGGAGCCCTTGTGAAACAGTTGTTGATGTGTTCAAGTGCCAACTGCTACATCTGTGGTTTGAACCCACCAGCCACTCTGTGGGAGAAAGATGTGCACTCTGTTTCCATATGATTTACAGCCTTAGGAATTCTATAGCGAATTTTACTCTATCCTATAAAGGAATTATGAGTTGGAATTGGCTCAGTGGCAATGAGTTAGAATGATATATATAAATGAGATTTATATAAACAGACCATTCTGTATCCATCAAAAACGAATCTGCTTTATAGAACAGGATATTGAATGAGCTCCAAAATATATACACCTACTCCTCACTTGAATACAGTGGTTCCAAAGGATAAAGAAATGGACCACGACCACAAGCCCAGTGATTCAAGTCCGCCAGTCGCTCCATGTAAGAAAGATGAAGATTTAAAGCCTCAGAAACCCTATACAGGACCGCTAGGAGTCAGAACTGACTCAATGGCACTTAATAACAACTCCTTCCTTATTGACCATCTTGTTATCTGACATTTTGCATTTACAACAACTACTATCTAAGGATCTCTGGTAGCGTAGTATTTATAAATCAGGCTGCTAACCACAAGGTCAGCAGTTTGAAACTCCCAGCTGTTCCACAGGAGACAGATGAGGCTTTCTGGTCCCGTAAAGATTTGCAGCCTTGGAAATCCTGTGTAGAGCCACTATGAGTCAGAACCGACTCCATGGTACTTAACAACAACAACAAATGATCTGTTTTGTGCACCAACAACGTACACCTAGCAATAACTTACAATGAGGTGCAAGGTGAGAGTAACACCAGCTGTGATGGTTAAAGTTATGTGTTAACTTGGCTAGGATAT
>NW_006408519.1:60893923-60903516 GCF_000296735.1 Chrysochloris asiatica
CCTTAAGGTTCGCAGCCCGATTCGTAACCACTACGCTACCAGAGCTCCGTGTGTGTGTGTGTGTGTGTGTGTGTGTGTGTGTGTATATATATTTGTTGTTGTGAAGTGCCATTGAGTTCTGACCCATAGTGACCCTGTATAGGGTTTCTGAGGAGCAGCTGGTGAACCTGAACCGCCGACCTTGCAGTTTCATACAGCTTTGTAGTCTGGCGCATTAACCCACAGCACCACACGAGGACACACACACACTCTCTCACTCTCTGTCTGTCTGTCTCTCTCTCTCTCTCTCCATATATATATATATATTTAAATGTGTATAAGTGCCTGTGAACACATGTGTACTACATAAACAGAATCTCTCCTTTAGGCACACATAGAATCTCTCCAGATGGATAGATAAGAAACTACTAACTCATGTCACATCTTGGGAGAGGAAATTGTGATTTCACAATTTACCACCTTTTGTAGTTGCTGCTGCTTAAGTGCTGCAGAGTCATTTCCACCCTGTATATATGGTTTCCAAGGAGTGGCTAGTGCGTTTCAACCACAGACCTTTCAGTTGCAAGTTCTATGCATTTTAATTTTGTATCATATGCATTAATTACCAGGTGACACTAGTCAAAACAGTGTTGGAGATGTATATTTAAACAATATACTGAGTAAAAATAAATAAAAAGCAAGTTATAAAGTGAGATACTCAACAAGAGATTTTATAATCTGTTTCAAAGAATGTATGAATTGCATACTTTGTATTATCAGTATTGATATATAATCAGTGATTTTTCAAAGTGGGATTATAGGTGACTTTATTTTCTCTTTTTACCTATTATTTTCTGACTTTCTCAACCACAAAACAGCCATTGTTAGGTAGCAAAAGGCATTTCTACATTGTTTTTTTGGTTTGTGTTTTTTGTTGCAGCTATTGTTACTGTTGTTCCTTTATTTCCACCAAACATTTAAATCCCATGGACATTCTTCTAATCAAAATATATTGCTAAGGTTATGGCCTCAGTACAGCTGGTACCCACCCAGCTGAAATAAAATTTGGAAAGGTCTCATAAGAAAGATTTTACAGCAGCCAACAATTCAAGAGGAAATAATTAACCCCTGCAGGAAAATAAAATAATCCTCACCTACAATAAAAGGATCAACAGCACAGTCATTGGAGACTGAGGTTCCTTTTTGTTTTGAACTATGAGAATATTTGTTTTTACTATGTGCATACATTAGTCTGCTGTGAGATCTCAATAAAAGATCCCAAGCCCTCCCACCACTCAGCTTTTCCTCTAGGGACAAGGCAGGAGGCTCCATTAAAATAAATGCAGGAAGTGAACAGGAGCTAACAAAGACATTAGTATCATATGGAAATGAGTACTGACCAAGGAAATCAACAACATGGGTGAGTCACACCCAGAGATTTGTGACTAGCCCCTCAAAATTGCCACCTATTCACCTGTACATTGGTTTTGCTTTCTAATAAATGGCTTCTCTCCCATTTTTTGTTATTTCTAAAGCAGAGTTGCAATGCTAAAATGATAGTAGTAACATGTCATTGAATTACTCCGGTTGTTTGCAGCTCTTCCCTTGCTCCAGTTTTTTTTTTAGCCTAGACAGCTCTCCCTCTTTCCCTTGACATAAAAAAGTTTGGGAATTATGTATGTGCGTGCGTTTTAATTCAAACACAGATAAAACACTTAATGGAATGCTCGTTGATTGTCCCCTCAATGTACAGGTGCTCAACTAAAGGTTATTACTAACAGAAGAGAGTTCTCAAGTATAAATATTTATTCAACTCCATAAAGGTAGTGGGGAGGTTTTTACATAATGTACACTCTACTTAGCATGCAGCCACGTTACACTTTCAAAGTAGTAAATACTACATACATTCCATGTCCTATGCCTAATGCTTAAAAACTGTTGAGAAGTACTATGCAGTTGGAGCTATTTTAAATCTTCTGACGCTTATCGAGTTCTCAAATATAAGCAAACTATTATAAGGAGCTCTGGTGTGGCATTGTGGGTTAATGCACTGGGGACTGCAAAGGTGATTTGAACCTCAATGTCGGTGGTTCAAGCTCATCAGTTATTCCTCGGAAGCCCTACACAGGGTCTTTATGGGTCGGAACCAACTTGACAGCACTTAACAACAACAGGTAAAGGGCTAGCTATTAAAGAAAATTATAACAAATGGTGGAAAACAACAACATTTTTATGTTTATTTTTAAACTTTGTAACTATTGAATAAATTAGTACCAAAGAATACATTTTGACAACTTCATAAAACAAAAAAAACTGAGAGATATTTTCAGTAGAGAAAAAAGGTTGGCATTTCTCAGTAGAGAAAAAAAGAGGTAGAGTTTTTTTAAAAGGACAGTGAAAGTAATAAAACTTCCTATTAAAAAGTAAACAAATCCTATCACTGTGTAATTTAGATCTAAATGCTTTTCAAAAATCATAAGAGAAAACTCTATAGTTTTAAACCTATTTCAACCAGCATAATTTGTTAGTGCATACAAGGGTTAAGATTCCATTTCCACCTTTATCATTTTTAGAAGTCTCCCTGCTGATTCACTTAATACTAAGACATCCACTATGTCAATGGTCTTACATGTGAACTCATCCTTCAGTTTTTTCATCTAATCACAGAGAGTTCTACTTCTTGAGATCAGAGAGAGGAAAAAAGACAGGAGGAAGTGGCATGCAAGAGGCTGACCTGGAGGGACAGCAGAGCTCCAGTAGCTAGAAGCTGCTCACCGGTGCATTTCCCTTTCATCTTAGGAGGTCAACAACATTTCTGAGCACCTACCACATGCCCTGGGGATGTAAAGATGAAAAGCAAAGCCCTCACTACTCTCAGAGTCTGCTGGAAACAGAAATAAGGCAGAAATGTAACTCCAGGACAACAGAACTAAGTGTAAGGAAGGCCTCTTGGTTCCAAATCCAGAGAAGCTAGGAGAATGCCATCTGACCTTCTACCCAAGGCAGGTGTTGCTGTTGTAGTTAAGTGCCATTGAGTCTTTTCTCACTCATAGTGATCCTGTATAGGGATTCTGAGGAGCAGCTGGTGGTTTTGAACCACTGACCTTGTGGTTAGCAATCCAGCGCTTATCTTACAACCAAACCAGAACTCCCAAGGCAGGTGACTTATCTTTTACTTTAAGCCAGGGTGGGAAATCTTTTTCCTGCCAAGAGCCATTTGGATAGTTATAATATCACTTAATATAAATTTATGTTGCTATGAAAAAAAGGTGCTAGATTTATTGAATTTCTAGTCCTGCCTTGGCAGGGCCAGACCACATGATTTCACAGGGTCAGCTGTTCCCCATCCCTGTTCTAAGCTCAGCTTCAAATATAGCACTTAGAAAGAATGCCTTACCCTCAAGGAATAACAATTATAAATGGGGGCTGTTGTTGTTAAGTGTCGTGGAGTCAGTTCCGACCCATAGCGACCCTGCATAGGGTTTCTGAGGAGCCACGGGTGAGCTTGAACTGCCAACCTTGCAGTTCAAATGGCTTTGTAGTCCGGCGAATTAAACCACAGCGCCACACCAGAGTCCCAATTGGGGACTAGAAGTACTAAAAACATATTAACATATGAAAACATTTCTAAATCAGAGGAAAAAGACTATTCTTATAAGCCAAATTTTATAAAATATATCTTAGAATTAGATACTTTAAAAAAAAATCTATTGGCGAATTAACAAATAGGAGGACAGCTAATGACTGTGACTCTTACCAGCCAAGCTAGAATACAAAAATCTAATAAAATTAGTCACTTCATTCACCTGAGTGAAAAACTCACTATTTAATTGACTTTGCCAAGTACCAAACATTTATTCTAAATATATGATTATACTGCATGCCACTTAAGCTTACAAATATGTATAACACTGGCTTATACTGTGGTCCCTCGGCCTTCTCCTTAGACTCCTGGTGTGGCACTGGAGGATAAGCACTGGACTAGTCATTGAAAGGTCACAGTTCAAAACCACCAGCCACTCCTTGGAAACCTATACAAGGTTGCTAGGAATTGAAGGGACTTAACAGCACTTAACAACAAGGCTTTCTCCTAACAATAAAATAGGGCCTGTGACAAGCTTCCTGAACCAAAGACGTGAATGTCTACTATTTACAAATCGCCATGTTACGAAATAACAGAACTAAAAGAAGTAATGTTCCTAACCTCAGGAAGCTTCAAATCAAGAAGCTTAAAAGTATATGTGTGTGTGTCTGTGAGGGTGTTTATAGGTGTCTGTGTATGTGTTGTTGTTGAGTGCTGTCGAATGGGTTCGACTTATAAAGATGTTGTATAGGGTTTCCAGGAGCGACTGGTGAGTGTGAACCACTGACCTTGCAGTTCAAGTAAATTTTGCACTCCAGTGCATTAACCTGCAGCACCACACCAGGGCTCTGTATGTGCGTTTATATATGCATAATATATGTTTAAGAGTCCTGGTGTGGCACTGTGGTTTAATGTGTCAGACTGCAAAGTCATTTGAACTGCAATGTCAGTGGTTCAAGCTCACCAGCTGCTCCTTGGAAACCCTATATAGGGTTGCTTCAGGTCTTAACAACAACAGAAACAATATACTTTATACATATATTTGTTTTGTTAAGTGACGTCCAGTCGGTTCCTACCCATAGCAACCCTGCATAGGGTTTCCGAGGAGCAGTAAAGTATATACAACATATTTATTATGTATAATGTTTTCATATGTTAAGTAGGAGATTAAGTTTAAGGATAGGGGAAGAAGAGAGATTAGCAGGCTCCAAAGATGCAAGTTATCAAAAGTAAAATACAAAATAGTATATATGGAATATGCTTGTGTTTGCCTAAAAATGCATATGCATGAAGGCAAATACTGGAAGGTAATAAGCACAAAATAAATGCTATTATCAGAGCTCTCAAGACAGGTAATTTCTACCCTCATTTCCCAAAACTTTCCCAGAACTGTTCCTTTCCTTTTTTTTAGCATTTACATATCTTCTTTTAAATCGAGCCACACATCTTTGTTACGATTGAGTTATTTATCATGGAAGATCTCTAGGATGAAACAATTTTAATGTGAACATCAAGCTCTACTACTGCTACATCTGTTTTAGACAATAATTCTATTTAGAGCAATTTCACTTGAGTTCCTATTTTAAGACACAAACGCATTTAAACCTACGGCAATTAAAACTAAGGATTTTGTGGGGCTGTGTCTTGATGGGTACAGGAGCTTTACTAAGAGCACCCCACCCCACCCCAAAAAAAAAAAAAAATCCACCAACACAACTCCACAGTTTGGGTACACTTCATTTGCTAAATATATGTGTCTAATACCAAAGCCATAGGATCAAACCCTACTCTTTATTCCTAACCTCTTAAACTAGCAAACGGCACCTTCACTGAATTAGGGGAAGGGGATCATTTTCCCATATTCAGGGATGAAATGACCCCTGGTTCTCAGTTACCATCACTTTCAAGAGCTCAGTTTTACTGGGCTCCTTTGGTACATACAGCTTTCCACTCAAAACACATCAAAATCTGCAGCTCCGTCTCTGCAAGCCTGGCGCCAGCCCCTTTGCCGCTCCCAGAACACACACCAACACTCACACAGAAGCAAGCAAGCGCGGCCCCAGCAGCCCACTCCGATCAACAACGCCGCTTCATTCAGCTCCTACTACCCAGGATACCGGATCCAGAACAGAAAGATGCAACTTGCTGGGCAAGTGACGGAACCTCGGCACCTGAGGTTCCGAACCTGATCGGGCCCCGGGCCGCCCAGGACCTAGCACCAAGCCCCTGCGCCCGCTGCCGAGGAGCCGCCTTGCCGACGGGTTCCAGCGCCTCACCTTGCTTGCTGTGGTCCATATCGCCAGTCCACTCGCCTCCAGTCTCCTGCGCCTCCGCCGCCCGCAACCCGTCCAGCTCAGAACACCCGCCGCGCTCCGCTCTGCCAGCTACTCTGGCGAAGTCCCCACCCCTGGAGGCGTCGGGCGCAGTGGCGCCGCCCGCCCTCGGCGAGAAGCGCTTTCCCGGGGCGTCACCCAACCACCTGACCCGGCCGACCTGTGCGCTCCGCCACGTTGGCGCGGGCGGGCGGCGCTGGGCGAAGAGTGTGGGTGCGGGCACAAGAAGGAAATCAGACCCGGAGGAGGGACGAGGAAGAGAAGCTCGGCGAGGAGATGCAATCAACCATGGAGGCTGCTGCTCAGAGGCAAGAAGCCAGACGGCGTTTGCTTTCCCATCAAGTTATTTATAAAATCAAAAGTTTCCTCTAAGGCACTGGAGACACCCTTTCTCTGCCACCGCAAATACCTTTTCTTAAATACTTACCTGGGTAGAAAATACAGAAAGGTTATTTAGAAATGCAGAAGTCTCTTTTTTGACCCCTTAAATTCTTAATAGTCTTTCATTGCCAAAATAATGCCTTCTGTTATCTTCAATAACTAGGGCAGGAACAGGCAAAAATGACAATCTCATGAAAAATTATGTAATACTGCCTTTTTTTAAAAAAAGGGGGGGGGTTGTTGTTTTTTTAAGGTGACAATTTGGGAAGCCTTCCATGTGATAAGAATGTGACTATTTTGAGCCCATGACTGAGGACATCGAATTATTTTAACTGAAGTGAAATGTTTTAAATTTACCAAAGACTAGAATTATCAACAGAAATTTTCTGAAGATGCATTTAGAGGCTTCTTGTCCATTAATCAATGGACAATTCAAAGCTCCTCTAACAGCAGTTAATTATCAACATTTAACATTGTTTTCAAAGTGTTTTAGTCATTGGTTTTCCTTTAAGTCACTTTGATTATATCCATCATCCTAAGTGATCCTCCATTTCATAAGCCATCAAAGACTACAAATGAAGAAGGCTTCTTCTGTGTTAAGAATCTGGTTTGGACTTCATCTCACAACGTTGCAAAGTGCTTGTTGTTAACTGTCATTGAGTAGGCTCTGACTCAAGATGATTCCATTAACAAGGAAAATGCTGCCAGGTCCTAGGCAGTGGGATCAGTTGCCTATAGGAATGTGATTCATGGGGTTATCATTGACTGATTTTCAGGCGTTTCTTCTGAGGTTTCTCCCTGTGGGCTCAACCTACAACCTTTCTATTAGCAGTTAATCCCATTAACTGAATCACCCAGATCATATACACACTAGAATTCTATCAATATAGTTTTGAATTGCTTATAGATAACTGAAGTGACTCCATGTTTTTCTAGCTCCATACTGTCGGCATATAAATAAAGCACATCTACCAATACTTTCCTAAGGAGCTCTGGTAGAATAGTGGTTACAAATCAGGCTGCTAACTTCAAGGTCGGCAGTTCGAAACTACCAGCTGTTCTGCGGGAGAAAGATGAGGCTTCTGCTCCTGTAAAGATTTGCAGCTTCGGAAACCCAGTACAGGGTCACTATGAGTCGGAACTAACTCCATGGCACATGACAACAACCAACACTTTCCTATGAGATTTTTAATATTTATTTCATATAGTCCTAGTAGGTAATGGTGGTAGTGGTGGTTGTGTGCCACAAAGTCGATTCTAACTCATAGCAACCCTCTGTAGGGTTTCTGAGGCTATAAATCTTCATGGGAGCAGAAAGCCTCCTCTTTCTCCTGCAGAAGGCTGGTAGTTTCAAATTGCTGACCTCGAGGTTAGCAGCCCTACTCGTAACCACTACGCAAGAAAAGCAAGGATCATTTTGCTCATCTTTGCAATGTTTTAATTTTATAATACCTGTAATGTTGTCATTTTCATTTTTCAGGGTTAAATTTTTTTAACTTGAGGTATGTTATATCTGTGAACAATCCAATGTTTGTAAGTAAAAATTTAAATGATATACTGTTTACCTTCTCCTCAGTTTCACTTGCCATGACTTCAGTTACCCAAGGTCAATAGCAGTACAAAAATAGCATTCTAGGATGAGCACTAGACCACTAACCAAAGTGTCAGTGGTTCAAACTCACCAGCCGCTCCTCCGAAACCCTAGGCAGGGTTGCTATGAGTTGGAACCCACTCAATGCCACATAACAATGCTACGTCATGGTAGCTACTTATTCACCTCACTTCCTCTCACTTAACATTTATTATAGTATATTGCTATGACTATCCTATTTTGTCATTAGTTCTTCTTATTAATCTATTATTTATAATTTATGAATTAAACTCTATCATAGGGTATGTATGTACCAAAACCAAACCCAGTGCCATGGAATTGATCCTGATTCATAACGACCTTGTATAGCTTTCAAAGACTGTAAATTTTTACAAGATTAGAAAGCCTCATCTTTCTCCTGAGAACAGCTGGTGGGTTTGAACTGCCAGCCTTGTAAGGTTAACAGGACAGTGCTTTTCCTATAGCACTACAGAATACCTCATTTTATTACACTATGCTTTATTGCACTTCCCAGATAATGCATTTCTGCAAATTGATAGTTTATGTTAATCCTGCATCAAGCAAGTCTATCAGCACCAATTTCAACAACATATGCTCAGTTTGTGTCTTTGTGTCACATTTTGCTAGTTCTCACAATATTTCAAACTTTTTCATAATGTTATTATACACTTACTACGCTACATTGTTGTTAAGTGTTGTCCAGTCAGTTCTGACCCATAGCAACCCTGTATAGGGTTTCCGAGGAGCAGCTGGTGAGCTTAAACTGCCAACCTTGCAGTTCAAACAGTTTTCCAGTCTGGTCCATTAACCCACATTGCCATACCAGGTAATTACACACCAGTGTAAACTCTTTAGTATAATACAATGTAACTTTTTTTTTTTAATTGAGTGACTGTGTACAAAGCAGATTATGAGTTTTACATTCAACAAATCATATACTTTGCTTCATTACAATGATTGTAATCTCCTCCGTGTACCATCAGTATTTACCTCTATTCACTTTACCTGTTTCACTCCTCCCTGTGTATCGGGGACCTGCCTCCACAGGGGAGTTTGGTTCATGAAGTAGGGAGATCTGGCGGCGACAGAGACAGAAAAAGAGTACACACAAAGACGCAACGAGAGAGACAAAGAGACACCCCGAAACTAGGGTGGATGCAAAACTGGCAGGCAGACCCTGGACTACAAACATCGTGGCCCTTGCAGGCAGTAATGCACAGCCAGCCCTGCAGGCAGTAATGCACGCGGGCTTCAGTCTGCGCCCCCTTTTTATTTCAGGGAGGGACTTTACACAAAGGAAGAAGGGGATTATTAAGACAGAGTACAGAAATGAAATGTGATTAATCGTTCAAAACAGGACACAATGATTTACAGGAACAAATTCTAAAACATACATCACAAATTGTCTTGACAATCTAACATCCTTAATTTTCCAGAAATTCAACCAAATTGTTATAAATTACTTTTTAGGTTCGAATCCCAAGGCAGCAGCTTGAAGTTTCTCCAGGCTAATTAACATACCAATAGCTCTTAATCTCGAATGGGTAAAGGTGAAAAGGATTCAAAAGGTCTGGAAGGAGTCTAGCTGTTTCAGCTACCTGGCCTAGGCTTGCAGGAGGGAGGAGGATGCCTAGGTTAATGGTTTGCACCTGGGGACTATTTGAGAAGGCTGTCACTATTGTTCCTTGAACAATACCCCGGAATT
>NW_006408519.1:60904443-60910567 GCF_000296735.1 Chrysochloris asiatica
CAAAATGGATGTCAGAAGAGACTCTGAAACTTGCTCTCCGGTGTAAAGATGCTAAAGCAAATAGAAGAAATGAGGAGGTAAAAGAGTTAAGTAGAAAATTTCAAAGAACAGCTCAACAACACAAAGTCAAATATTGTAATGTATTGTGCAAAGATCTGGAGTTAAAAAACCAAAAGGGAAGAACATGCTTAGCATTTCTCAAGCTGAGGGAAGTGAAGAAAAATTTAAGTCTCAACTTACAATGTTGAAGAATTCTATGGGTAAAATATTGAATAATTCAGAAAGCATCAAAAGAAGATGGAAGGAACTCACAGTCATTGTGCCAAAAAGAAATGGATAATTTTCAGCCATTTCAAGAGATAGCATATGATCAAGAGCCAACGCTCTGAAGGAAGAAGTCCAAGATGCATTGAAGGCACTGGCAAAGAACAAAATTCCGGGAATTGATGAAATACAAATTGAAGTATTTCAACAATCTGATGAAGCACTGGAGGTACTTACTCATCTATGCCAAGAAATTTGGAAGACAGTTAACTGGCCTACGACTGAAAGAGATCCATGTCTGTGCACATACCGAAGTGAGGTGACCCAACGGAATGCAGAAGTCATCGAGACATCATTAATATCTCACACAAGTAAAATTTTGCTAAAGGTAAGCCAGAAACGGCTACAAACGTACATCGAGAGAGACCTTCCAAAGGTTCAAGCTGGATTCAGATGAGAACATGGAACAATGGATATCAATGATGATGTAAGATGGATCATGGCTGAAAGCAAAGAATGCGAGAAAGATGTTTACCTGTGCATTATTGACTACGCAAAGACTTGATTGTGTGGATCATAACAAGCTATGGACAACATTGCAGAAAATGAGTATCCAGAACACTTAATTATGCTCATGAGGAACCAGTCCATATAGACCAAGAGGCAGTTGTGTGAGCAGAACAAGAGAACACTAAATAGTTTAAAATTAGAAAAGATATGCACCAGGATTGTATTCTTTCAACATACTTAATCTATATACTGAGCACATAATCCAAGAAACTGGATTATATGAAGAAAAACTTGACATCAGGATTGGGAAAGGCTCATTAACAACCTGTGATATGCAGATGATACAAACTTGCTTTCTGGAAGTGAAAAGGACTTAAAATACTTATTTATGAAGATTAAAGACCACAGCTTTCGGTATGGGTTGTACCCCAATGTAAAGAAGACAAAAATCCACCGGACTAATAAATAAAATGCATATAAATGGAGAAAAGATTGAAGTTGTCAAAGACTTCATTTTGCTCAGCTCAACCATCAACACTCATGAAAGCCACAATCAAGAAATTAAATGACATATTGCATTAGGCAAATCACTGTACAAGACCTCTTTAAAGTATTTAAGAGCAAAGATGTCATTTTTGAGGACTAAGGTGCACCTGACTCAAGTCATGGTATTTTCAGTAACCTCATATGCATGTGAAAGTTGAACAGTGAATAAGGAAGACTGTAGAAGAATTGATGCATTTAAGTTAGTGTATTGCAGGAGAATATTGAAAGTACCATGGACTGCCGAAAGAACAAACCAATCTATATTGGAAGAAGTATAGCCAGAAGGCTCCTTGGAAGCCAGGATGACCAGACTCTGTCTCTCATACTTCAGACATATTGTCAGGAGGGACCAGTCCCTGAAGAAGGCTATCGTGTTTGGTAAAGTGGAGGGTTGGAGAAAAAGAGGAAGACCCTCAACAGGATGGATTGGCACAGTAGAAGCAGCAAAGGACTCAAACATAGCTATGATTGTGAGGTTGGCACAGAATGGAGCAATGTTTTGTTCTGTTGTGCATAGAGTTCCTATGAGTCAGTACTGACTCAGTGGCACTTAACAGCAACCACAAATGTCCTCCGGTTTATCCATATTGTGAGGTGTTTTACAGATTCATTGTTCTTCAACACTGCATAGTTCCCCATTATATGTACCAAAACTTAACAATTCTTTTATTGATAGGTTGTCTTCATCTTTTTGCTGTTGTGAATGGTGCTGTGTTTGTGTAAAAAATGTGTCTCTTGTAGACAGCATATTGAAGGATACTGTTTTCTTATCCATTCTGCTACTCTGTCTCTTGACTGATGCATGTAATCCATTTACATTCTATGGAACTATCAATAGGTATGAATTGATTGCTGTCATTTTGTTATATGTTTTTTGTGTGTGTGATAATGCTATTGTCTCTATTCCACATAATTGCCTGAGTAGAGTTCATTTTCTTCGTGGGTGGTTTTCTTTTCATTTTCATTTCTGTTGTGTTAATGTTTATTAAATATGATTCTCTTTTTTATTTTAATGTGAAGGTATATTAATTTTCTGAGCTTACCCTGGAATTTATTCATTTTCCCTGATTTAAAGCAGTATGTAAGCATAACTTTTCTATGCACTAGGAAACAAAACAATTTGGGTGACTCACTTTATTGTGATATTTGCTCTGCCTAGAACAGAACTCCCATTAATTTCTGAGGTATGTCTATATAAGACAAAGCATAATATATATATACGGTTTCAGCCCTGGTGTGATGCTGTAGGATAAACAGTGTACTAATAACCACAAGGTCAGCAGTTCAAACCCATAAGCCACTTTCCAAAACCCTGTGTAAGGTGACTATCAGTTGGAACCGACTAAGCGATGTACAACAACAACAACAACAATAACTTGGGTTTCAGTATTATCTGTGATTTCAGACATCCACTGGGAGACTAAATCCATGAATAAGAAGGACTGCTGCTGAACTTTTCTCAAAATTTGTTTAAAATTTAACTTTCAGATAAGTTGGCACGAAGACATGAAAGTGTATAGTGTGGTAAGGAGTTTTTGACTAGCTATTGCTCAGGTCCACAATAAACATCTGGGGAGACAATCTCTCAATTTATGGAGTAATTTGTGGGCAAATAAATAGTACTTGAAAATAAGTATTGGTTAGAATTGTTATTTGTTCTGTTCATAACTATTAACTTATAGTAATGGATATGTCAGGTATGTTGGAAGGGAAAATGTCTTGTTTTTTGAAGTGTACATACTTGTTTACATCTGTGGCAGAGATGGCCAGTAGCCTGTCCATTATCAACTTTTCCTTTTCCAAAGAGAACCAGAATAAATGGGTGCCCCTGAAACACCACTCAGAGTCCCTTGAAGCTGGAGGTACTTCTCTAACACATGAATGCACAGTGAGATGTAAACAAAAGTTACTGCTTGTAAACTTTGAAAAGAAGACAGATTCGGCAATGCTATTCTGCCCTTCCTGCCTAGAGAGGCAGGAGCCATCTTGCAAGAAGAAAGTCAGGAGCCAAGGACAGTACAGCAGGAACGTAGATAGAACCTTGGTGTCTGGGGCAACACTGAGCTGCTTCTTACAGGAGAAAATTGACTATGGTTTTCTTGAGCCACTATAGTTGGGTTTCTATTGTTGTTGTTGTTAAGTGCCGTCGAGTCGATTCCGACTCATAGCAACCCAGTATAGGGTTTCCAAGGAGCAGCTGGTGAGCTTGAACCACTGACCTTGAAGTTCAAAGGACTTTGCAGTCTGATACATTAGCCCACAGCGCCACGGACTCCTCAGCCAAATACAATCCTAACTGATACAAGTCATTTTTTAAATCCCTTTCCAGCACATGCAATCCCAAACCCTAGACAATTATTAGTTTCATTTTCTCTCAGATTAAACAAATAATGTCCATATTATGGCGCCCTGGTGTGGTGCTCTACGGTAAGCACTTGACTGCTAACCACAAAGTAGGCAGTTCAAACTCATCAGCTGCTCCTTAGAAACTCTATACAGGGTAGCTGTGAGTCAGAACAACTTAGTGTGTGATATTTCCACAGAAGCCTGCTTTTCTCTTATATCTTCCTTTTAGTTGTTTTGTTTTATTGACAGAATCTGTGCTTACTAGTCACACTGAAGTATCCCTGGAGAATGACTAGCACTTGAACAGAGAACCTGAATGCATTCAGCTGGGCCATCAGTTAAAAGACTGTACAGAAGAGAGATGCTAGATTTATATTGTGGTGCTGTTGCTGTTAATGGTGACATGATTTTTTTTTAAGTTTCTTTTATCAAACTGTTCATCATCCATGAAGTTTCAACAAGGAAGAGTAGACTTCCCCAAAAGCAAATCAACTGAACCAAATTAAACAATTGAAGAGGATAGAAATGGAAACTTCTACACTTTGCCCTATTTTATACCCCAGTCTCATCTTCAGGAGTCCTGGTGTGGCATTGTAGGATGAGCACTGAACTGCTAATCACAAGTAGGCAGTTCAAATCCACCAGTAACTCCTTGGAAACCCTATACAAAGTCTCTATGAGTTGGAACCAACTCAATGGCACACGATGTGTGTGTGTGTGGCTCTGGTGGTGCAATGGTTAAGCACTTAGCTGCCAACCAAAGGCCAGTGGTTGGAACCCACCAGCCATTCCATGAGAGAAAAGACCTGTCAGTCTGCTACTACAAAGATTACAGCCAAACGCTATATGACAGTTGTACCTGTCAGATAGGATTGCTGTGAGCTGGAATCAACTCTACGGCAAACACATACACATACACCGTGAGGATGAGATGGATCCAGGAAATCAACAACAAGGTTTTGGGAAAAAACATATCTGATTTGGTGTCAAGGAATCCTGCTGTAGTCCTGGTGTGGGCTGCTATCCACAAGGTTGGCAGTTCAAATCACTTCTTGGTAACCCTTTGAGGGTTGCTATGAGTTGAAACCAACTCTTGAAGGCACTTAACAATGACATTTAATTAACAATTAACATTTAGTTCTTTAAGAAACTGTTATAGCCTGTCTTCTTTTATTCTTTTATCTATCTTAAAGATTGACTGTGAATATAAAATAACCCATTTAAAATGTATAAAAACGTATTGGCAGGGATGTACTTAACACTGATGTAAGCTATATATGTAAATCCCTAAATATTACAGGAAGCTTCTCAAATTATTGATTTAGGTTATATTAAGAAAATCCATAGACCACTTAACCTTCCTTGTATTGTTTTAAACCATTCTGAATTCTGTGTATGTATCAAATGACATTTGAATCTTGGTATGGAGCTATAAAGACTTGACAGCTAACCACAAGGTCAGGGGTTCAAACCCACCAACCACTCCTTGGAAACCCTATACACGGTTGTTATGAGACAGAACTGACTCAGCAGGGCACTAATAACAATAACAACATCATTATCATCAAATGGCATTATGGAAGAGGGAGCAGAGAGGAGAATCACAGACCCTCGTACTCCTGGCTTCTCCACCATCACTCTCCTCAAAGGTTTTCATCTTTTCACCTTCCCTTAAGATTGATAAAGAGTATAACATGGATTACTTATAACTAGATTCAACAATTATATGATTAACAATATTTCGACATGTAAAACTAATGATTGAATCAGTACCCTATAGGCCATTCGACCTTTATAATGGTTAGTTTTCCGGAGTGACGTTGTTCCTCTTGCAGAAATGGTGAAGGCTAGGATGACAGTGGTTTAGGGATGGGGCTGAGAAGCCAGTAGTTTGTGCCACTGTTACCAGAATGCAGCTTAGTTAACCCAGATTTCACTCAAAGTGCCAGTACAGTCATGGGCACTTGAGTGTCTCTGGCCTCACTTTTGTCATCTTGAAGATTTGGGGGCAGTACTTTGGGATATCACCATGCATCTGTTAGACTGTCAGAGTATGGTAACTTTTTTGTTGCTGTGATTGATGCTGGAAGCTGTATCACTGGTATTTTAAATGCCAGCAGACTCACCCATAATTGATAGTTTTAGTAGAGCTTCCAGACAAAGACAAACGTGGAAGAAAGGACTAGTGATTTACTTTCAAAAATTAGCTAATGAGAGCCCTAGAGAGTACAACTGAAAAGTGTCTGATACACACGAATGAGTCAAAAAGTATTGCTACTGGGGTTCCAACTCAGACATAAACACATTTATTCCAAAGAAAATGTGTTTAAACATGTCTCCACAATAAGTCCATGACTGCAGACAAGTTCTCATAGTAATACACTTGTCTTAGTCTTGTTACACTGTCTTAAAATGATCCAATCAGCTCGCTGGGCAGTTAAATTCAGGGTAAAGAGTT
>NW_006408519.1:60921574-60928696 GCF_000296735.1 Chrysochloris asiatica
ATAATCAATGTAATGAAACAAGCTATATGAATGGTTGAATGTGAAGCTGATGATGTGCCCTGTAAACTTTCACTCAATCCAAAATAAAAACATTTAATTAAAAAAAAAAAAAAAAGGATATCATGTTTGATAAAGTGGAGGGTTGGAGAAAAAGAGGAAGACCCCCAACTAGATGAATTGGCATAGTGGAAGCAGGAATGGACTCAAACGTAGCAATGATTGTGAGATTGGCACAGGACTGGCAGTGTTTCCTTCTCTTGTGCTTAAGGTCGCTGAGTTGGTATCGACTTGATGGCACCTAAAAGCACTAGTATTACTCTTAAATGCCCTGCAGAATAGGCAAAGTGGCAGTCGCCTCTTTGGTGGAATCCAAGCTATAATATCATTGCATCATAAATCTGCAATAACATGGATATGAATAATTATTTGATAATTAACAGGGTCTTTAAAAACCCAGACAAGTTGCTGTTGTTGCTTATCAAGATAGAAATGATGCTTCATTTTCTATTATAAAGTTTAAAAGTATGCTAAATCATGGGCTTTTAGTTAAGACAGACTGAGATTTGAATGTGGATTCAACATCTTACTAGCTCTTACTTAACCTCCCGAGTCTTGGGAACTTCAAGCTTTTTGTGGACAGTATCACATGTAAAGTTCCTAGCTCAATAAATTCGACCATCTTCCTTTATTCTTAAACACTGTGTTTTCTTTTGCTTTTTTTCCCTTAAATTTTGTAGGAGGCTGTGGTCACTGTGATTCAGAGTCAACTCAAGAGCAACAAGTTTGGTTTGTTGGTTTGGTAAAAGAGTTCAATGGGGTAATTGATGTCTGTGGTTTATTTAAGCCTGTTCCTCTTATTTCTAATCTTCTCCATACATACACAATCAGTAGGCTGAGCACATATTATAAAACAGTCAAGAGAAACGGCTATTTTTTTGCCTTTTTGATTCCACTGAGTATCAATTAGAGGGTGCAGAGAGAAAAGCTGGAGTAGTATTTCATGTCATGAGAGAAGGTAAACTTTAGACATTGATAACCGCATTCATGTCCCTCAGTCTGTGTATCAGACACTCTTCAATCCCTGCCTGCATAGCTGTTTTCATGGCATCCTAACACAGCCCTGCAAGAAGGCATTAATGTACTATGCATTGGTTTTCTATTGCTGCTCTAACAAATGACCACAAATTTAGTGGCTTACTTGAACACCACTGTAGCCCTTTGGGATAAGTACTAGACTGCTAACCGCAAGGCCAGCAGTTGAAACCCACTAGCGGCTCCTCAGAAACCTTATACAAGGTCACTATGAGTCAGAACCAGATGCTCCTTGGAAACCCTATACAGGGTCGCTATGGGTTGTAACCAACTCGATGGCACTTCACAACAACAACAATAACAATGCAGCATACATTTATTCTCTACTCTGAAAGTCAGGAGTCTAAAGTGTATCTATAGGACTGTATTCCTTCGGGAGAATCCAGGAGAAAATGTTTCCTTGCCTTTTCCAGATCTTGAAGCTGCCCCCCTTTCTAGGCTCCTGGCTTAGCATCACATCACCCTCTCATCTTTCACTGTCATCCATCTTGCTTCTTATAAGGTTCCTTGTGATTTTGCTTTGGGTCCACATGGATAATTTCATCGCAAGATCTTTAACTTAATTATTGTTGTTGTTTAGTGCCAGTCGAGCTGGCTCCGACTCAGACCAATCCTGTGTAGGATTTCCAAGGAGTGGCTGGTGGGTTTGAACCACGAACCTTTCACTTCAGTGTATGATCCTGCAGTGCCACACCAGGACTTAATTAACTTAATTAAGGAGCTCTGTTAGTGTAGTGGTTACAAGTCGGGCTGCTAACCTCAAGAGCAGCAGTTCGAAACTACCAGCTGTTCCATGGGAAAAAGATGAGGCTTTCTGCTCTTGTAAAGATTTGCAGCCTCAGAAACCTTACACAGGGTGGCTATGAGTCAGAACCGACTCCACGGCACATAACCACCACCATCACCAGATACTGTTTGCCATGAAATGCAACATATTCACAGGTTTTAACGATTAGGTTGTGGCCACTTGGGGCAATTATAGTGTCAACACACATTCTTATTAAGAATTGCCTCTCATTTCTAATTATATTAAGAAATTAGGAAGCTGTATCTTGAAGTTAGGTAGGCCCTCAACAACATGTACTTCATAAGGCAAAATACAGCTTCTGAATCTTAACCCCCAGACAGCAACTTCTAAACTTAGCTGTGTACCCAGGAGTGTATTACACAGTAAACAAGGTAAGCACAGATTTACTTATGCTTATTTTACTAATCTGGAGTGAACCATTTCACATGGGTGTCACCACTAAACCTGTATTTACCTTGTTTATTGGCTAATTCCTTCCTTGAGATTATAAATTTGAAGAGAGTGATTCTGTACGAAGATGCTATGTGACAGGAAGAGAGACAGATGCCAGCATGTCTAGAAGCAGAACCTTTGATGTGGTGAAAAATGTGAACTTGTTCACTACAGATCCTGTGTACCCAGAAGCACACCATGACATTCTGTATGAACAGGTGTGGTAATTACACTGATTGTGGTGACAACGTTTGATAAATAAGGATCAGGCATAGATTTATCTAGGACCCCAGCAGCAATATTTATTATCCAACACCAAAGTGCTCACATTCAAGGATAATTCAGTACCTAGTTGGCATTGCATCAGTTTTTACAGAGACTCAAATAAAGGGCCAATTCATTGTCCCTAGGAAACTTCTAGGTACAAAAGTATACATGTCAGACTGAAGACCAGCAGGAATTGCTACCCCAACTGGGAAAGACAATTAGCAGGCTCATTAATTTGCAACTATTTTGTGGCTCTTTTGTAAGAAAATTGAAGACTTACTCTAATCACTATATTCTATTTATTACTGTTGTTGTTGTTAAGTCCCATGGAGCCAGTTCTGACTCACAGTGATTCTGTATAGGTTTTCCAAGCAGTGGCTGGTTGGTCTGAATCACCAGTCTTGCAGTTAGAAATCCAGTACTTATTCTACAGTGATATATCACGACTCCTATTCATTATTCTCAGGAGCTCTGGTAGCATAGTGGTTATGAATCCGGCTGTGAACCCCAAGGTCAGCAGTTCGAAACTACCAGCTGTTCCACAGGAGAAAGATGAGACTTTCTGCTCCTGCAAAGATTTACAGCCTAGGAAACCCTGTACAGGGTCACTATGAGTCTGAACCGACTCCATGGCACATAACAACAACAACATTCATTATTGTTGTTGTTGTTAAGTGCCATCAGTTAATTCTGACCCATAACAACCCTGTGCAGGGTTTCCAAGGAGCAGCTGTTGAGCTTAAACCACTGACCTTGCAGTTCAAACGACTTTGCAGTCTGACACATTAGCCCACAGTGCCAGACCAGGAGTCCCCTATGCATTATTACTGTGGTGATAATATATTGAGTTTGAATGCTTGCTTTAAATTTTTAAATCTGGAGTTTAAAACTAAAGAATTCAAACTTATCATGGCTATTGTAGATATGAGTTTTATTCACATAAATAATTTAACTTTACTTCACTTGTTGCTTTTGTTAAGTGCCGTCGAGTCGATTCCAACCCATTAGGACCCTGTATAGAGTTTCCAAGGAACAGCTGGTGAACTTGAACCAGCAAATTTGCGGTTCAAATGACTTTGCATTCTGACGCATTAGCCCACAGCGCCACACCAAGACACTGATAAAAAAAATTTTGACAAGGTTGCAGTTGGTTGTTGTTGTTAAGTGCCAGTCGAATTGGTTCAGACTCATGGTGACCCTGTTTCTGAGGAGCAGCTGGTGAGTTTGGTTTAAATCTTGAGGTTTAAACTGACCTCATATATATGTTCGGGTGCTTATCCAACAGGGTCACATAAGGGGCATATAAACAAGGCCCCAAATAATGAGTTTGCCAACTACTTTAAGTATCAGTCCTTTTCCTTGCTTGCCTTTGGAATTTTAGAGAAGGTCCCTCCCCTCCCTCTAGACATACACACACATGCTAATAACATTTGCATTTTTATGGGAGAAAACCTGGAGAAAGAAATAAGGCTCCACTGGGACTTGAGGTTACAGCAATTTTAAGACCTCAGAAAAGAAATAATCAGAGAAGAAAAAAAATGGAGAAGAAAGTAGGAGACAGGGAGCCTGTGGCTGGACGAGAGTGTAGGAGGAAGTTCCCCAGAAAAGTAGTAACTGCCAGCTGCTTTTAGTGAGAATGAAAGCATCACGGATTTTTGTAATCTGTTTTGTGCTCTTAACTGTTTTGTTTTGCTTTCAATTTAAGAGGCGCTAGTATAGATCCTGGTGTGGTGCTGTAGGACAAGCACTAGACTGCTAATCATAGTGATGCAGTTCAAACCCACCCATTGCTCCTTGGGGACCCTATACAGGGTTGCTAAGAGTCAAAACTGACTCGAGACACTTAGTAACAACAGAATGAGATCACCACTTGTCTGTCAGTTTATTGTATCGTGGTAACGTTTGTGAAATACAAGCTGTATCATGTATTTCAAATGTCAGCAGTTCACTCATGGTAGGCAGGTTTCAGCAGTGCTTCCAGACAAGACACACTAGGAAGAAAGGCCTGGTGATGGACTTATGAAAACTAGTCAATGAAAACACTGTGGATCACTACAGAATATTTTCCAATATGGTACTGGAAGTTGAGCCTCTTAGGTTAGACGTACTTGAAATACACAGTGATTACAATAATGGACTCAAACGTACCAATGATCATGAAGATGGTGCTCTAGTCCATCTCATTTTGTTCTGTCATGCATCAGGTTGCTGTGAGTTGGAACAAATCTCATAGTAACTGATAACAACAGAATGAGAAACTTTTAGGTGATCAGGTCCTAGAAATGATGTCTTGGTTGCTGGACACCTGCTTGTCACTGCTAATGCAAGACAGTGATATCTCTCTGACCCCAAAATTTAGGGTGAGAATAGTTTTGAAAGGAGAAAGAGAAGGAAAAAGGGGAGGAAAGAAGAGAGGGCAGGAGAAGGGAAGAAAATTCTAAAAGCCAAGACTTTGCCCTGTGGGGTTGCTGGTTCTTCTACTACCAGGTGTTAAGCTGGCTTGCTGGCCTTTGACCTTTGGAGAACAACTTGAATCACTACCCCATACCAGTTCTGGAAACATTTAGCTTGCTGATGCAAGTTCAACTGTGCATGAAATAAATGTGCATGTGGATGAAAATGTGCCCTTTGACTAGGGACTCTAAAACCACGTATTACTCAGGGAAACTGGAAATTGAGCCCCAAACACCCTATCATTTTTGTTGACAGTGTTGCTGTAGGGGATTTTACTGGGAAAAAAAAAAAAAAGTACCATCTCTCAAACATGGGAGGTGTCAGGAAAGGCCATACCTGAGCAAGAGGAAGTCTGATACATTGTGCAGTCCACATAAGGATGGTATCATTTATTCATCTAGAAGAATTTGAAGCTTCACTCTCTCTCTCTCTGACTTTCCTTCCCCAGTTCTTCCATGTTTAATTTTAAGGCTTTGAAAAAAATGAATGCCCTGTTTCCAACTCTAACATGATTCTCCTGTTTATATACATCCCACACAGCAATTCTATACTCATGATTCAATTAAATTATTTATGCCTGGTAAACTTTTTGCTTAGCTCTTCATATAATTCAATAGATTCTTCTATCATCTGCTGAAACATAGAGACATGATAAACAAACAGCTTTGCTCTGAGTGATTATTTTATGTAGCTTGCCAGATCTTAAATGTCCATCTTTCAATCCTTTCTCTTGATGACTAGGATAAAGTATTCCACAGTATTAGCTAATGGTCTACATTCTTCACTTAATTTCTTTTGAGACGATTTATCTTTATTTGTGTCTGTACAAGCAACTGGGTAGCACATTTGCTGGTTTGCAAAGCACTCTTATGTATTATAAACACAATGAGAGATGAACAAAATGTTATCATTATTTCCACATGCTTCACTGACTAAAATGAAATATTTGTTAGGTATTTCCTTTCACTCAGATTTATTTTGCTGATAAAAATCACAAGCTATGGAAATTTAATGATACAAACCATACAGGAGAAGTCACACATTTTTCCTATTCTGCTGGTTGACATTTTGTCATAAATCAGTTCTTTTCAATCTAAGTATTGATCTAGCCCTTGGAGTGGACTAAAGAAAAAGTTGACTATTCAAGAGAATTCCTCCAGAAGTTGATGTGGGGAGTGGGGGGAGGGGGGTGTCTACCACCTCCATGAAAGAGCCTTCCATGTGACTCTTCCCCATTCTTTGTAACTCCTTT
The DNA here is from genome assembly GCF_000296735.1 of Chrysochloris asiatica. Classification (NCBI taxonomy): domain Eukaryota; kingdom Metazoa; phylum Chordata; class Mammalia; order Afrosoricida; family Chrysochloridae; genus Chrysochloris; species Chrysochloris asiatica. The sequence continues at coordinate 60,927,880 of NW_006408519.1, forward strand.
GGACATCTTCTAGGGAGAAGTAACGCATAAGGTACCAGTGGAGCTAGACCAATACCGCACTAGACCCTGTACATAAAGTCTTTGAATCCTTATAGCAATTCTCTGACTTGAACAGTATAAATTTACTTCGGATACTTTCTGGCCTTGCCATAAATAGGGGCATGATTTTAAATACTCAAGTTATGAAAATGGAATTCCCTTTGAACAGAGCAATAAATGATCCCTTCTCACGTTGCCTCCAGGAATTGGTGAACTGCACTGAGAATATCACCTAGTTCTGTGCCCTGGAGTAGCTCATGCCCTGACACTTCAGCCACCCTACGAACTTACCAACTACGGTCTGTCTCCTGACTCTTGAGAGGAGAAGGATCATGGTAAGAGATGAAGAGAAGGAAAAGAAGGCAGAGGAAGAAAGAAAAGAAAGTTACTCTTCACAGAGTGTTCTCATGTGCCAAGCAACATGTGCTTGTTATGGATTGAACTATACCTGCCAAAATAAATGCTAAACTCCTAACTCCTATGAGTGCAAACTCATTTGAAAATAGGATTTCCTTTGTTTTGTTAGTAAGACCAGATCGGTCTGGGGTTTGTCTTAAACTTAATCACCTTTGAGATGCAAAAAGCACAGATCAGTGTCCCATGGAGATCACAAAAGAACCAAGAAACATTGGGGCTAAGGAAGCCCATACCAGGATGTCCCCCCAGGGTTGTCACAGTCTTTTCCCTAGAACCAGTACCGTGAATTTGGACTTGTAGCCTCCTCTGGTAGCGTAGTGGTTACGACTCGGGCTGTGAACCACAAGGTCAGCAGTTCGAA
>NW_006408519.1:60932241-60933533 GCF_000296735.1 Chrysochloris asiatica
CAAAGCATTCTGGTTTGAGTAATAAGTCATATGACCACCTTTCTTAATGCTGGTATATCTACATCTACAATGCTGGTAAATCTACATTAAGAGCTCTGGTAGCGTAGTAGTTACGAATCTGGCTGCGAACCGCAAGGTCAGCAGCTCGAAACTACCAGCTGTTCTGTGGGAGAAAGATGAGGCACTCTGCTCCTGTAAAGATATACACCCTCGGAAACCCTTTATAGGGTCGCTATGAGTTGGAACCGACTCCACGGCACATAACCACCACCACCATATCTACATTATATTTGAAAATTAAGAACTTTTAATAATTTATTGAGTTGACTGATAGGCACATGGGGGTTTATTTAATTTCAATAATGAGATTCTTAAATATATGTATTTACAGTTAATATTCTTATACTTATGATTAAAAACAAATATGGAGTATTAATTTATTTTTAGTTGAAGAAATTGTCTTTCAAACATAAAAATATCATTAATGAGAATAATTTGCAGTTCTTTTTTATGTACAAAATTGTCTTCATGAAAAGTTTTTGCAATTGAAGAGCATGCAAATTGAACTATGATCATGAGGGGCTCTTGAATGAATGAGAAATGCTTCTGACATTAAAAGACTGAAGAGAATCCTATCACTCAGTAAAGAATGGTTTTTGTAAAAGGATCATTAACTTTCCTTCTGGGCAAACTCATACATTTTATATAGCTCAAGAGGCAATCATGACATAGTGGCTAAGAGCAAGGTCTCTGGAATGGAAAGAACTTATTTGAATTTAGGTCTTTGAGAACTAATTACGCTTCTTTAAGCTTCTGTTTTCTCATCTGTAACACAGGCAACCTACCTAGAATTTTATTATGAGGATTAATTTAAGATTTTCATGTAACATATATAGCACAGTACCTGACATACAATAAGAACTCAGTAAAAGTTCATTATTCTTATCAGTTCTTACCATAATTTTGAATTATGATGAGGTTTTATAAATTATCAACCCCCAGTTGCCACTGAGTTGATTCTGACTCCTGATATCCCATGTGTGTTACAGTAGAATTGTTCTCAATAATACTTCCCGTGGCCGATTTTTCAGAATTATAGATCACCACCTCTGGGTGACCTTAGACCGTCAACCATTCACTTAGGAACCAAACAGCTTGTGATACACAGGAACATTGTTATCAAGTAAAGTATTGATTGACAACAGAAACAAAGCACTATGAACTTTTTTCTACCTTGCATTTTTTTGGTAATTAAATACAGTGAATCAAAACATTTAACAGGTAAGTAGGCA
>NW_006408519.1:60934333-60941304 GCF_000296735.1 Chrysochloris asiatica
GGTGGGTTTGAACTGCCAACCTTGCAGTTAACAGTCCAGTGCTTATCCTATAGCACCACATCAGGGTTCTAATTTATCTTCTTGCTGTTTTTAAGTGTTGTCGAGTTGGTTCTGACCCATAGCGACCCTGTATAGGGTTTCTGAGGAACAACTGGTGAGGTTGAACTGCCTACCTTTTCGTTCTGCTGCGCATAAGGTCACTATGAGTCAGTACCGACTCAATGGCACCTAACAACAATAACAACCTTGTTGTTCAAACAGACCTTTCAGTCCAGTGCTTATCCTACAGTGCCACAATTATCCTTTCAGTGCAGCTTGGACTTTTTCCTTAAATACAAATATCATATGTTACCTCCTGAAATTGATAAACACTGGCCATTCCTTTTAGTACAATGACTCTGTATATTCCTGCCATCTTCTTTTGATGCTTCCTGCTTTGTTCACTATTTTGACTATAAAATCCTTCAAGTGTTTTTGTTTCTTTTTTTATTTTATTGTAGTAACATATATCTATATATCAGAACATTTGCCATTTCAGCCATTTTTACATGTACAATCCAGTCACACCAGCCATACGCCTCATGTTGCATAACCATCACCATGATCAATTTCCAAATCTTTTTTCATCTCTCATTCCTTTCTATTCTCTCCTCCCTTTTATCCTTTCCCCCATTTATTTTATTTTCAGAAAATTTCCCAATGGTTTGTCCTAATGAGAAAACAACTATATATTATTTTCCTTCCAGTACATTGCGGGGGTGGAATTGAGAATTGAAGCTTTAATTTATTCTTTCAGCTTGATAAGTGCTGAGTGTGTTCTTCCCTTTTGGTTTTCTAACCCCAGGTCTTTGCACATTTCATTATAATAATTTACTTGGTCTTCTTAAGCTGTCCTTTGAAATTTTCTGTTCAGCTCTTTTACTCCATCATTTTTTTCTATTTGCTTTAGCTCTTCTATGTTCAAAAGCAAGTTTCAGTTTCTTCTGACATCCACTTTGGTCTTTCTTTTCTTTCCTCCATTTTCAATGACTTTTTTCTTTCTTCATGTATGATGGTCTTGACATCACCTCACAACTCATATTATCTTCACTCATTAGTGTTAATGTATCAAATCTGTTCTGGAGATGTTCTCTAAATTCAGGTGGCATAGACTCAAGGTCATATTTTGGTTCTCATGAACTTATTTTAATTTTCTTAAACTTCAGCCTGGATTTACATAAAAGCAATTGACTGTTCAAAATTGGCCCCTGGTCTTGTCGGCTAATGATACTAAGCTTCTTCATTATTTCTTTCCACAGATGTAGTCAATTTAATTCTTGTTTATACGTATTTGATTCATGTGTATAGTTGCCATTTATGTTGCTGAGAAAAGGCATTTGCAGTTAAGAAAACGTTGGTCTTGCAAAATTCTATCTTGCGATCTCCAGTGTTGTTTCTATCACCAAGGCCATACTTTCCAACTACCAATCCCTCCACTTTGTCTACAATTTTAGCATTCCAATCACTAATAAGTATCACTGCATCCTGATTGCATGTTTGATCAGTTTCAGACTGAAGAAGTTGATAGAATTCTTTAATTTGTTTATCTTGGCATTAGTGGTTGGTGTGTAAATTTGAATAGTAGTTATGTAAATTGGTCTTCCTTATAGGCATATAGATATTATACTATCATTGAAAGCATTGTATTTCAGGACAGGTCATGGAATATTCATTTTAATGATTAATGCAATGCTATTCCTCTTTAATTTGTCATTCCTCGTATAGTAAACCATATGGTTGTTCAATTCAAAATGACCAATACCAGTCCATTTCAAATCACTAAAATTCCTAGGATATTGATCTTAGTTAATTCCATTTAAATTTTACTTACTTCCAATTTTCCTAAATGTGTGTTCCATGATCTGATTATCATTAATTTGCAGCTATTTCTTCTCATTTTCAATCATGCCCAATTAGCAAATCAAGGTCCCAAAAGTTTTGCTCCTTCCAAGACATTAGAGTAGACTCTACTTTGAGGAGACAACTCTTCCTCAGTTGTAATTTGAGTACCTTCCAACCTGAGAGGCTCATGTTGTAGCACTGTATCAGACAAAGTTTTGTTGATATTCATAAAGTGTTCACTGGCTAATTCCTGAGAAGCAGACTGCCTATTTCTTCTTTCTAGTCTGTTCTAGTCCTGGTGTTACACTGAAGGTCAAGCAAGGCCAGCAGTTTGAACTCACCAGTTGCTTTTCAGAAACCCTTATAGTTGCTATAAGTTAGAACCGACATGTTAGCACTTTAGCAACAACAACAGATCTGGTTTTTGTCTGGAAATTCCACTGAAACCTATGCATTGTGGGGGACCCTGCTGGTATTTGAAATAGCTTCCAGTATCACAGCAACATACAAGCCACTACAGAACCACAAAACAAAGCTCCAGGAATTAATGCAATACCAAATGGAATGTTTCAACAAACAGATACAGTTAGACACACTCACCAATCTATACCAAGAAATTTGGAAGGCAGCTACCTGGTCAACTGACTGGAAGAGATTCACATTTGTGTTCATTCCAAAGAAAGGTGATTAACAGAATATAGAAATTATTTCATAATATAATTAATATCACACCCAAGTACATTTTGCTGAAGATAAGTTTTTTAAAGGGTGTAGCATTATATTGACAGGGAACTGCCAGAAATTCAAATTGGATTCAGAAGAGGATCTGGAACAAGGGATGTCATTGTTGGTGTCAGATAGATCTTGGCTGAAAGCAGAGAATACCAGAAAAATGTTTGCTTATGTTTTATGGACTATACAAAGGCATTTGTCTTTGTGCATCATAACAAACTGTGGATAGCATGCAAAGAACGGGAATTCCAGAACACATAATTGTGCTCATCTGGAACCTGTACATAGACCAAGAGACTGTTGTTTAAACACAGCAAGTCGATACTGAAAGGTTTATAATCAAGGAACGTGTGTGCCAGGGTTATAGGTTTTTACTGTATTAATTCAGCCTGTATGCTGAAAATGTAATCCTATAAACTGAACTATATGAAGACGAACACACTGACATAGGATTGGAGAAAGGCTGATTATCAGCTTGCAATATGCAGATGACACAAACTTGCTTGCTAAAAGCGAAGAGGACTTGAAGCACTTAATGATGAAGATCAAAGAATACAGCTTTTGGTATGGATGGCAACTTAATGTAAAGAAAACAAAAATCCTCACAATTTGACCAATAATAAAATGAGAAAAGATTAGAGCTGTGAAGGATTTCATTTTACTTGGATCCACAAACAACATATTGCATTGGGCAAATCTGCTGAGGAAAACAAACAAACCAAAAAGCTCATTAAAGTGTTAAAGATCAAAGATGTCACTTTTAGGACTAATGTGTGCCTGACCTAAGTCCCCATATTTTCATTCACTTCATAGGCATGTGAAAATTGGACAATGAGTAAGGAAGACCAGAAGAGAATCAATGCCTTTAAATTATGGTATTGGGGAAAATATTGAAAGTACCATGGACTGCCAAAAGAACAAACAAATCTGTTTGGGGGGAAGTATAGCCTAGTGTGGCGCTGTGAGTTAATGCGCCAGACTGCAAAGCTGTTTGAACTGCAAGGTTAGCAGTTCAAGCTCACCAACTATACCTTGGAAACCCTATACAGGGTCGCTATGGGTTGGAATCAAGTTGACGACACTTAACAACAACAACATAGCTAGAATGTTCCTTAGCAGTGAGGGTGGTGAGATCGTATCTCACATACTTTGGACATGTTACCAGGAAAAGGCATCCTTGCCCTTGTGAGGATAGTGTAGGACCAGATAGTGTTTCATTCTGTTGTGTGTGGGTTGGCTATAAGTCGGAACTGACTCAACAGCACCTAGCAACAACAATTAATTTATCAAACCAGTTAGTCAGTCATGAACTATTTATTGAATGCCCATTATATGCAAGCTAGGGACCATGTAATTAGACAAGCAAAGTGTGCAAGCTAAGTGCTGGGAAGAGGCATCAAAGTGTTTATGTGGTTACAATATAGAGTCTAGGTGGCTTTTGGTGGGATTAAGAAATCCTGTCTAAATTACTGTCTTTTCATTAATTAGTCATATATGTTTTTATCATAGCCATGGGTTATTTTCTACATGTTTTAACAAGGATCAAAAATGTCTCTGATGTGCTTTTTCAATTGTACATTTTCTATGCCTGGAGGCTCAATACTGTCTATGAAAAATCTTTCTTTCATTCTTTTCATTCTCTCTCAAGGCTTCAAACCTTCAGGCCTTTGAAATAAATCAATGCAGAATTCACTGACTTAAACATTCCAACAGAACAAAGGGGATTTAACCGACTAGACAAAGCATTAAAAACATTTGGAATACTCTTTTTCCCAGAATAATCACTTTTTTCTTATTGGAATAGCAAGTAAATCATGTTCTTCAGTAGAATTGCCATTGTTTCACTTACAAACTAAGAACCATGGCATTTATTTGCTTCTGAAATCCATTTTATAAACAACAAAATTGGCATCCAGAATGGGTTAATAGGCACTAGTTGTTTTTTTTAAATAAAAGGAATGATAAAATGAATCATCTTATATAACCTGCTTTTATCCTATATTATGAATAGTTTTCAAACAACACATATATTGAAGTATATTGCAAGTTACATAGTATCTGAGTAAGTTAAAATATTTCTTTTGTTTTCTTGAATAGCCAGAACAAACACTTCCACATATTTCTAAACAGTTTTATAGTGTTTCAGAGAGCAAGATCAAGTGAAAATAATTATGTTCCTATCATGTTATGCGGGGTCCTGGCGTGACGCTGTGGGTTGCCAACACTGGACTGCAAAGTTGGCTTGAATTACAAGTTTGGCAGTTCAAGCTCATCAGCTGCTCCTCGGAAACACTACACAGAATCACTATGGGTTGGAACTGACTCAACAGCACTTAACAATAACAACAATCATGTTATGCACTCAATAGGTTGCTAAATGGTCTCTATTGGTTTCTCCTTAATCTATAAACAGCATGCTATTTTGACACTTGTCTATTTTTTCCAGTTAACACAATATCTTAAAATCTTTGTACATATGTTCATTCATTTTATATACATAATATAAATATTTACTAAGATTTTTATTAGTGTTAATAATAATGGGATTTTACTATACTTATATTCCAAAACTTTATTTTTCTTTCAGTTAAAAATGTACCTTGAAAAATTTTCCATTGGTCATTTATTCAAAAAATGCTCACATGATTTGTTGTTGTAGGTGCTCGAAAGATAGAAGTAAAAAAAGACATGTCCCTAACCTCAACATACAGGAGGAAAAGGGGATAAAGGAAACAAATAAATAAATAAGTGGTACACGCCACAAAGAAAACAGAACACGGTAAAGAGGGAGAGAAAAATAGGAGAAGTTTTATTCTTGGTTGATTATAAGGGAACTTTTTTGAAAAGAGGAATCTGAACAGACAACTAAATGATTAGAAGGTCAGACTCTGTGATGATCTCGAGGGAAAAGCTGGTGTAATGCCCAGGATGGAGACAGACTTGGCTTATTATTGGTACCCATAGAAGTTGAGTTGGTTGGAATGGATCTAGCAGGGAAGGATGATGGTAGTTGCTATGAGAACTCAAAGGGTCCATGGTAAAACAATCTGATGCAATGAATGGGTACAATGAAAATCATTGAACAATTTTAAGCAGGGGTGTGGTATGAACTTACTTAGGATTTTATAAAAGATCAAAAACAAAACGGAGAAGAAAGAAAAAGGCAGGGAGACAGGGAGCTAGCAGTCTATGTCTGAGAGGGGCTCTGATTCAATGAGATCCCAGGAACATAATGAAGAATATAGCACCCAACAAGAGTCAGAGTCAGGATGTTTTCTGAATGTCAAACTGATGGAATCAGGTGATGGGTAGATTGGATGATGGAGAAGGGTGATAGTGAACCAGAGAATCAGCAAAAACAATTCTCAGCTATTGGCAGGAGTCATCCTTACATTTGGGTTATTGGTGGTGACCAGTCAGAGTACAACTTTTGAGAGGGAGGAGTGCAAGAATGAATTCTGGTTTGTAGATGTTCAGATTAAGTGTCCTGTCTCAATAGACTAATAACAAGTGAAGAGATCAAATCAATGATCAAAAACCTCCCAACAAATAAAGGTCTGGTCTAACAGGTTTCACTGGGGAATTCTAGCAAACATTTACAGAATTGACACCAGTATTGCTTAACTCTACCAAAAAATAATTAGGGAAGAATATTCCCTAATTAATTCTGTGAAGTTGACGTAACTCTGATATCCAAATCAGACAGACCCACATGCACAAAAGAAAACTATAGACCAATGTCTCTTATGAATATATAGATGTAAAAATCTGCAGCAAAATAATAATGAGCAGAATCTCACAGCATATTAAAAGAGTCATACAAAGAAGGGGGAAGGCAATGTACAAGAAGAGAAATTTGGCAAAAGAATGATGAAGATAGGTGCAGACAGAGAGAGGTATACATGGGCTAAAGGAGAAAGAGGCAAGTAGTGATATAGATGCACAACATTAGAGTAAAAATGTTCTATGTGTCAATACAGGCTGAATGGTTATGGGAGGAAGAGTGGGATATCTCTCTCTCTATATATATAGACATATATAGATATATATATATGGATATATTACATAAATTCATGAGTTTGAAAGAGGATATTTGTACATTTGTAAGCACAGAACTCCTGGTGTGGTGCTGTAGGATCAGCACTGGACTGTGAACCACAAGGTCGGCAGTTCAAACCTAGCAACTGCTCCTTGGAAACCCTATGAAATGTTGTTGTGAGTCAGAACTGACTCGCCGGCACTTAACAACAACAACAACCACAGCGATGAAATGGGACAATTGTTTTTGCATGGAGGGGGTTGAAATTATTGATATGAAACAAAGTATATGATTTGTTGTATGTAAAACTGATGCTCTT
>NW_006408519.1:60943993-60951578 GCF_000296735.1 Chrysochloris asiatica
GAGTCATACACCATGACCAAATGGGATTTATTCATTATTAATAAATGGAGGGATAGTTCAATATTAGAAAGTTAAGCAATACCATATCAATTGTTGTTGTTGTTGTTAAGTGCCATCAAAGTGGTTTTGACTCATAGTGTTCCTGTACAGGGTTTCTGAGGCTTTACATCTTTGTGAGAGCATAAAGGCTCATCCTTCTCACCAGGCTCAAGCTGCAGAACTTGTGGTTCTCAGTCCAGTGCTTACAGGACTTACAGGCATTAACCCTCAATGCCACACTAAGACTTACAATAACAACAAAGGAAAAAGAATGGAATAGCTATCGAGACTGCTAATGTTCAGCCAAACACCTCATGGTATTTACTTTCACAGTTTGCAGGCTTAGGGTCATTGTTTCATGAGATATCACAGTGATTAGCCTAATAATTTGTTTAGTGCTCTGTTCTACATCCTAGTTGGTGCATAGCACTTAGGGTCTGAAAAGCTTGCAAGTGATCATCTAAGGCACAACACTTGTCTCTATTCACAGGGGACAACAGAGGAAAATGAAAAACAAGAATAGGAAGAAGGCAAAAAGTTGAGAATAGAATAACACTGACCTAGCAGCAACTCTACAGGGTATGTATCCTAGAGAATCAGACCTGTGACAAGAATAGATACACGCACACCCATGCTCATCACAGCACTATTCACAAAAGCAAAAAATGGAGAGAAACTAAATGCCCATGAAAGGGAAAACAAACTTGGGTATATACACACAATAGAATGCTATATAGTATTGAAGAATAATGATGGAGCTGTGAAATACATCATAACATGGATGAAACTGGAGGACATTACGTTGAGTGTCAAACACAAAAGGACAAATATAATATGAGACCATACAAGAAAAGCTTTTCATACTAAAAGAATTATTCTTTGATGGTTACCAGGGGTGGGAGGGAAGGGACCGTAATTCACTAACTAAAGGGTTGTTGTTAAGTTCTATTTAGGCATCTCTGACTCATAGCAACCCTGTATGGGGTTCCTGAGGTGTTAAATTTTTGCAGGAGCAGAAAGCCTCACCTTTCTCTCATGGAGTGGCTGGTGGGCTCACACCACCAACTTTGTGGTTCTCATCCTATAGAGCTTATCCTATAGAGCCACTGTGAGTTCATTTCAGTGGTGGGAAAAGCAATATACAACACATAAAAATGATGACATCAGGAGAAGACATAGGGAAGAGTGCAGGAATTAAAGGGGTGCAGAAGTAAATACTACTCTATACACAAATCTGCAATAACAATGATCTCCCTGAGTTTTCTCCTCTCTGGGTCCAACAGCTGCACTGATTTTTTGGTTTAGGGTTTGTTTATTTCTTTTTGTTGTTTCATTGCTTTTATTTATTTCTTTTTCTTCTCCTTCGTCTCTTTCTATTTCCTTGAATTTTATCCTTGTGTTTTTGTGTTTCATTTTCTTCTGTTTCTCATTTCCCCTTTTCTTCCCCCCCTTTAGATCTTTCTTTACTACTGCCTACTGTCTTTTACTTTTCATCTTCCCTCTCCCTAGTTTTTCTAAGTATTCTTTTTAATTTCTTTCTTTTATTTTCTCTTCTTTATCTCCATTTTTCTGTCTCCCTCTTTTCTCTTTTTAGTTATTATATTCTTTTTTCTGGCTGCTGCCTAGTTTTATTTACTTTTTCTCCTTTATCTTTATTATCTTTTCTTTATATTGTTGGTTCCTTGTTTGTTTGTTCTGCTTTGTTTCCTGATGTGTCTGTGTGTGTGAGGAGGGAGAGAAGGTTTTTCCTTTTTCCCACCCAGCAGGAGATAACAACAGTGCCCATACAGCCCAGCCACAACTATACCCTCTGAAGCTCACCCACTGAGAAAGAGCCAATACTAGCTCTTATACCACCTAATCAATGATAGAGAGCTGCCAACTCTAGCCAAACTCACCCTAAACTGAGGTGCATGCATGGGTGAACAGAAAATGGTACACATGCTTCCATTTTCTAACTACACCCACAAGAAATTGTTCATGAGAGTCTAAGAATACGTCAACATGCATTCAGCAAGTAAATACAAATATGAAAATATTACATTGTCCTGGAGACAACAGAATATTTTAGCTTACATGAAGAAATAAGATGATCAAGAGGCAGATCCTGAAAACATTTCTGAAGAAGAAAAGGTAAATGGGACTTACTAAAAAATAATTGAAAAGAATGATATTTAGGTACCTTCAAAGGATTGACAAAAAGGTTGAGGAAAACAAGGAGAACACAGAAAAAACTTCATAAGAATTCAGGAAAATACTACAAAAACAAACAGACAAATAAATGCAAATTTTGAAACAATACAAAAATTGAAATTAGAAATCTAAAAGATTAATACTAATATTTCAGAAATGGTCAGTACATTGAAAAGGCAAAGGAATAGATTCAAAGCAATGGAAGCACAAATTAGTGACATCAAAGATAAATGTCTCAACACTAGTATGCTACAAGAATCATCAGAAAAAAGAATAAGAAAATCCAAAGAAATTCTACAAGTTATGTAGGACACCATAAAGAAGAACAATTTATGGATGACCTGAATTCTAGAACAGGAAGAGACAATAAAAAGCACAGAGAAAATGGTCAAAGAGTTATTGGAAAAGAACTTCCCAAACATAATGAAAGATGAGAAAATAAACACAAGAAGTTAAACAAACCCCAAACAGGATATATCCTAAAAGAAAATCACCAAAACATATCATTATCAAACTTTCCAAAGCCAATGATAAGGAAAGGAGCATGAGAGCAGCTTGGGAAAAATGAAAAGTTACCTTCAAAGGCGAATCAGTAAGACTCATTCTGATATATCAGGAGAAATCATCCAGTTGAGAAGGCAATGGAATGGCACATACAAAACTCTAAAAGAAAAAAAAAAATGCCAACCAAGAATCATATACTTAGCTAATCTGTCCCTCAAATTAGACAGCGAAGTTAGTATGTTGTTGTTGCCATCGAGTTGGAACCGACTCATAGCGACACCATGCACAGCAGAACAAAACAATGTCTGATCCTGGGCCAACCTCACTACCGCTGCCACACTTAACGCCATCAATGATGCCACCTGGCTGGTCTATCTTGTTGGGGGTCTTCCTCTTTTTCTCTGACCCTCCACCTTACCCAGCATGACATCCTTCTCCAGCGACTGTTCTCTCTGGACAATGTGTCCAAAGTAGGAGAGACAAAGCTTAGCCATCTTGGCCTCCAAGGAGCACTCTGGTTGCACTTCTTCCAAAACAGATCTATTGGTTCTTTTGGCAGTCCACGGCACTTTCAGTATTCTCCTCCAACACCACAACTCAAAGGCATCAATTCTTCTACGATCTTCCTTATTCACTGTCTAGCTTTCGCATCCATATGAGGTTATTGAAAATACCATGGCTTGGGTCAGGCACACCTTAGTCCTCAAGCTGACATCTCTGCTCCTCAACACTCCAAAAAGTTCCTGTGCAGCAGATTTGCCCAATGCAATACGTCGTCTGATCTCTTGACTGCTGCTTCCGCGAGTGTTGACAGTTGATCCAAGAAGAATGAAGTCCTTGACAACTTCAATCTCTTCTCCACTGATAAGAATGCTGTTTATTGGTCCAGTTAGTATATTTCGAGATATACAGAAATTAAAGGAATGTGTGACGACCAGACCAACTTTACAAAAATACTATAGGATGTTCTTTGGACTGAGTAGGACAACAGCAGACAACAACCTGAGACTAACATACACGACAACACCATCCAGAACTCAAGCTAGATATAGACGTATTTACAGTAAAACAAACCTACAAGACTGAATACAGGGAACCAGAGATATCAATTTATAATGAAGTCAACTACAAAACAAAAAGAAGAAATAGTGTAGAAACAGAACTTCCAAATGATGAGTATGTCAAGTTGATTTCAAGGTAAAACAGACTACTTTATACAGGGGAAAACTAATAAATTACAGAATAACCTCAAAGAAAATGAATACACCTTCACATCAAAATAAAAAAAGGAAAATCAAAATGATTTAGTAAACATTTAAACAACAGAAATGAAGAAAATGAAAAGAAAATCCACAAACAAAATTAACTCAGTGTAGAAAGTTTTGTGGAATAAAGAAACCAGCAGTACCACACACACACACACAAACAAACAAAAACCACACAACAAAATGTTCATGCTCTGTAGTGTAGTGGTTACGACTCAGGCTGAGAACCGCAAGGTCAGCAATTCAAAATTACCAGCTGTTTCGCGGGAGAAAGATGAGGCTTTCTGCTCCCGTAAAGCTTTACAGCCTCAGAAACCCTGTACAGGGTCGCTATGAGTCGGAAGTGACTCCACGGCACATAACAACAACAACATCAATAATTACACTGAATGTAAATGGCTTAAATACACCAGTCAAGAGATGGAGAATAGCAAAAAGGATAAGAAAATAGGATCCCTCAATATACTGTCTACAAGAAACACATCTTACACACAAAGATAGAAATAGACCAAAAATCCTAGGATGGAAAAAATATTTCAAGTAAATTGCAATAAAAAACAAGCAGGAGTGGTAATTTAAATCTCTGATAAAATATACTTTAAGGCAAAAACTAGCATAAGAGACAAAAAATGATATTGTATCATGAATAAGGGGTCAACTGAACAAGAGGACATCATCATAATAAGCATCTATGCCCCAATGAAAGAGCCTCAAAATACATAAACCAAACTTTAATAGAACCGGACAAAGAAATAGACACTACCACAATAATAGTAGGAAATTTTCATACACGACTTTTGATGAAGGACAAAACAACTAGAAAGAATCTCAACAAAGACACAGAAGAACTACACAACACAATCACCCAGCTTGACCTCACAGACATGTACAGAGCACTCAACCCAACAACAGCACAATATACATTCTTTCCCAGTGTACATGGAACATTCTCCAGAATAAAGTGTATGTTAGCCCACAAAGCAAACATCAATAATGTTAAAACCATTAAAATACTACAAAGCATCTTCTCAGATCACAAAAACAATAAGAAAATCGAGGGGAATAATATCAAATACATGGAAATGGAAGAACATCTTGCTTACAAGCTATAACCCATTGCAATGGCCACACAGAACTCACAGACAGTACCCATGATTATGGAGTTTATTAGGGAAGTGAACAGGGTACAACTCCAGATCAAAAACAACTCAGGATATAGCAGTTTTCCAGTCAGCATCACCCCTTAGCTGTATACCGTTACTCCTCATTCTCATCCTCAGTTTCTGAGCTGCTCGACCCGTTGGCCTCTGCCCTGCTCAGACAAGTGTTACTAAACTCCTTTAGCCCTATGGATAGATGGCCAAAGGGCACCTCTTTCTGTAAAGCAGCCGCCTGCCCACTCAGTTTGTATACTCGGGAGCTTGCTGCTCTTTGTGCCACCTCCTCTACTTCTTTTCCCACCTCTCCACATAGGGATCTCTCAATCTACTTGTAGCTCTTCTTACTTGATGGTCTTTGGCTCATCTGACTCTGCTTCTGAGATGGCTCATTTTAAACTCAACAGAACAGCAGAACTGATGAATCCCTACACTTGAGTTCTGTACATCCTATTTCCAGATCCCACTCAATTACAGAGCCACATGAAGTAAATCCACTGAACCACAGGTATGAGTCAAAGAGAAAATGGAACACATGGAAATAGAAACATCTGGGAAAGTATACTTTCAAGGAAGTTTTCTCTAAAGACAGCAGAGAAATAGAGCAATAGGACAAGGACTGAGGTCAAGGAAGCATTGTGTTTGTAGTTTGTTTGTTTTTTTTAATGGCAATGATTACATCATGTTTTATACTAATGGGAATGGTTCAGTTACGAGGAATAAATTGATGAGTTATGAGGGGATGACAGCAGGAGTAAAGTCCATGAAAAATATGACAAGAAATGGGATCTAGGTCAAATTTTTAGGCTTAGAGGGCATGCAACACATGCCCAATAAACATCCATTGACAGAATTTACGTGGTACCTAAGCTTTCATTTTTAAATAGAATACTGCTTTGAATATCCTGTATATTCATCTTTATACATTATGTGACTCTCACTGAAGGTTAAACTTCAAGAAGTATGTGTCTTAGTCAAAACATAGAAATGTTTTAAGTTTTATTAGATATTGAGAAATTACCTTCCAAAATGTCTCATTCAAAATTTTTAAAAGCTGAATTTGGAAGTTTTAATTCCAACCACTCTGATCTGTTATTTGAGTCTTTGAAAGCTCTCACTAGCTACTATCTGTTTTATCTACTTAATTTTTCCCCCTCCCTTATAAGAGGGAGTCAAAAAGTTCATAGGGAAATGGAACTAAAAAATTCTCTCTGAAGCTCCCATGTATTGCTTCATTTCCCCTTGGGTTTTTGTTTTGTTTTTAATCCCTATACAATGACTCATTTTCATACAAGGAGCTTGAAGCTCCCTCATATTCTTCCACCAGAATAGAGGTTTGTAGGCACATGAGCCATGGAGGATTCACATTACAAACAAGAGAACTTCTCTTCAGCTGCTAATGAATCTACTCCTTGGGCTTCCTACAAGTTCCCAGTGCTGTTAATAAGACTTTATAGAATTTTTTTCCTTTGAGAGGAATCTGTAAACTCAGGGGTTAAGTCTTGCAGGCCACAGCTCCACAGTGCAGACACAGATGGAAAGTGTTGCTTACGGCCATTTTAGACTATCCAGTGTTTATATGATGAAAATTGCTTGTTATAAAATCCATGGGTTCCAGTTGGATTTTAGGCAAACTATGCCAATAACTTACTAGAAGATAAAAGGAGGCGATGGCATGGGGGAAGGACTAGGCAGATTCATGAGGTAATGACCTGGGTTTGACCCTCCTGAGGATGCAGGTGATGTTGACCATTCTCAGAGACTAAGAGATAGCAAAGTAGAGGTTTAGCTGCCAAGCTCTTAACACTTCTTCTAAACCAGCTGTTTCTACATTTGTATTATCAGAATGGTTCCCCCTCTTTATTTGCAGAATCATAGGAGGATTCTCTTAGATTATAATGTTGTTGTTGTTAAGTGCTGTTGGGTTGGTTCCAACTCACAGCGACCCTGTATAGTGTTTCTACTGAATGGTTGGGGGGTTTGAACTGCAACCCTGTGGTTAACAGCCAACATCAAATGCATGTTGCCACCAAGGCTCCCTCTTAGACGATAGATTCTTCCAATTCTCTTACTAATCTTGAGACTAAGAAGAAGCTGGCAAGAGTGAAGGTTATCCCAAGAAGTATAATTTAAAGAATCTGTTGTTTTCATGGTCAGTGGTTTTTTTTTTTTGTTTTTTTTTTAATGATTGATTCTGTATCCGGCCATTCAGAACAGTCTAGACATGCAGATTTTAAGGAGGAAGGTCTCCTTTTCACTGTAACCATTAACCATGTTCTTACACTGGAAAGTTCGGGAGATATAGGGACATGGCGACGCTGGGCTATTAAAATCTTTTTCTTATTTCTTTAAAAACATATGATAACTCCCTTACAAGACTAAGACTCAAGGGGAATACATGAGCAGACATGCGGTCTGACTGGTGAC
>NW_006408519.1:60952618-60953268 GCF_000296735.1 Chrysochloris asiatica
TGTTGTTAGGTGTCATCAAGTCGGTACTGACCCATAGTGACCTTATGCACAGAAAAATGAAACATTACCTGATCCTGGGCCAACCTCACTACTGTTGCCATGCTTGAGTTCATTGATGCTGCCACTTGGCCACTCCATCTCATTGGGCTTTTGCTCTTTTTCTCTGACCCTCTACCTTACCAAACATGATATCCTTCAACAACTGGTCCCTCCCGACAATATGTCTGAAGTATGAGAGGCAAAGTTTGTCCATCTTTGCCTCCAAGGAGTACTCTGGCTGCACTTCTTCCAAAACGGATCTATTGGTTCTTTTGGCAGCCCATAGTACTTTCAATATTCTCCTCTAACACCATAACTCAAAAGCATCAATTCTTCTATGGTCTTCCTTATTCACTGTCCAGCTTTCACATGCACATGAGGTTACTGAAAATACCATGGCATATGTCAGGCGCACTTTAGTCCTCAAACTGACATCCTTGCTCTTCAATACTTTAAAAAGGTCTTGTGCAGCAAGATTTGCCTAATGCAATATGCTGTTTGATTTCTTGGCTGCTGCTTCCGTGAGTGTTGATAGTTGATCCAAGAAGAACGAAGTCCTTGACAACTTCAATCTTTTCTCTGTTGATAAGAATGTTGTTTATTGGTCCAGT
>NW_006408519.1:60953368-60955257 GCF_000296735.1 Chrysochloris asiatica
CAAAATAAAAACATTTAATAATAATAATAAAAAATATATTATACAAAATAAAAAAAGAGAGACATTCTAAGTAAGTCAGACTAGAGCCCTCCACATGACTAGGATTTAAATTTAAATTTTATTTAAAAATAATGATATTTCTGTTTCTGCACCACTGGAATTGGAAAATTTACACATGGATGAGTTCCATGAATTCCACATAGTTAATTGTTCATTAAGATGGTTACCTTGGCAACTGCCATATCAAATGACAGTTTTTACAAATCTGACATACAGAGAACCTTCTGAAAGTAACTGAATGGCATTAAGCAAAAAGGGCTACCTTTACAAGCTATTAAAATTTTTGTCTATCAAATAGAAATTTCCTATAAAATACAAAATTCTCAAAAATGTAGATGTGAAATGAATAACATATACTTATCATTTATTATTGCTGAGTGAATTTGTCTTATGAATTGTGGCACAATGTTTAGATATTTTATCAGAATCATAGTAGAAAGAGTACTAGTAATAACCATGTGCAATCTAAACTTCCCTAAGTAAATCCTAAAAACCTAAACCCACTGCAGGTGTGTCAATTCAGACTCATAAGGGCCCTGTAAGGCAAAGTAGAACTGCCCTAGAAAGTCTCTGAGGCCGTAAATCCTATGGAATGACTGCAAGGTTCGAACCATTGACCTTTTGGTTGGCAGCCAAATGCTCAAACCACTGCACCATAAGAGCTCCTTTCTGTTAGTATGCTCTCAACAAAATAACTCTGTTTCTATAAACATTTATTTTTACCAATCATGATGCTAGAGTTTTGAGATATTCATGCAACCGGATATGACATGGTCCAAGATCAGGTAGTTGGCAATCAGAGAAGAACCATTCACTTATTTGTTCATCCACTCATTCGTTCAATAAATATGAATCACCTACATTGTGCCAGGCATTTTTCTAATAGTTGAGGGATACACAGTAAACATTATAGGAAAAAAATTCCTACCCTTAAAGAAATTTACATTCCAATGGGACAAGATAATCAATATGCAGATAAAGAAATAAAAAGTATTTTTCAAATTGTGCAGCAGAGAAAAATAAAGCAATGAAGAGAAATAAGATGTGTGTATTGTTGTTGCCAAGTGTCATAGAGTTGGTTCTGACCCATAGCTACCCTGTATAGGGTTTCCAAGCAGTGACTGGTGAGCTTGAACCACCAACCTTGTGAATCAAACTGACTTTACAGTCCAACTCATTAACTCACAGCACCACACCAAAACACCAAGATGTGTGTGTTGTTGTTAAGTGCTGTTGATTCGGTACCGACTCATAGCGACCCTGTATAAGATTTCTGAGGAGCAACTGGTGAGCTTGAACCATCAACCTTGCAGTTCAAAGTGAACCTGCAGTCCAGCACATTAGCCCACAGCACCACATCTGGACTCCAAGATGTATGTACATGTGTGTAATAGGGGATCACAGTTGTCATTTTTTCCCTGTTAATGGTGGAAAACCTTAGTCTATTTAAAACGGAAGAACTGGACTCTGTTTAGATGATTTCAGTTTTATTGGTAGCATCATGTTAACAACACATTAACGACCACAAATATGTTGAGCTGGTCTAGATATTGAATCCCTCAGCCTTCAGAACTGGTGTAGCTAGTCTAAGGTATGTCCGTTTTTATCTCCATGGTATTGACCTTGGCTATGCCAAGGTGACAGACATCATCACAACTTGCTAGATTTGTCCTTGAAGATCACCACGAATCATCTTTTACATTACCACTTGGGAGTCAGGGCGAATTTGATGGTGACATAATAGGAACAATCCTGTTCCTCTTGGAGCATTCTTCTGAGAGAACATGGGCTACTTTCAGATTTCAGCGTCCTAAGGAGCTCTGGTAGCG
>NW_006408519.1:60955466-60960124 GCF_000296735.1 Chrysochloris asiatica
CAACACCATTCCTCTTCAATTTGTCATTCCCGGCATAGTAAATCATGTGGTTGTCAGATTCAAAATGGCCAATACCAGTCCATTTCAGCTCACTAATGCCTAAGATCTCGATGTTTATGCCTTCCATTTCATTGTTGACAACCTCCAATTTTCTCAGATTCATGCTTCATACATTCCATGTTCTAATTTTCAATGGATGTTTACAGCTGTTTCTCCTTATTTTGAGTTGTGCCAAATGAAGGTCCCACGGGCTTTTCTCCCATGGGCTTTACTCCATTCACATCATCACGGTCCAATCTACTTTGAGGAGGCAGCTCTTCCCCAGATGCATTTTGAGTGCCTTTCAACCTGAGGGGCTCATTTTCTGGAACTATATCTGACAGTGTTTCTCTGCTATTTATAAGGTTTAAATATTCGGAAGTAGTTAGTTACTCCTTCTTCCTAGTTTGTCTTCATCTGGAAGCTCATCTGAAACCTGTCTACCATGGGTGACCCTGCTAGTATTTAAAATAGCGGTGGCATAGCTTTCAGAATCACAGCAACTCACAAGCCACCACAGTACGACAAACTGACAGACGAATGGTGGATATATATATATATAGATGTTAAGTGTTGAGTCAGTTCTGACCCATAGCGACCCTGTATAGGGTGTCTGAGGAGCAGCTGGTAAGTTTGAACTGCCGACCTTGTGGTTCAAACTGACTTTGCAATCCAGCACATTAATGCACAGTGCCACACCAGGACTACATACATATATAGGTTGGCAGTTCAAGCTCACCAGCTGCTCCTCAGAAATCCTATCCAGGGTTGCTAAGGGTCAGAACTGACTCGATGGTACTTAACAACAACAACAAATATATATATATATCTTCCTCACAAAAATTTTCTGATTCCACTCTATCAGGGAAAACCCCCTTCTAAGACTGAAACTCAAAGAGAACCCACAAGCAGTTTACTATGCTCACTGAGGACCACCCTGACCAAATTCAGAAGGGGTGTTGTAGCAATGAAGACATGGGCTGAGTTTGGCTGTATTCCATAGACACCTATTGATCTTGAGATGAGAGAGAAGAGGAAGGGCTGGCTAGTATGAAGTTTAGGGAGATGTGTAAAATCCGAAGCCCATGGACACTGGCCTAGCCATTGGGGACTAGAGAGGAAAGTTAAGTGGCCAGCTGGTCTAAAGTGTGGGAAGGCGTGCATGAACTCCCAAACTTGCAGATATTATCCATCTGACCTACCTTGGATGGCTAGCTGATCAGAATTTGACCAGATGAAGATAAAGAAGTTTGATACTGTGAGCATTGCTACAATATGATGAACTGGATCTTTGGTTATGGATGCAATTGCTCAAAATTCTAATCAAAATGGAAGGATTCATCATGTCAAGCATCACATTTAGTACACTGGGTTAATAGGAACAGGCAAATTAGACATTGGCTATCAAAAATGGGGTGCTATAAAGGCACAAGCTATCCTGGTATGGCACTGTGGGTTAATGCACTGGACTGCAAAGTTGGTTTGAACCTCAAGGTTTGCAGTTCAAACTCACCAGCCACTCCTTGGAAACCCTATACAGGGTGGCTATGGGTTGGAACTGACTAGATAGCACTTAACAACAACAATATAAAGGTATGAAGTGGCTGGCGTACAAGCTTTCATGAGTGTGTTTAGATGGATCTGATAAAAGGGGATGAGGGATGATGCTGATAGGATTTTATGATTCAATTGTGAGTAATTGTTAGCAGGATTAATTGTGATTGTCACAACTGTAATTATAGAAGATGTGTAACTAAAAGGGAGGAGTAATCTTTCATTTCAGGAATGGACAATCCCAGGACCACCCAAAAAGAAGAGCATGAGTGGAGCATGAGATCCTATTCAGAAAATTGGTGACAACAGAGGCGGTGGCAAAGGCGGTGTCATAGAGAGATAGAGCAGCTGAGGACTCTAGGTTCATGGACTGAGAAAGGCTGTGTGCCTGCAGACAGGAAGCTGGCTTGCAAAATGTGCCCTTTGGACATTTAAATGAATATATATTTTTTGTTTTGTATATGTACATCAAAGATTTTAGCTTTGTTCATTTGTGAAAAATAAGATGTAAAAGGGAAGCCACAGGGTGGAAGTAGGCTAACGGTTGTTACAGGAAGGGGAGTGTAATCATTGAGATGAAATAAAACGTTCCATTGGTTACCTTCACTCAACTAACAATGAAATGTAAAAAAAAAATTTTTTTTTACTGATTCATGAATCAGAACTTTTCTAATTGGGATACACCAAATGGCTTATGATATTGGTGAAGAAAATTGAATATACCACAGACTGCCAGAAGAACAAATAAATCTGTGTTGGAAGACTTATAGCAACAATGCTCCTTAGAAGTGAAGATGGCAAGACTTCATCTCTTGTACTTTGGACATTATCAGAAGGATCTAGTCGCTGGAGAAGGTCAACAAAAAAAGAAGACCCTCAACGAGAGGATTAACACAGTGTTTGCAACAGAAGGCTCAAACATAACAATGATTGTGAGGATGGTAGAACCCAACCTACAGCGCTGACTTTCAGAAGTCAGATAGAACAGGAACTTCACAAAAGAGGATCTGCAAAGGCTTAAAAACATGGGAAAATGCTCAATTTCATTAATTGTCAAGAAAATGCAAGATCAAATTATAATACAAAATTGCCTTATAACCACCAGGATGGCTAGAGTGACAAATACATCAATTTGAACTGTTGATGAAGGTATAGAAAAAGTGGAGCTTCCATGTACTGCTAGTAGGGCTGTAAATTTGTGCATCCACTTTAGAAAGCTGTTTGACAGGATACTCTAAAGCTGAATATAAACAGAAATTTCTAAAGCTTTGATCTAGCAAGCAGGTCCATTTAAAAAAGAGATACGTACATGGAATCAAAATTTCTATGATCAGAATGTTCATTCAGGACAATTTGTAATGGTCCCAAACCTAAAATTACCTAAATGCTTTATCAAATAGACAAATTAGAGAATACTAAACAGTTATGACAATGAACAAACTGTAACTATATATAATAATGTGGGTGAATCTCATAATAATGTTGAATGAAGGAATGCAGACATGAATGAGAACATAGTTTATGATTTCATCTATATACGGTTCAAAACAGATGAAACTAAGCTATGGTTTAGAAGTCAAGATGGTGACTACCTTTGAAAGGAGGGTATTGGTTGAAAAGTGGAATAAATGGGGCTTTTGGGAAACTTGATATTGTCCATCTTTTCTAGATCTGAGTGGTGGTTACATGATGTGTCCACTTATGAACTTTGCAATTTTCTATATATGTGGTATACTAGTCCTGGAGTAATGCTATAGGATAGCACTGGATTGCTAACTGCAAGCTCAGTGGTTCAAATTCATTAGCTGATCCTCGGAAACCCTATGTCTGTCTGTCTGTCTCTGTGCCATGGAGTCAGTTCTGACTCATACTGACCCTGTTTCTGAGGCTGTAAATCTTAATAGGAGCAGAAAACCTCATCTTTCTCCCTTAGAGTTGCTAGTAGTTTTGGAAACCCTAAACAGGGTAACTATGAGTCTGAACCAACTCAAAAGCACTGAACAACAAAAACAAAGTATATTCAACTTAAAAAGTTTACTTAAGAAAATTGTAACAGGAGAAGAGTCTGTCTCTATGACCCCCTACTTGCTTTTCTCCCAGATGATGTTGTTGATGTTAAATGCTGTGGAGTCAGCTCTGACTCATAGCAATCCAGTATAGGGTTTCTAAGGAGTGGATGTCAGCTTGAGGACTAAGGTGCATCTGACCCAAGCTATGGCATTTTCAATAACCTCATGCATTTTGAGTTATGGTGTTGGAGGAGAATATTGGGCTGCCAAATGAACCAATAGATCCGTTTTGGAAGAAGTGCAGCCAGAGTGCTCCTTAGAAGCCAGGATGGCCAAACTTCATCTCTCATACTTTGGACATATTATCAGGAGGGACCAGTTGCTAGAGAAGGACATCATGTTTGGGAAGGTGGAGGTTCAGAGAAAAAGAGGAAGACCGTCAACAAGATGGAGTGGCCAAGTGGCAGCATCGATGGACTCAAGCATGGCAACAGTAGTGAGTTTGGTCCAGGATCAGACAGTGTTTCATTCTGCTGTGCATAAGGTCTCTGTGAGTCGGTACCAACTCGATGGCACCTAACAACAACAACAACTCCCATCTAGTAAGCCCAGAGGGAGGAGCCTTCTAGAAAGTTCATGGTCTCTCTTCCCACTCATTACTGGGACTTAACCCACATGAAGGACTGATTCTGAGTAAGTGGGTCTGCAGTATTTTCTTAGATAAGTCATCCCTTATGACCTAGACCTGGTGCTGACTGAATTGTGACCCAAAATTCAAGTCAAATTCCTCAAGTTAGCTATGCCAGTCACAGGGATGGATATTTTTGCTGCCACCTTCTGCATTCTGATATCTACCTCTTCATTGCTTTGAAACTCGAGAAGTAAAAGGTACTTTAGAGAGTTCCCTCCAACTCCAGTAAGACCTAAGATGAAAGTAAGACATTCTATTGGAAAAAGATATGCAAAAGTCTGAAACAAGACCTTCACCTCACACCATATACAAAAACCAACTCAACATGGATCAAGGACCTAAATGTGAGTCCCAGAATTATGAAG
>NW_006408519.1:60965325-60975063 GCF_000296735.1 Chrysochloris asiatica
ATGTGGTGCTGTGGATTAATGTGCTGGACTGCAGTCGGTTTAAACCACAAGGTCAGTGGTTGAAGCTCACCAGCTGCTCCTTGGAAACACTATACAGGGTTGTTACGGATTGAAACTGACTTTACAGCATTTAACAACAACAAGGGTATAGAAAGGTGGGACATATACAAATCTTTTCCTTCTTTTAGATGTGAACTTCTTTCTATATGAATTTCTTGGCTTCTATTCTCTTTTGCCTCAGTTTTGAGAAGAGTTTCCTTTCTACATGATCTTCTTAGAAAGAGAGTTGTAATTTAAAGCGGTTGGTCAAGGAAGGCCTTCAGAGAAAATACTATTTAACCAAGGATTTAAAGGAAGTGAGAGAGCTAGTCCTGCAGGTACCTGGGGTAGGAATTTACCTGGTATGTTAGAAGTTAAAAAGGCAGATATAAAAACAGACATTGTTATAAATAAACTACTATCAAAAAAGGAATATTTAGCCTTTACATTGTGTATAACTAGTCCATTAAAATAAGTACTTTCACCTTAAAGATCTCATCTATATTTAGAAACAGTGACTACTGTTTGTAACCAATATAATAGTAAACATCTATACATATGAAAAGAAAAAGAAGAGCTTGAGCAAGAATTAGTTGTTTTTCTGAGTTTAAAACTCCCAGTGAGTTAGTTAACTTCTCTTTGCCTTAGTTGCCTACTTTAAAATAGGAATAAAGTGCTGTAGGATGATCTAAGGTAATACATAGTAGAGAGATGCCTTTTCAACTTTAATGTGCACATAAAGCTCCTTAAAGTGCAGATTCTGAAATTGTAGATATGAGGTGGGACCTGAGAATCTGCATTTCTAACAAATTCCAGAGTGACGCTGATGCCATGGATTCATGGAGCACACATTTTACGCACTTAGGGGGAGCACATGGCTCTGTATGGTAAGCACTGCAAATCACAAGGTTGGCAGTTCTAGCTCAACAGCTGCTCCACGGGAGAAAGATGAGGCTTTCTACTCCTGTGAAGATTTAAAAGCCTTGGAAATCCTATACCCATACAGGGCTGCTATGAGTCAGAATTGATTTGACAGCATATAAAACCACCAACAACAATGCACTTAGAACAGTGGTTGGCATTTAACATGTACCAAATAGATTTAAGAATTATTACACTTTTGTACAGTTGAACTGGCAGGGAAACTAGACTAAAAAGCCAACAATTTTCCTTCCTTCTTGATCAGCTGTTTCCAGACAACACCGCACCCTCGAATAGAATTCTACTGCATTCCAAATTCAACTGTTGAACATGCATATGGATAATATGATATTTTATTTTAAAAAATCATCAATAGCGGCATTTGGCACAATTCATGGACTTATGGTTTTTAAACTGCATCAAAAATGCCCAGTACTTGTGCATAATGTTGTCACCCGTTACCAAGTCAGGGCAACCGCATATGCAACTGAATAAAATGCTCACTGCCCCATCCTGCATCATCCACATGATCAGTTGTGCATCAGAGTGTTATGATCCACAGGATTTTCACTGGTTGATTTTTCAGAAGTAGGTCACCAGGTCTTTCTTCCTAGTCTTTCTTAGTCTGGAAGTTCCACCCACTAGCAAGACAGCCTCCACTGACTGACAGGTAATGACTGTGCATGAGATTGCTCTGGCCAGGAATCAAACCCAGGTCTCCCTCAAGGAAGGCAAGAATTCTACCGTTTAACAACCATTGCTCTTATTTGTGCATAATAAGCATTCAATAAATACTTATTGAATGAAAGACTATCTAGACTGGTCTAAATAAATCATCTATCTAGGAATTAACAGGGCAGTAGTGTTCTGTTTTATTCTAATATGGGGGCATGTATTATTCTAATACGGGGCAAGTCACTATTTCAAGAATGTGACAAATTGGGTTTTAAATTCCAACATATGTTATTTTAACCTAATTGCGTTAGAATTTAATGCTCTGCAGATTCTAACCCAACTACTTCCTTCCTCCTGTGCTGGTCAGCCCAGATTTCTCTACATGCTAACAGTGCCCTCTACTGTTCAGGAACTAGTCTGTGCTACCAAGTCCAATGAAAAAAACTGCAAAACCAGATAGATTTCAGAGACTGGATTTATGTAGCACACAAAGGTAGTTTGCATTTACTTTTAAAGGAAAGAGAGTGGAAGTCTAGTAGATGTCAATGCTGGGGGGAGTTGGTCTGTAGGCCAACTGCTGGGCAGCTCCCAAGTGACACTAATGACGATCTCCAAAAGGGAGAGAAATGCTAGTTCCTGTGTCCAGAACCCCTTGAATTCCTTCACAAACATTAATTTACTTTGTCAGCTACTCCCTCTTCATTTTCTCCACACTAACCTGCATGCTCTTCCTCCTTTCTTGCATTCTCAGCTCTTTCTTCCTACTCCTATTCCACCTGCCAAATTATGAATCATCTTTGCAGAAATCTGGCAAAACAAAAAGGTCTTCAAATTAGGCTGTTGTTGTGTGCCTGTGGAGTCAGTTCCAACTCATAGCAACCCTGCACAGGGTTTCCGAGGCTGTAAATCTTTACGGGAGCAGAATGCCTCATCTTTTTCCCACGGAACAGCTGGTAGTTTCAAACTGCTGACCTTAAGGTTCACAGCCCGATTTGTAACCACTATGCTTCCAAAGCTCCTTTCAAATTAGGTTAGTTGCCACTTAATAGGAGCAGCTCTTGCTCCACTCTTAATTAGATCCTTTACTTTGTGGCACCCTTTTATCTTTTTTCCTTCCAGTGTTTTTCTATATCCCTATAGTGCAGTGCTGTTAATGCGCTGGACTGTAAGGTCGATTTGAACTTCCAGATCAGCAGTTCAAGTTCACCAGCTGCTCCTCAGAAACCCTATACAGGGTCATGAGTCACAACCGACTTGACAACACTTAACAACAACATAGAGTTGTCTAACCATGGCCTTAGATTCCCACCATCTCCCCCCAAACTCCATACTCTCTAACAATCACGGCCCATTTTCCTCAACCCTTCCAACCCTACTAGTGACCAGCTGCATGGAGCTGACTCATGCAGACATCATGTGTGTCTGAGAGGAGTTCTTTGATTCTTGGGTGAGACCATCATTCGGCAAGCTTAAGCAACCAAGCTGCCTTCTAAGAATTCTTGAATTGCAACACTTTTGTTTTCCTGAGAGGAGAATGGTGGTTTTCCCTAAAAGTAAAATAGGGTCACTAACCCCAGGGGAGGCTCAACACTCAGTGCTCAACACCGCTGCTACCCCCACCTTGTTTGCAAGCTTGTGCTTTTCTCCTATTCAGCTCCGACACTGTACAGCTGTTCCTAATTTCCTCACCTCCCTCTCTGTTCCCTGCTCTATATCGGGTCCAGTCCTTGCCCTTCTGGGCCTCCACCTGGGGATCCCAGAGGCATCCTCAGCCCACCCTGGCTGTGTTTCCACCTTGACCCCTTTTTATTTGCCGC
Source organism: Chrysochloris asiatica (assembly GCF_000296735.1). Taxonomy (NCBI): domain Eukaryota; kingdom Metazoa; phylum Chordata; class Mammalia; order Afrosoricida; family Chrysochloridae; genus Chrysochloris; species Chrysochloris asiatica. The sequence goes on from NW_006408519.1 coordinate 60,968,778, forward strand.
CAAGGGTGTGTTCAGTGATGGACGATGACATTGTGAAGAGCTTGTCTTTCAGCATCCGAGGAGAATGGGCCCCAACAAGGGTTCAGGAAGCAGGAAGCCAGTTCCATTTGTTTCTGTGGAGTAAGGGGTTTAGCCTACCATGCCCAGGCCACCAAAGAGCTTGATCAGGTCTGAAGCCAAATTCATACTTCTTAATCTTAGGCCTTCTACCTTCAACATTCAGCCTCTGCCGATGTTAAGGCCATTAGGTCACTTTTGGTTCCATCCAGAGAGACATCCTTTTCAGATTCCAAGAAGGAGATGCAAGCACATTCGCATGGAGGATACTCAGGAGGCACTGCACCCCGGAGGGATGGGGGATGCTCCTTCTTTTCTCATACTCTGCTCCCAGAGAAGCGCACCCTACCTCTCCCTTTAGCCTTGGGGCACTTGAGAACTGGACTCCATTCTGGGTTCTGTTCTGCGCTGTAAGATTGCGAGTTAGGAAATAGATTCTTCAGCCCTTGTTCTTTTTGTTGTTGTTAAGTACCGTGGAGTCGGTTCCGACTCATAGTGACCCTGTATAGGGTTTCCGAGACTGTAAATCTTTGCGGGAGCAGAAAGCCTCATCTTTTTACTGGGGAACGGTTGATAGTTTCGAACTGCTGACCTTGAGGTTAGCAGCCTGATTTGTAAGCACTACGCTACCAGAGCTTGTTCTTTGGAGGGACTTAAACTGAGATGTGGTCTCAGTTTCCCTTTGGTTTTTTTCCCTCTTCCTTTCTGTCAAGGAGCAATGGTGGCACAGCGGCTAAATGCGTTGCCACTAATAGTAAAATCTGCGGAAAGAACCACTAGGCTAGGTTGTGGAAATCCTATGCGGCAGTTCTACTCTGTCCTCTTATAGAGTTGCTATGAATTCGAACGACTCCAATTGGGTTGTTTTTCTTTCCATCAAGGCTTCAAGGTAGGAAATGAGTCTTCAGCTCAGAGTAGGGAGGAACTGCTGACAAATTACCAGAGAAAGAGAAAAAGGAAACAACTGGGATTAAAAATCAATAACAAAACAAAAATCCTTCCAAAGATCATGCTGGTTTTAAATTGGGATAAGAAGTGCAGTAGGAGGTGGCTGGAAGAAAGGAATGAGGGAGACTCTGTGAAGATTAAATATAATTATTTGTGTTTACATTATTTTATACCTATGCTACCTTTCCAATGAGTCTTTTAAAAACAAAAAACAGAAAAATGGTGGTAGGGTATAGATTTGATTTAAATTTGAATACGTATGTGCAAAAATTACTGTTCTTTTAAAAAAAAAACTTTTTATGATGATCAATTTTATCCAAAATATCTCCCTGTTTTCAACTACGGATTTTTTTCTATTTTCCTATGCCCAATATAATTTTCTATTTCTTCTTGTTGTTTTTTTTTAATACCCTTTTTTTTTGTGGCTGCTGTTGTGATGTGCCATTGAGTCGGTTCCAACCCATAGCGGGTTTCCGAGAGCAGCTGGTGAGCTTGAACCATCGACATTGCAGTTTAAAAGGCTTTGCAGTCTGATGCATTAAGCCACAGCGCCACACCACACTCCCTTTAGGAACTCAGAATTCTTCAAATTGAGTCTTCTCAGTTGTTCCTTTCATTTAGCAAACTATACACACTGGTAACTTTATTTTTGTTTATAAGTAAGTACCCCAAACCCTTTGCCAGCTTTGCTCATTTTTGGATTTCCACCTAATTATAAAGTTGAGATATGCTGATTGAAGAAACTGTCATGGGTTCTTTCACTAAAATGCATTTGTACAGAGTAACTTCTTTTAGTTCCTTGGTAATTTCCCCCTTAATATAATGCATGGTCATTTTTAGCAATACCTGTGAGAATAGGTAATTTTCTGCCCATTTCCTACCAAAATTTCATGATCCAAATTATTTTCATACAGAACTATTTTGTATTCCTTACTCTTGGCAACCTTGCAACCAGGATGCTCAGCTGACTTTTTATTTCATTTAGAAATTGTTTTATTCTCTCCCTTTCTCTCTTGGATGAAACTAAACTAACTTCACCCCTGTTTGTGGCACTTCATAATTTATGAAAACCAGAAAAAGAGACAACAGGTGTCTCTAATCCTAATGGACTAGTAACAGCTATTTGCCTTAATTGAAATTTACAACATTTTAGGAGAAATATGTCTTTAAAACCACAGTGAAATGTAAAAAAGGAAGGCAGAAAGGATTTTAAAAATATGCCTTTCCTATAGAAATTCAGACAGTACTGTATCAACAGATGGAGAGTCAAGGGCATCAGTTAGAAAAGAATTATTCAAAACTACTGTTATGCACATGGCTCTCACAGACACTGTAGTTTGCATATTGGGGATATGAGTTATGAACAAATTTTACAGATGATTGTATTTGAGTTTCTCTAATAAAGCTGAATTAAACACTTATTTCATTACGCATCTAATTTTTCAGATTTCTCAGTTTCCCCAAATCCATATAGCTGATAGGGAATAAAACCAAGTCAATTTAGACATATTCCTATATGTTCCTGTGGTTTAAATATTACACCATTTAATATGGAAAGATGATTTTGAGAAGGAGCTTGTTATCCAAAGGGCTATAATTTAAAATGTGCATTATTTTTGTTAGGCTTTGAAGTTTATGAATACATGGACATCTGGAGGCTACAGAAGAGGCACCAAGTATAAATATCAGTCTTCCCATGTGCCACAGGCATATTTCTGGTGATGATATAGCTTAGAATTTTTAAATTAGAAGTAACAAGACTTGTGTATGTATAGTTTAAAATTCCAATGTGGATGAAGCAGCCACTTGATTAGAAATCAAAGTATCTAGGCATTCTATTGTCTCACTGATGAACTAAGCAATAAGTTAGTCTATGACCCGGTTGCCTGCTCTTAACCTCTCACTAGCCCCGCCTCACACAATTTCAGTGTTGCTGTTCTCCAAATCCGGCATGCTTCCAAGACTTTCTTTAACTTCTCTTTTCCCTCTTCATTGGACCTACTTCTTATAGGTCTTTGACTCTTTCCTGGTTCAGTACAGTGTGCCTCCAAGGGCGTTCTCCATAAAACACCGTCTGAACGCATGAATGTCTCAGGTGAAACATATCATGGTCATAATCAATCAATTTCTGTTGATCATGACACTGAAATAATAAGGTGCCAAGATACTAAGAGATTTACATTAAAAGACCAGGAAAGTGAAAAGAGAACATTTATAAACATTTTGAGTGCCCAGGCAATTCAAGAAACTTTCAGAAAAGGGGAATGTGTCCTTTTATATAAACTCATGGATAGATTAACTGGGTGGTACAAATGGCTAATACACTCCACTACTAACCAAAAGGGTGGAGGGTCACATTCAACCAACAGCACCTCAGAAGAAAGACCTGACAATCTATTTCTGAAAAGTCACCCATCAAAAATCCAATAGCTTATGGGTCTCCTGTGATGACACACATGGAGTCACTATGAAATGGAATCTACTTAATAGCGACTGCCCCTTGGTTTTGTTTTTTCATGTTTATCGGCAGTGTATCAGATTGCTTACTATAGTTAAGGCAAAACCTATTGCTGGTAAGTGTTGTTAGTTGGCCCCAACTCATAGCGACTCTGTATAGGGTTTCCAGGGAATGGCTGGTGGGTTTTTGAACCACCGACCTTGTGGTTAGCAGTCCACTGATTATTCTACAGCACCGCATCAGGACTCCAACGTAAAGCCTGTTGTTATTGTTGTTAAGTGCTGTTGAGTTGGTTCTGACTGATAGCACCCTGTATAGGGTTTCTGAGGAGTGGCTGGTAGGTTTGATCTGCCGACTTTGCAGTTATCAGTCCAGTGCTTATTCTACAGTGCCACAGCAGGACTCCTGTGAAAACGTATTGATAGATAAATTAGGTATCAATCTGAGTTTCTAAGAAGCACACGTACAACCGTCAGTTGCTTTGTGTGGGTGCAAATCTTATCATCATTATTCATATGTACTCCATACAATGTTGCAGCAAGTAATTTTTTGATGTCCTCCGTTTTAGATGTTGACTCGAAGATGTTCAAAGATTGGATTTATAAAGATACTGATAATAAAATGCAATGAATAAAGATGGAGGAGAAAAAAAAAAGAGGTATTTGATTTACACCAGAATCAACTTACACCAGAGTCCTTGGAGTGGAACCCCGTTATAAGTTGGGACTACCTGTATGTAAGAAACAAGAGTAGATGCTCAAGAGCAGTCCTGGAATAGAGGACTGAAAAGACCAGAAAGGGGATATTTGTGCAAAAGTACAATTCACCAATACTCACGGGAAAGACCTTATCAGGGAGCCCCGTGTTAAATGTGGCTGTAACTCACTTTTGCCTTGTTGTTGTTGTTGTTGTTGTTAAGTGCCGTCGGGTCGGTTCCAACCCACAGTGACCCTGTACAGGGTTTCCAAGGCTGTAAATCTTTACGGGAGCAGAAAGCCTCATCTTTCTCCTGCAGAGCGGCTGTAGTTTCGAACTGCTGACTTTAAGGTTTGCAGCTCAATTTGTAACCACTATGCTACCAGAACTCCTTCACTTCTGTCTTAGTGACATAATATTTCTGGATCTGTTTCCTCAAAGATAACAGCAGGACACAAGCAGATAACCCTGAAGAGCGCAGGGATGGGCTGACAGACTGAAGTGTGGGCATTATACTATCATGGTGTAACTTCAACAACAACAACAAAAAAACCACACTTTAGAGTTAACTCTGGCTATTTTATGTTTCCTGGTCAGTGATTTCTTCAAAATACTTGTAACCATTTTCAAATGAAATAAAGGACTCATTAAATAGCGCCTTACTTCTTAGAAGGAAAGCAGTCCTTGGGGGATACTAAGTAGACTGCTGGGATGACAGATGCAATGGTTGGGTTCACACTGGTCACTCCACTGTCCACAGACGCACTGCTAATAACAACGATGCACACAAGGCTGTGTGTTATTTCCTACAAGTTATTTCTGAGTCTTGAGAAGTGTCAGCTTTTTAAGTCAGCTGGCAGCTGAGCTTGTCGAATGAAGCTATTTCTTTCTGATTTAAACCCAACTGTAGGATGCACAGCCATCTTTGCGGTTGGGAAAGACAATAACTTCTTCAAGATCCATTTGAATTAAAGTGGTTTCAGCCACTCTGCTCATTGGCAGCATGAGAATGTGTTCCTGTCCTTAAAGGAGGAAAGCCGTAGGAGGTGAGGAAACACATGTCTTTTCCGGCTTCCGAGGGGAGCAAGGAAACACCAGACTGTCAGAGGGGGGCTCCAGTAACGTGAAGACCCAGCCTTGGATGTTCAGAGGAGATTGCAACTTCCTTTCACCCAAAACACAAAGGATTGCCTCTTCCTCTAGGAAGGGAACCTAATATTCCCAGTTCTACAGATGACTTGACGGGACTCACACCACAGACCTCTCTCTCTAGCATCTCTTCTCATCTTCCTGGAAAAAACAGTTTACAAAGAAGTCCATTATCTTCTAACAAGGATGTAGTTCATGTAATTAAAAAATGTTGTTGTTAAATGCTGTTGAGTCAGTAACAACACCTAACGACCCTGTATATGGAGAGAAGCCTCATCTTTCTTCCTCTGAGGGTTGGTAGGCTGGAACTGCCAACCTTGGGGTTTGCAGTTCAGTGTTTATCACATGGTGCCACTGCACTTCTATGTATGGTTCTGGTGTGGCACTCTAGGATAAGCACTGGACTGCTATACTTGAAAGGTTGGTGGTTCAAACCCACCAGTTGTTCCTTGGAAATCCTATATAGGGTCACTACAAGTTGTAACTGACATGACACCACTTAACTACCAAAACACAATATATACAACATATATTCCTTCTATTTGTAACATATACATTTATAATGTAATTGCATTTATAATATATATTCCTTGTGTTCATAACATATACATTTATAATTTAATTGCATTTATAATATATGTATATTCCTTGTATTTATAAGACCAATATGGCAGGAAATGAAGGGCCTTCGCTTATTCTCTTACCTTATTGTTGTTAAGCACCATTGAGTCAATTCTGACCCATAGTGACCCTGTATAGGGTTTCTGAGGAGCAGCTGGTGATCTTGAATCACAGACCTTGCAGTTCACATGGCTTTGCAGTCTGGTGCATTAACCCACAGTGCCACTCCAGGACTCCTTTTACCTTATGTTGTTGCTGTTGTTAAGTGCTGTGGAGTCGGTTCCGACTCATAGCGACCCTGAACAGGGTTTCCAAGGTTATAAATCTTTACAGGAGCAGAAAGCCTCATCTTTCTCC
>NW_006408519.1:60975163-60976781 GCF_000296735.1 Chrysochloris asiatica
CCGTTTGTTTTGTTAGATAACTGCCTCTTGGTCTTTGTGTAGGTTCTTCTTGAGCACAATTCCGTGTTCTGGAATACCCATTCTTTGTGATATTATTTGTTGCATAATCATTAAAGCACAAGTAAAAGTCTTTCTGATAGTCTCCATTTTTAACCAAGATCTACCTGATAACAGCAATGATATCTCTCATTCCATGTCCTCCTCTGAGTCTGGCTTCAATTTCTGGCATTTCCCTGTCAATGTACTGCTGCAATTGTTTTAAAATTGTCTTCAGCAAAATTTTACTTACCTGTAATAGTATTGATATTGTTTGATAAGTTCCACATTCCATTGGGTCACTCTTCTCTGGAATGAGCACAATATGGATCTCTTCCCATCAGTTGGCCAAATTTCTTGGCCTAGCAAAGTGAATGTCCCCAATACTGCATCTGTTTGTTAAAACATTTCAGTTTGTATTCTATCGATTTGTGGAGCCTTATTTATCACCAATGACTTTATGGAGCTTGGATTTCTTCCTTCACTACCATCTGTTCTTGCTCATGTTACCTTTTGAAAAGGTTGATCTTTGACCAATTGTTTTTGGTACAGTGACTCTGTGATGCTTCCTCTGTCAAAATTCAATATTGTAATTTAAGGTTTGAATTTTTTCTTCAGTTCTTTAAGTTTTAGAAATGTTGAGCGTATTCTGCTCTGATGAACAAGGGGTCACCATGAGTTAACATAGTTTTGACAGCAACTGATGATTCCTACTGGAGCCAAAGAATCAAAAACTAAGATTATAATACTGTTGGTTTAAAAAATTCATTATCTTCATAAGGCGCACTGGTCACACTATAGGATAAACATTGAACTGCTAACTGGCAGTTCAAACCCACCAATCACTCTGTGGAAAACAGATGAGAGTTTCTGTTCCTGTAAAGATTTATAATAGCCTAGGAAACCTTAAACAAGGTCACTGAATCAGAACAACAGCTTCATGAAGAAATAATGGATGCTAGTAGAGGGAAAAATCCCTTCCAAGAAGGGAAGAATGAGGGTGAGAGGAGTTTTCCTTTTCAAATATTTTCCCAATTCCCATCTTGCCACTCTACAATGCTCCCTCATTCTTGATTTCCCTCCCCACTCTATCTCCTTGCTCTCTGATCACAGTGCAACTTTCAAGATGGTATCCCTAAAACCACATTGGGAAGGAAATGATTGATATAGCTGAGTTGTAAAATGATAGCACTAGATTCAAACTTGGCGAAAATGCCTAGTCAGACACCTTTGCTTTTACAGAGGGGAACTTGGGGATCTATCACACATTGCCTTGACCAGTGTTTTACATTCTTAACAGGCAACAAAGGATTAGGTACTAGTAGAAAGAATGGATGGAGTAGAGGATGGGGGAGTCCCCCTCCCCCCCCACTAGCCTGAGCTCTTATACCCCACAGGAGGGGGTTCCTTGGTTCTATAGAAATGTAATACTTTAGGACAGTAGGCTCAGTCCTTTAAATCACCTTTAAAACATACAGCATTGCTTTCAAGTTAAAACAATTCCATTAATAATATAGTTCTTTTCCAACTATGATTAATGGAATGGTTTTATTGTGATTACAAGTTGAGCTGCTAACCTCAA
>NW_006408519.1:60976881-60987438 GCF_000296735.1 Chrysochloris asiatica
TGTTTCAAAATAAAACTGTGTTCTACTGTGTTTTCAGGAGCTAATTTTTAAGAAATAGATTACCAGAAAAACGAATTTGCTCTGTAAACTTATACACAAACTACAATTAAAGGGGGAAATAGAAGAAATAGATTATCAGGTCTTTCTTCCAAGGCACTTCTGGATGAACTTGAACTGTCAATCTATTACTTTACAGCTGAGCACATTAACCATCTGTACTCCTCAGGAACTTCAAAATTCCTCTCAGAATCTACAAAATGGGACAAATATTATCTAAAAAGGTTATTGATAGGTTTAAATGTTATAACCATGACATGTGTATTCTTATCTTATTTTCCAGTTTTATTTTCTTCACATTGATCACTTTCTGAAATGGATTAATCCAAAAAACCAACCCTATTGCTGTAGAGTCAATTCTGACTTATACTGACACTGTTTAAGACAGCACACTGCAGGGTTTCCAAGCACATATACAATCGTCAGTTTTACATTCAATAAATCATACACTTCATCTCAATGACTGCAATCCCCTCCATGCAAAAACAGTTGTCCTGCTCTCTTCCTGTGGTTACCCATGTACAAATATTCTCATTCAAACTCTTGTATTTGTGGGATATATAAATCTATCTATCTATCTATCTATCTATCTATCTATCTATCTATCTATCTATCTATCTATCATGCCCCTGACTCCTGATGTGGCACTGTAGGATCAGCACTGTACTTCTAACTACAAGATTGGTAGTTCAAACCCACCAGTTGCTCCTCAGAAACCTTATATAGGGTTGCTATGAATCTGAGCTGACTGGATGGCCCTTAGCAACAACAAATATATATCCCACTCTTCCTCCCATACTCTTGCTGTCTGTGTCTTTGTCTATGTATCTACACATAAAAAATATGTGTAGATTTACCTTTATCTCCTTTAGCCCTTGCATACCTCCCTGTGTCTTTTTCTACGTTCATTCTTCTGTCAACCTCCCTCTTCTTGTATATTGCCCTCTCCATCACCTGAGTGAACATATGTATACTCTCTAGTCAGCAAATCAGTCTTCTTTCCCTCCTACCCCTTGTAACCATCAAAGAATGTTTCTTTTAGTATGAAAACTTTTCCTTGAGTTTTTCCAAGAGGGGTCTCAAACAATATTTGTCATTTTGTGATTGACTAATTTCACTCAGAATATTGTCCTCCAGGTTCATCCATATTGTGAGGTGCTTCGCAAATTCATCATTGTTCTTCAAAATACTTGCATGGTATTCCATTGTGTATATGTACCAACGCTTGCTTATCCATTTTTCCATTGATGGGAATTTAGGCTGTCCCCATCTTTTTTGTTACAGTGAATAATGCTGCCATGAGCATCAGTGCGCATATATTTACTCATGTCCTGGCTCTTATTTCTTGTGGGTATATATCAAGTAAAGGGACTGCTGGGTCATACAATATTTCTATTTCCAACTTTCTGAGGAAGTGCCATACCTTTGTCCACAGTGTTTGAACCATTTCACAGTCCCACCGGCAATGTAAGAGGGTCCCTGAGACTATAAATCTCTATGGGAGCTGACAGCTTTATCTTTCTCCTGTAAAACAGATGTGGGCTTGAATTGCTGACCAGAGGTTTAGCAATCCAATGCTTAGCCCACGGTGCCACCAGGGCTCTGTGATAATTATGGTTTTATGTCAACTTGACTGGGCCAGAATTTTCAATTGTTTAACTTTCTTCTTGTATATTCTTGATGTCATCCCACAACTTTTCTTGTTTTCAATCATTAGTGTCTAATACATCAATTCTGTTCTTAAGATGATCTCTAAATTCAGGTGGGATATGTTCAAGGTCATATTTTGGCTCTTATGGGCTTGTTTAAATTTTCTTCAGCTTCAGTCTGAATTTACATATGAGTAATTGATGATCTATTCCACAGTCTGTCCCTGGCCTTGTTTTAACTAATGATATGGACCTTTTGCAGATTCAATTTGATGTCTGTGTATTACATCCAGTGAGGTCCATGTTTATAGTCATCTTTTATATTGTTTTTAAAAAGCTATTTGCAATGAATAAGTGATGGATCTTGCAAAATTCTATTATATGGTCTCTAGCATTGTTTCTATCACCAAGGTTGTATTTTCCAATTACTAATCATCTTTTTTTCCACCCTTTGCATTCCAATCACCAGTTATTATCAATACATCTTGATTGTATCCTTGATCAGTCTCGGACTGAAGAGGTTAGTAGAATTCTTCAATTTCATCATCATTGACTTTAGTGTTTGGTACGTAAATTTGAATAATAGTGGTATTTACTGATCTTCCTTGTAGGTGTGTGGTTATTATTTTATCAAAGACAGCATTATACTTCAAGATAGATCTCGAAATGTCCTTTGTTAATGATGAATGTGATGCCATTCCTCTTTAATTTGTCATTCCTGGCATAGTAAATCATATGATTGTCAGATTCAAAATGGCCAATACCAATCCATTTCAGCTCACTAATGCCTAGGGTATTGATCTTTAAGAATTCCATTTCATTTTTGACAATTTTCATGTTTTCTAGATTCATACACTGTACGTTCCAGGTTCTGATAATTAGTGGATGTTTGCAGCTATTTCTTTTCATTTCGAGTTGTGCCTCATCAGCAAATGAAGGTCCCTAAAATTTTATTCCATTTTCGTCATCACAGTCACACCTCTACTTTGAGAAGGCAACAGTCTATAGTATATTAACCAATTCCTGTAAGTTATATAAAATAGACCAAACACATGGCAGACTGCAGTCCAGGACCAGACAAAAAGTATCAAACTATCAAGTTGTTTACAACTAATTCAGAAATGTCAATCAACCTGGACATTCCTTCTGGTATAGAAAAGTAAGGGGAACATAATGACTCAGGGTTTAAGGATAAAATCCCTCAAGCTGTTTTTCCAAAGGACCAATGTAGAAGGTCACATAATAGAACTCATCCCATTATACTAGTTAAGTGTTTGGCTAAAAACTGGAAGGTTGGTAGTTGAAGCCACCTACCCACTCCACCTGAAAAAAATACTAACAATTAGTTTTTGTGAAGATTTCATGGTAGGATACCACACAGAGCAGTTCCACTCTGTCACATGGATCACTGTGAGTTGGAAATTGACAGCATCTCACAATAATACTATGTTAATGACTTGCTTAACTTTCAAATGGGCCTGATGATTTTTTTTGTAGTGAGTATATTGCATATTTTCCCTTTAACATCTTTGAAGTTGGAGCAACTTATTATAATTTGATTGGCAACAGTTTTTATTTTGTCTTGAATTTGATGAAATGTTGCAATTACAAATAACTTCTCTACCTTTTTTCTGGTCCCTTCCTTTCAGGTCATATCTTGTACTCATGTCTCCTAATTTAGAGAAGAAAAACAAAAGAAAGCAAGAAAGTGGAGAGTGAGACAGGAAAAAAGAAAGAAAGAAGAAAAGTTCCTGATTCTGCTTCTCTTCTAAAAGCAACATTTGCATTTGTGTAGTGCATAACCTGGAATGAATTTAGGGGAGAATAATGCTTAGAGACTCAAACTGGATGTTGCAGGCTTCCAAGATAGTGCGTCTCACGCTATCTCACTTTGAGTTAGCTTACATCCCTACAGTGAGAGAGCCTCACCAATGAGAAGATGCAGCGAAGTTAAGAGTCTTCTAAATTGAAGCTTGGGATCAATTCTGTGATTGTGCTCTGGGAAAGCATTGACTGAAAACAATGGTCTTTCAAGAAAGTATCTTCTCAAGAGTCTCAATCAGAAGGACTGGGTCTGGCAAGAGGTGCTGCCTGGATAAGGTCTCGGAGCAAACAGCATCCTCAGATTCTATGTGGTCATCCACTCTCAGTGATAGCCCATATATGGAACACTAGCGTTTTCCATGGTGCAACCAGTTAACCTTCTGGACTGCTAACCAACCAAAATGGTGGTAGTTTAAGTTCACCCAGAGGTGCCTTGGAATAAAGACCTGGTGATCTACTTCTCAAAAGTTAGGCAATGAAAAGCTTATGGAAAACAGTTCTTTAATTATTCCATTGGTGGTGGTGTGCCGTGGAGTCAGTTCTGATTCATAGTGACCCTGTATAGGATTTCTGAGGAAGTTAATCTTTACGGGAGCAGAAAGCCTCACCTTTCTCCCTCAGAACAGCTGGTAGTTTCGAACTGCGACCTTGAAGTTAGCAGTCTGACTCGTAACCACTATGCTACCAGAGCTCCTTAATTATTCCATTACTGAGTGCTTAATATATTCTTCAACGCAATGCTAGGCATATGATGAATAAAGCCAATTCTCATCCCAGGAATGCAGTTATATACTCCTTCCAGTTCACAAGATACCTTCACATATGTAGTTCAATCCAAGACTTTAAACAGCCATTTAGACGGGATTGTTGTTGTTGTTGTTAAGTGCCATCTAGTCATTTCTGACTCACAGTGACCCTTATAGGGTTCCCAAGGAGCAGCTGGTGGATTTGAACCACCAACCTTATGGTTCTAACTGACCTTGCAGTTAATCACTTATCCTATAATGCCACACCAGCACTTAATTTAGATGGGCATCTACTATTTATATTTTCTGCCACCTATCAGTTTGTCATACTGTGGTGGCTTGTGTGTTGCTATGATGCTGGAAGCAACTCTACTGGTATTCAAATGCCAACAGGGTACCCCATGGTAAACAGGACCCAGTGGAACTTACCAAGTAAGATAGAGGAGGAAGAAAGGCATAGTAATCTACTTTTAAAAATTAGCCAAGAAAACCTTTTGGATCACAGCAGAATATTATCCAATGAGCCTTCTAGGTTGGAAGGCACTCAAAAGATAGACTGACCACAGCAATGGATTCAAACCTATCAAGGATGGTAACGATGGTTCATGTTTAGTGTTATGGCACATGAAGTCACCACAAGTGTAAGCCAACTTGATAGTAACTAACAACAAGAAATTAACAGTTTACAGATGAAGGTACCGAGGAGCAGATACATCAAATGACTTTCTCAAGAGAAATGGTAGAGCCAGGAGAGTCTTTGACTCAGTAAGTGGTAAACTGAATGGTAAGGCTAGCTTGTTTTGTTGTTAGTGCTGTTGAGTCCGTTCGGACTCACAGTGATCCTGTATAGCATTTCCAAGGAGCAGCTGGTGAGTTTGAACCACCGACTTTGTGGTTCAAATTGACTTTGCAGTTCAGTGCTTTATCCCACAGCGTCACACCAGGCTTAGCCACCTTATCTCAACTTGATCTTATTCCCTGAAGTTTCCATCTAAAATCAAGTAAAGAATTATAAGCCCTGGTCTGCCCCACGCTGCAGCAGCCTCCGTTAAACTCTGAGGCCCTCATTTGAACACTTGCATGAGTTACACCTGAGAAAGACCTAGCCATTTTAAAGAGAGTCAAGGGCTGGCTTCTTTTTCTAACCCTTCTTTTGTGTGTTAGGTGTATGATTAGGAATTGGGAGATTCAGAAATCTATGACTATATGCTGACTAGTAAACACTGTGAAGTCTCCTTAAATTCACCTTCAGGTATGTTGGGAGAAAGTTAACATCAAGAACTTTTTGAACATGAAATTATAATAAAGACCCTATATAGTTCTCATGGTTGTTGTTGTTATTGTTTTTAAGGGAGCCAGAGTGAGTACTTATACTTATTTTTCTATTTTTAATTATTATCTGTTTATAGTTAGGATTCTGCCCAGGCCTGAGGTCTGGTGGCAGCACCTTCAGGACTAGCAAAGGGCACCAGGCCACAGCTGAAGTCTCGGTTCATTGCTTCAAGGACAGAGGGAACTTGGAACCTCAAACAAACACCCAGCCACACTGTGGTGCTTTCCTCACCCCCAGGTGTCTGTTGAGTCATGGTTCACCCCCACCCTCACTCCATTGCGGGAAGTCTGCTCCTTTAAAGTAACTCAGCATCTGCGCTGGGAAAAACAGGTCAGACCTAAAAGCCCTGGAGGAGCTTTTGTTTCTTACCAGCGTGGTTTAAAGTCACGATGATAAGTAAATATATTATCCTTATTTAGTTATTACATCTTGAGTCAAAGGAGGCCACAGAAGAAGAAACAATATGGACTTCTTGTACCTCACAATTGGAGCTGTCCTTTCTGGGTATCCTTCACCTTGCAGTCGGCCTGCCTCAAATGGAGTGTATTGCTTGTTTTTCCTTTATTGTATTCCTAAATATTTGTATTCTGCTTTTTATATCTACTCATAACCAGACACAGAACCTTGAATAAACCTTTAATTAGTTCATGGCTTTGTTCCCATCTTCCATAAACTACATTGCCCAGCTCAAGAGTTTGTCCTGAGGGTAGAATGAAGACTCCTCTTGTTAAATTGTAAGATTTTTAACAAAAGAGGGAGGTTGGCAAAAGAATGATGAAGGTGGGGTGGGGTGAGATATGGAAGGAAAACAAGAGTTAAATTAAATACTGTTACATACACAATCCTGCAATAACAGTGATTTACAGCAGATACAGGAATAGATACACAACACAAGCTGAATGGGTATGGGAAAGACAATGTTAGTGCACATGCAAATCCATAAAAGATTGACAGATAGTATTTGTTCATGGGTAATTTACCTTTGCTGCAAACATATTCATTAATGTGGTAGAACATATAAGGGCCAAAATTAAGAAGAATTTTTAGACATTACCAAACTTCTTGAGAGAATGAGTTGAGGGACTCAGGACTGTAGTCATGGGGCACGTCATGGTGAGTTGGCATAACATAATCCACCAACACAAAGGTCTAAACGCCACTTTGATGAGTATTGCCTAGAACCTTGAAAACTCATGAGTGACCATCTAAATAACAACTAATTGGTCTCTCCCTATGCCGAGGAAAGAAGAATGATGAAAACTGAGGTGCCTGGAATCCATTAGTACAGTAGACTAATGGATCAGGTGAACATTACTTTGTAGCATCATGAGAATAGAAAGAATAGAAAAGAATAGCAAGATGGTGCCTGACTACTACTACCAACTGCTCTGAAAGGGATAACATTAGAAAGTCCTGGATATAGTGGAAAAAATGTCAAACAAAACTCAAAATCATTTTTAAGAGACCAGCTTAATAGTCAGAGAGACACTAGTAGAACCCCTAAGATTGTGGCTGTTAGTCACCCTTCAGGTCTGGAACTGAATTCACCCTCATAGTTCAATTTTCAGCCAAGCAATAGATAGGTATATAGCGGGACAACACCACCAATGAAATATGTACACCACAGAATGGTCAACTGTTTGGGATTAAAAAAAAGGGAGCATTTACCTAAGGACAAAATTCAGAAGCGTGGGGGAAAGAGGAGGAATGGAAACAAGGAACACAAGGAGGACGTGGGATAAGTGATGTGACATTAAGGGAACTTCACATTATTGAGTTGAAATGAAGCGCATGATTTGTTGCATGTAAAACTGATGTTTTGACTTCTGGCAAGGTGGTGGACTAGGCAGACTCACTAAATGGACTCTCTACAACAAAGATACAAGAAACAAAATAAAATAGATACAGATGAAAATTCTGGCACCCTGAACTTAAGAAGAAAGGTTAAAGAGGTGGATGGAACGCTTGCTGGGAGGAGAGGCCCAGTAACGAAGGCGAGAGAGGGATACTGACTGGTGACAATTGGCCAGACATGGCTCCTCCATCTTGTGAGAGGCTTTGGCGTGTAAGGAGGCCTGGAAGAGCAGATTCACATGGTCGATGGATTAGGTGCAATGCCTTCCTTTCCCCCATGCTCCCCTGGTGACCTTAGTGTGGTCTTGAAAACCTGAGTTTTCAAGGTTCTAGTCAATACTCACCAAAGTGGCATATAAACCCTTGGGTTTGTGGACTGTTATGCCAACTGACCATGATGTGCCCTACAACTATGGTCCTGAGTCTCTCAATTCATTCCCTCAAAGTGTTTGGTAATGTCTAAAAAGTCTTCATAATCTTGGCCCCTATATGTTCCACCACATTAATGAATATATTTGCAGCAAAGGAAAATACCCATGAACAAACACTATCTGTCAATCTTTTATAGATTTGTGTGACTTCAGTGTGGTCAGCTGCCACCCCCATCCACCCCCAGTACAGACCCTGCTCTCCAAGCATCCAGAGTTGACTGGTTGGAAACCATCCCAGTGTGAGGTGGGGTCAGCTGTGTTGCTTTGGTGCATCGATTCAGGTGGGCTCGGCTCCAGACCCACAAAACCCTCAAGGCCACCAGACTAGCATTTAACCTGTCACCCTGCCCCCAGGTTGCCTGTGGTCCTAACAGACACTGAAACCAGCTCCCTCAAGGGACCCCATGAACTACTTCTGGATTGAGTGCTGTGAGCACAGATAACACTGAGGCCAATAGGAACTCCATCTAGGCCAGGAACTCTGCCATCACATCTCTTCTACAACTACTTCGTGATCTCCTTGAATTACAGGAGCCCCCAGAGATCTCTCATCTCTGGGCACAATAATTGCACTGTTTCTTTCTACAAGTACGACAATTTCACAATGTCCCAGAGACAATAGACAATTTTAGCTCACATGAAGAACTGAGAGAAAATGGCTTAAACAAATGACCAAGACGAAGAGCCAGAAGACATTTCTGAGAAAGAAAAGGGAATAGAACTAACTGAAAAAAGAATTTAAAAGAATGATAATTAGGTACCTTCAAAGGATCAATACAAAGATCAAGGAAAGCAAGGAGACACAATAAAAACTTGAGAAGAATTCAGGAAAACACTACAAGAACAAACAGACAAATTTCTAATTGCACAGTTTGAAACAATACAAAATTTGCAATTAGAAATCCAGAAGATTAATACTAAGAGCTCAGAAATAGACAATACATTGAAAGGGTAAAGGAGTAGATGCGAAGTAACGGAAGCTCAAATTAGTGAGCTTGAAGAGAAATCTCTCAACAACACTAGTATGCTAGAAGAATAATCTGAAAAAAGAATGAAAAAATCTGAAAAAAGCCTAAGAGTTATGTGGGAAACCAAAAAGAGGAAAGCTTAAAGGAAGTTAAGGGAATTCCAGAACAGGAAGAGACAAGCACAGAGAAAATTCTTGAAGAGTTGTTGGAAGAGAACTTCCCTAACATCATGAAAGATGAGAAGATAAGCATACAAGAAGCTGAATAAACCCCAAATAGGATGGATCCCCAAAGAAAATCACCAAGACATATCATAATTAAACTCTCCAAAATCAAGGACAAGGAAAGGAGCCTGATCAGCTTGGGAAAAATGAAAAGTTACCTATAAAGGAGAACCAATATGCCAAAACTATGATTTCTTAGCAGAAACCATGCAGACAAGAAGACAATGGAATGACATATAGAAAACTCTAGAAAAAACGGTTGTCAACCAAGATTCATATAACCACCAAATCTGTGCCTCAAATAAAAATCAGGCTATTTCCTGATAAACAGAAATTAAAGGAATTTATAATGATCAAACCAAGTCTACAAAAAATACTAAAAGAGTGTTCTTTGGACTGAGAACCAACAATAGCAGACAGCAACCTGAGATTGCCATACATGACAACAGCACTCAAAACTTAATCCAGATATATATATTGTGTTGTTGTTAGGTGCCATCGAGTCGATTCCGACCCATAGCGACCCTGTATAGGGTTTCTGAAGAGCAGCTGGTGAGCTTGAACCACCAACCTTGCAGTTCAAATGGCTGTACAATCTGGCTCATTAACTCACAGTGCCACACCAGGACTCCAATCCAGATATAGAAGTATTTAAAACAAAACATATCTGTTGTTGTTAAGTGCTGTTAAGTCAGTTCCGACTCATAGTGACCCTGTATAGGGTTTCCAAGGAGCAGCTAGAGAGCTTGAAACACCAAACTTGTGATTCAAATAACTTTGCAGTCCAGCGCATTAGCCCACAGTGCCACACCAGGACTCCAAACATATCTACAAGACTGAAAATAGGGAACAAGAGATCATCAATTTATAATGAAGTCAACTACAAATCAAAAAGAGAGAATAGTGTAGATACAGAACTTCCAAATGGCAAGGAAGTCAAGTAGATTTAAAAATAAAACAGACTGTTTTAGGCTGTGAAAAAAAATTAACAAATTACAGGGTAACCACAATGAAAAAATAATTACAGAGTAACCTGCACATCAAAAACAACACCAAAAATAAAAAGAAAACCAGAAAGATTTAGCAAGCAACCTAACAGAAATGAAAATGACAGGAAACCCCACAAACAGAATGAACTCAGCACAGAAAACTATGTGGAATAAAAAATCCAGTAGCACCACAAAAACACCACAGAAAAATGAAAACAATCAATTCATACTTATTAATAATTACTGAATGTCGATGGATTAAATGTGGCATAAAGACATAGGAGACATAAAGAGCAGATTGGATAATAAAACAGGATCCTTCAATATGCTATCTACAAGAGACTTACTAAAGACTTGGAGACAGCCCATCAACAGGAGAACGGTTAAATAAACTTTGGTATATACACACAATGGAATACTACAAAATGCTAAAGAATAATGATGAATCTGTGAAACACCTCATAACATGGTTGAACTTGAGG
>NW_006408519.1:60990288-61000309 GCF_000296735.1 Chrysochloris asiatica
AACAGCTTCATGAAGAAATAATGGATGCTAGTAGAGGGAAAAATCCCTTCCAAGAAGGGAAGAATGAGGGTGAGAGGAGTTTTCCTTTTCAAATATTTTCCCAATTCCCATCTTGCCACTCTACAATGCTCCCTCATTCTTGATTTCCCTCCCCACTCTATCTCCTTGCTCTCTGATCACAGTGCAACTTTCAAGATGGTATCCCTAAAACCACATTGGGAAGGAAATGATTGATATAGCTGAGTTGTAAAATGATAGCACTAGATTCAAACTTGGCGAAAATGCCTAGTCAGACACCTTTGCTTTTACAGAGGGGAACTTGGGGATCTATCACACATTGCCTTGACCAGTGTTTTACATTCTTAACAGGCAACAAAGGATTAGGTACTAGTAGAAAGAATGGATGGAGTAGAGGATGGGGGAGTCCCCCTCCCCCCCCACTAGCCTGAGCTCTTATACCCCACAGGAGGGGGTTCCTTGGTTCTATAGAAATGTAATACTTTAGGACAGTAGGCTCAGTCCTTTAAATCACCTTTAAAACATACAGCATTGCTTTCAAGTTAAAACAATTCCATTAATAATATAGTTCTTTTCCAACTATGATTAATGGAATGGTTTTATTGTGATTACAAGTTGAGCTGCTAACCTCAATGTCAGCAGTTTGAAACTACCAGCTGTTCCACGTGAGAAAGATTAGGCTTTCTGCTCCTGTAAAGATTTACAGTCTCAGAAACCCTATACAGGGTCGCTATGAGTCGGAACCGACTCCACGGCACGTATAACCAACCAACCATTCCTATAAAAATACAACTAAATACATTTCAAGAGTCCGCTTAAACGTGATGTATCTTTTGAGCCTTTCTTCCTGGTTTTAGACCCTGTGGTGGCCTCACAGACTACTCTCATGGCTCCGGTATGGCATCCACACTCCACTGTCTGTCTTCACGTCTAGTCTAGGACCTCTTAGAAGAGGTGTGTGAAGTTGGTTGCACATGCCTACCACACGCTAGATGCTTAATACTGTTGAATGACTGAATGAGCAAGTGAATGAGGGAGTAGAGTCATAACAATTAGCAAACTTGAGTTTACTATTGAGATGTTACAGGTTAAAAGCTATTTCCAAACGAAAATAAGCAACACAAATATTCCCTTCCGATGCTTTGGAGGAAAAACAATGTTTCCCTCACATAGAGGCAGCTAATTTTTTCAGCAAGTATTTCAGGGGTGCTTCTCATATACCAGAGTCCTTGGGCAGTGCATACGGTTAATGCGCTCAACTGTGTTGGAAGTTCAGTTCTACCCAGCGGCGTCTTAGAAGAAATCTACTTCTGAAAAATAAGCCATGGAGAATGCTACTGAGTAAAGTTCTTCTCTGACCCATTTGAGGTTACTGTGAGTCAAAATCCACTTGATAACTACTGATAGTGATAGTTTCCTATACCAGGGACAAGGCTACCTCTCCCTGTTCTTAGTCATTCTTGAGTGATGAACACAAAATAGCAGTCTTATTCATTATCTTAGAGATAAGTCGATGGAAAGCTGCATTTTCCACCTTTCTCAAAAGATTGGAGAAACTGTAGTCTCCTGCTTTCTTTCCTGGAATGTCGGAGAGGCCTGGTGTTCTGAAGTTTCTGGCTGTAGGTTCTCCTGTAACACATACACTATTTAGCTCCATTGCTGACCCTGTGCTCTTCCGCAGCTATGCATACCAATTTACTTAAGAGTGTCCAAAGTGGGAAGACAGTAACCAAGTGTCAAAAGGGTCCCTCCCTTTCCTAGCATTACTTGGTTCAGGTTAGGTCAGGCAGAGTAGGTAGTAACCTTGAGGTATGATTTCGCACAGGAGGGCCCTACCTCAAAAATAAATCCCACATGGACTGTTTGTGACTAGCTCATCATTTTAATCACTGAACAAATATTTACCTAAGACTCCCCAAACACTTCCCTTCCACACACACATTCAAATAGAAATGGTGTTTCTCCTCAAGTTGATCAAGATGTAGAAAAAAATACTGATGCAAATATAATTTACCCAATATGAGGTGAGGCTTCTGGAAACATGAGAAGAGCTCTGGCTTTGGTGCAAGGGTTGTTGATCCTAATCCTGCCTTTCAAATCTAGCTGATGACCCTGAGCAAGTTACTTAACCTGTCAGAACCTGTTATCTCATAGGTCAAACAGTGGTAATGCTAGTAATACCCTATCCCTCGTTGTGAGAATTATGTGACACACATGTGCAACCCTGGGAGGGTACTAAGAGTTTCTAATAGAATTGAACACAGTGTTATGGGAACATAAAAAAAGTAAGGATTACACCTGCCTAGAGGCATTGGAGCTCTGGTAGCATAGTGGTTACGAATCGGGCTACAACATTAAGGTCAGCAGTTCGAAACTACCTGCTGTTTCATGGCAGAAAGATGAGGCTTTCTGCTCCCATAAAGATTTAGAGCCTCAGAAACCCTGTACAGGGTTGCTATAAGTCGGAACCGACTCCACAGCACATAACAACAACAACAGAAGCATTGGAGAACACTTTATAGGGGAGGTGGCATCTGGTGTGGGTCTTGAAGGACAAGTAAGAAATAGGTAAAAAGACAGAGGGATAAATAGCAAAGCTTAAGAAACATCAAATATAAAACTATTGAGGCAAGAAATTTCATATTCATCTAAGATACAACTATTGTCTATTTATGTCTGGAGCAAAGAAGATGGAAGGAAATCAAAGATTCCATCAGACTAATGAACCACACAAACCACAGTCTCCACTAGCCTGAGACCAGAAGAACTAGATGGTACCCAGAGACCCTTTCTGATAGCTCTGATCAGGATCACAGTAGAAGAGAAAAATGTAAGAAAAAAGTCAAAATCATAAAAATAAATAAATAAGGAGACTTACTGGTCTGCTGGAGACTGGTGAAACCCCTCAAGAATATGTTATTAGACATAGACACTGTGCAAATCTGGAACTGAACCCACTTCTGGAGATCACCTTTCATCACAACAGTATTGTTAAGTACGGTTGAGTTATGACTCATAGCGACCATGTATAGGGTGTTTAAGGGGGTTTGAACTGCCAAACTTGTGGCTTGTAGTCCAGTTCTAAAGCAATAGCATAGGCTTAGAACGTGAGAGTTTAAGTCTTGAAATGATAAAGAATGCTGTCTCTTTTCCCTCAACAGCGTCATGGTTCATTCCTTCATCTTCATTATATCTATTTCTGAAAAAACCAAGCACCATTTTATTGTGGTTTGGATGCAAGTGCACAGAGCAAATTAGTTTTCCATTCAACAATTTAAACACATTTTCGTTTTATAAGTTAGTTGCAACCCCCTCAATGTAATAACTCCCTTCCTACCTCCTCCTTGGGTTCCCCGTTTCCAATGTCTATTTACGTACCTTTGTTGCTCCCTCCTACCTTCTAAAACTGTTTTTTGGGCATATGCTGCCCTTTTGGTCTCGTAAGGTTGATTGTTCAGAGGGACATGTTCCTCATGGGCGTTACTGTTGGTTTTACAGGTCTGTGTTGAAATTGGCTGAATGGAGTCCTGGCGGCGCTGTAGGATAAGAACTGCGCCGCTAACTGAAGGTCTGCAGTTAAAACTCACCAGCCACTCTCGCGAGAAAGGTGAAGACTGTCTTTCTGCTCCTGTAAAGATTTCCTGGCTCAGAAACCCCGTACAGGGTCGTTGTGAGTTGGAATTGACTCAATGCAGTGGGTTTGGTTTGTATCGTTTGGCTGCACGGTGATCTCTGGGATGGGTTCAGTTCCAGGTTTGAAGGGTGACTGGTACACTTTTGCACAATGAAATTTCTCTTAATTTTCTTATGTCAAATTTCAGTGGTCCCTCTCCCTACATATGCTGTCCCCTTTCTTTTTCTCCAAGGTGATGGTTTTGTGTCACCGAGTCCATTGTAACTCATAGCGACGTTATATAAGTTTTCTGAGGGTGGAAATCTTTACCGGAGCAGAAGGTCTCATCTTTCTCTCGCAGAGTGAATGGTAGGTTTCAACTGCAGACCTTGCAGTTAACAGCCGAGCTCTTAATCCACTAGCTATTAGGGTTCCAGGAGTCCGGGTTGTGGCACTGCGGGTTAATGCACTGGATTGCAGCATCGATTTGAACCGTGAGGTCGATGGTTCGAACTCACCAGCTGCTCATTGGAAACCCTATACAAGGTCGCTATGGGTCGGAACTTAACAACAACAATCAGGGTTCCTATTCCTCCAAGGTTCTTATTGTCAAATATAATATATGATGTCGATGTTGTTAATTGCTATCAAGTTGATTCCAACTCACAGCAACCCTGAATCTGATTTCCAAGGCTTTAAATCTTCATGTTAGCAGAAAGCCTTATCTTTTTCCTGTGGAGTGACTGACTGGCTGTCTCGAACCACGGACCTTGTAGTTCTCAGTCTAGTTTTATCATATTCAGTCTCCATGCTCTCTAATATATGATGATGTTAATTGCCGGCGAGTCGGTTCCAACCCATAGTAACCCTGTAAAGGGCTTCTGAGGAGCCACTGACCTTGAGGTTCAAACTAACTTTGCAGTCCAGTGCATTAATCCTCAGCGCCATACCAGGCCTCCAGTATATGATGTTGTTGTTGTTAAGTGCCATCGAGTCGGTTCCAACCCGTAGCCACCCTGTATAGGGTTTCCAAGGAGTGACTGATGAGCTTGAACCGCCGACCTTGCAGTTCAAAACAGCTTTGCAGTCTGGCACATTAACCCACAGAATTAACCCACAGCGCCACACTAGGACGCCAATATATGATATGTCGTTGTTGTAGTTGTTATGTGCCGTGGAGTCGGTTCCGACTCATAGCGACCCTGTACAAGGTTTCCGAGGCCGTAAATCTTTACGGGGGCAGAAAGCCTCATCTTTCTCCCGTGGAACAGCTGTTAGTTTCGAACTTCTGACCTTTAAGGTTCGCAGCCCGATTCATAAGCACTATGCTACCAGAGCTCCTTAATATATGATATAGTACATATTAAAACATAACATGTTGTTGTTAAGTGCTGTGCAATCTGTTCCCACCCAGTTTAGGGCTTCTGAGGAGCAACTGGTTAGTTTATAAATATAATTTACCCAACATAAGGTGAAGTTCCTAGAAACATAAGAAGAGCTCTGGCTTTGGTTCATGGTTGATTACAATTCCATCCCACCTTGTGGTCCAGTGCTTATCCTACAGCACTGTACCAGGACTCCAAAGTATAATATGTATAAATTCACTCATTTTAATGATTGTTCCCAGCACCACACCACTACTATGTACATACAATGGAAGTTCCATGAGGAGAAAAATTTTTGTCAGTCTTGTTTACTGGCATGTTCCCATAGTTTCACACAGTGCCTGGCACAAAACAAAACATACCATACATCATTGAATTCATTCACATATTTATGAGTTGGTGCCTACACAGCATACCTTCACAGATCTTGTGTCTACACATCACTGCCGACCCTGCTAGGCATCTG
This sequence comes from Chrysochloris asiatica, assembly GCF_000296735.1. NCBI lineage: Eukaryota > Metazoa > Chordata > Mammalia > Afrosoricida > Chrysochloridae > Chrysochloris > Chrysochloris asiatica. The sequence continues at coordinate 60,995,771 of NW_006408519.1, forward strand.
GGCTCTGATGATGACAAACTGGGATTTCCTCCCTCAGGGAGTCAAGGGGTGTGGAAGTGTTGGGACCTTGAATGAGATTTCCTAGGGCCATTCTGGGAAGGCTTTTGAGAGACTTCCCAGCTCCCAAAGCTTTGTCTGTTTCCTTTGTCTTTGCTTACTCCTTAAAGACCTTCAAAATGTAAATACTTCCAGGATTGAGCCCACTTTTAGAAAGTTTTTGACCTTATTATAGTTAAGAGTGGTCTAGTCAGTTCAGACTCATAGCCACCCAGTATAGGGTTTCTGAGGAGCAGCTGCTGGTAAATTTGAACCACTGATCTTTTTGGTTCCAACCGACCTTGCAGTCCTACACTTAGCCTACAGAGCCACAGCAGGACTCCAGTATGACTAAACTTAATATGAAAGGTGGCTCTGGTAATTCAAGGAGACTGCCAGGTGCCTGAGGGGAGGTGTTAAAAGGGTGGGGGTTCAGGAATGGAGGCGCCCAAAGACTCATCCCTTCTTTCGCAATTTGGCCAAGGGCTGTTCCTGTGATTTGGTGTCACAGCCAAGAATGTCCCCAGAATTCCAGATTGCTTTTTAGATTCACTTTTCTTAGCCTGTGGCAAATAGCCTTCAATAAAGTAGGTTTAAGATTGGAAAAAGAAGGTTTGTGTAGGTAACTCTGCTTTAGGGCTTGAGGTAAATTTTTTTTGGAGGGTTGTTTGTTCTTTGTTTTGGTTCTATGAAATATCTCAAAATATAGAAAAGAATAATTAATATTATGATCAGTTAATATCTATTTATCTCATTTTAAAAAATGCTAGCAATGTCCTTTAATTGCCTTTAAAATTTTTTTACAGCAGTGATTATACAACTAAAGAACAAATAACACCAAGAAAAATGCTAAAAGACAACCACAAACATAGGAGGTATTTGCAATGCTTATAACAGATAAAAAGAATTACTACCCAGAATACATAAATAGCTCTACAAATCGATAAGAAAAAGATAAACCATTCTGCTTGTGTTTTTAGCAGCTGCAAAATCTGGGCAAACCTCCTATGCGTGGTCTTTCCTTCTTCTCTTTTCATAGCTCTGACAACCTGCTTCCTAAAAGATTGTGGTTGTTATAAAGTGTTGCCGAGTTGGTTCTGACTCATAACGACCCTGTAAAGGGTTCCAAGGAGAAGCTGATGGGTTTGAACTGCCAACCTTGTGGTCAGCAGTCCAGTATTTATCCTACAGCTCCACACCAGGACTAGGAAAGTCTAAGGGACACCTCCATACTGTCATTTGGGGTAGCTATAAGTGGAAATTGATTTGATGGCCTATAATAACAACTACTGAACCCTCACTATCTCACAGGCACTACTTTAGGAAATTGGGGTGCATCAACAAACAGTTGTTGTGTGCTGTAGAGTTGGTTCTGACCTAAAATGACACTATATAGGGTTTCCGAGGAGCAACTGGTAAGCTTGAACTGCTGACCTTGTGTTTCAAACCGACTTTGCAGTCCAGCTCATTAACCCACAGCGCCATGCATGTACAGAGCCAACAAAGATCTCTGCTCTGCTGGAGCAGCATCTGGAAGGCAGAGACAGACAATAAACAATATAAATAAGTAAATTATATGGTATATTGATTTGCGATCTGTATCCTGGGGGATAAAATATAAAGTGGCTTAAGTGACTATCCAAGACATTTCTGTGAAAGCCAAGTGTACAATCAGATATTCCAGAGAGCATGATCCCATCCAATAACAGAACCTGCTTATGCCTGCAGTTTAATCTCCAATTATATACTGTAATGGACAGATGTCACTCTGTCTTGGTTTGGTGGTTAGGTCTTTAGGTCTGAGAGATATCACAAAGCCTGTACCATTTGGGTTGTGGGATGACTACTTTGCTCTAAAACCTGTCCAAATTGGTGGAGGGGGAGAGATGAGGACACTAATCTAGTTAAGTGTTCAGCTACTAAGCAGAAGGCAAGTGGTTCAAACTGTTCTAAAAGAAATAATTAATACCCAAATATATTTTATAGACCCCTTTATTAAGTTTTAGGAAAAAGACAGGTAAGTCATCTGGATGAGGGATGGAGACTATCTGCATGAGGCCATAATGGTGTCTAAAGGGTTACTGGCCAGGTTGCTGCATAGAAAACAAGGAAATTTGTCCAAAAGAAATCATGTTTGGTAGCAGATCACTTCATCACTGTCACTGTCAGGACTAATGAAGCTGGAAAGACACCATGATTAGGATGAAGATTAGAAAAGTATACAGGACTGGTCTGGGGCCCTCTGACCACTTTGGTCAGGATATGACTCAAGACCATGAGGTCCAGTTTAGGTAGCCCCAATTTCCATTCAAGGCATGCCGAGGCAAGTCCCTGAGAGCAAGACTGCCCTTCCTGGGTTTGGCTAGGGGAGTTGTAGTCATCCACTTTCCAACACACTCTGCCGGAGGGTAAAGCTTTTTACATTGCAGGTTTAATGGTCAGAAAGAACTCATTGGAGACTCAAAATGGAGCTGGGCTCCTATGTAAATCATAGCCTTCCGCAAACTAAGTGCTTACAGTGTAAACTCTAATACAGAACCCACCCAAAAGCATTTTGGAAGCAACTTCTGGCAATCTACTTCCAAAAGATTAAAGCCATTGAAACTCTGTAGGGTACAATTCTATTCAGAAACACATGAGGTCATTGAGTCATGCTTAATGACTCCAAGGCAACTGGTTTAATCTAATCTGTTTGAGCCATCCCCAATGAATACTCACCCAGGTCACACATTTGTTTGGAAAGTGATGCTGGTCTTGAATCCTGGCCTTTTTTTTTTTTTTTTGGGGGGGAGGTTGTGGGGGGCAGGGGATGGGCCTGCTTGAATTATCTCAGTGTCCCAGATAAAGCACTCTCCCTCACCTACAGATAGCTAAGAGCGCCCTTGAAAATTCCAGATACTGCTTCCAGATAAATGGTGCTATTTTCTGTTGTTTTGTTTGTCATAAGAGTAGCATCTGGAGTCCTGGTGTTGCTATAGGATAAGCACTGGACTGCTAACTGAAAGGTCAGAGGTTCAAACCCACCAGCTGCTCCTTAGAATCCCTATACAGGATTGTATGAGTCAGAATGTACCCCATGGCACTTAACAATCAGAGTAGCACCCAGTGGTCAAGTTGCTAACTGTATAATTAAAACAAAAAAACAAGAAATCCTAACCTACCACCATAACATGGCATTTGTCTATTGATGACAGAGGAGAAAAACTAAAAACAGAATACAGGCAAGGAGATGGTATTTGGTGTTTAGGAACTTTGATTTCATGCTTAATCTCAACTGGGTTGTAGCACTTCTACCAATAAGCTGAGCTCTTTCTCATTCGTCACTGAGCAAATTCTGATGTCGTTGTCAGTTCCAAAACAATGCAGAGTGTACGGGTGACTTTAGCTTCACTTACTCACCAATACTTTGAGTGAGTCTACCCCACTGTAGGAAAATCTTATTGGAAATCACTACATTTAAAAGGATTTTTTTAAGCATACATTTTACGAGTTGGATTTCTGGTGTCTTGTAAGAAGTCTACTATCTCGGTCGTATATATGTGTTATGGAGTCCTGGCGCAGTGGGATAAGCACTGTACTGCAAACTCAGTTTGAACAAGGTCTGAGGTTCAAACTCACCAGCCAAGCCTTGGAAACTATACAAGGTCGCTATGAGTAGAAACCGACTCCCTGACACTTAACAACAACATATTGTGTTGCATAAAAGGGATAACTTGATAAAACAGATCAGATATATTTATGACCCATGCCACCCCCCACATGCCAGATCTTTATCTAATATATGCTCTGACTCATTGTTATTGTTAAGTGCCCTCGAGTCAGTTTTGACTCATAGCAACCCTGTATAGCATTTCCAAGGAGTGGCTGGTGGATTTGAGCCGCTGACCTTGTGGCTAGCAGTTCAGTGCTTATTCTACAGAGCCACACCAGGATTCCTGGACTCATGGCAATCATATAATCATATATATATATGAATGAAACGTTACCTAGTCCTGCAACAGCCACATGATCATTGCTATGTTTGAATCCAAAATGTAGATTGTTGTTGTTAAGTGTTGTTAAGGCGGATCTGACTCATAGCCACCTTGTATAGGGTTCCAAGACTTCAAATCTTCGCAGGAGCAGAAAGCCTCATCCTTCTGCAGAGTGGCTGGCAAGTTCGAACTGTGAAACTTATATCTCACAGTTTAGTGCTTATCATATGGAGCCACCGTGCTCCCCCAATACAGATTGTTGTTGTTGTTAAGTTCCATCAAGTCAGTTCCAACTTATAGCAACACTATAGAGGGTTTGCAAAGAGTGGCTGGTGAGTTTGAACTGTAGACTTTGCTGTTTAAACCCATCTTTCTGCCCAGTGCTTATCCTGTTGTTGTTGTTAAGCACCATCGAGTGGGTTCCGACTCATAGCGATCCTGTATAGACTTTCTGAGGAGCAGCTGGTGGGTTTGAACTGCCAACCTTGTTCTCAGTACAGTGTTGATCCTACAGTGTCACACCAGGAGT
>NW_006408519.1:61000409-61001710 GCF_000296735.1 Chrysochloris asiatica
TTTTTTAATGAAAATCAAGTTATTTTTCCTATGCTTGTTCTTTTATGGCATATAGTTTGAAGATGTCTGATTCAAAAGTCTCTCTAAGTATTTTTTTTGAAAGTGCTCAATGCCAGGCCCAGAGTTATAGGTGTCATTGGGCAGATTTTGACTCATTAGCAACCCCATGTAACACAGTTGAAGTGCCCCATACAGTTTCCAAAAGCTGTACTCTTTACTGAAGCCAATTCTTACATATTTCTCCCATGGAGCAGCTGGAAGTTTCGAACCACTGACTTTAAAGTAATTGAGTGCTTAACCACTTAGTTACAAGAACTCCTTCAAGCCCGTCCCACCCACTGCCATCTAGTTCATTCCACTTCATACTGAACTGATAGGACAGTGTAGAACTGCTCTTTAGGATTCCCCACACTATAAATGTTTACGGGAGCAAACAGCCTCATCTTTCTCTCTTGGAGCAGCTGGTGAATTTGACCTGATGATCTTGAGGTTAGTATCCTAACACTTAATTCACTGTGCCACCAGGGCTCATTTCAGACCCATGTTGGTTTTGCTAGGTGCCATTGAGTCAGTTCTGACTCGTAGCAACATTATGTACAATGGAACTAAATACTGCCTGGTCCTGTACCATCCTCACAGCTGTTGCTATGCTTAAGCCCATTGTTGCTACCACTCTGTCAATCCATCTTGTTGAAGGTCTTCCTCTTTTTTGCTGACCCTCCATTTTACCAAGTCAGGACTGTTCCTACCTGACAATATGTGCAAAGTAAGAGAGACAAAGTACTATCATGGATTCTAAGGAGCATTCTGGCTGTATTTCTTCCAAGACGTTCTGGCAATCCATGGTACTTTCAATAATCTTCAACATCATAATTTAAATACATTGATTCTTCTCTGGTCTTCCTTATCATTGTCCAACTTTTATTTGCATATGAGGCAGCTGAAAACACCATGACTTGGGTCAAACACATTTCAGTCCTCAAAGTGACCTCCTTTCTCTTTAATACTTTAAAAAGGTCTTTTGCAGATTTGCCTAATGCAATATATTGTTTGATTTCTTAACTGCTTTTTCCACTGGAACATCGATTGTGGAACGAAGCAAAATGAAGTCTTTACCAACTTCAATGGTTTCCCTGTTTATCATGTTATTTGTCGCTCCGGTTGTACAGATTTTCATTTTCTTCTACCTTCATCAATAAGTATTTCAAGTCATTTTCACTTCCAGCAAGCAAGGCTGTATCATCTGCATAATTCAGACTCTTAATGAATCTTCCTCCAACCCTGAAGCCAGCATCTCAGAT
>NW_006408519.1:61007968-61009399 GCF_000296735.1 Chrysochloris asiatica
TGGTAGCCCTGTTCAGCGGAGCTCCCATACTAAAACAGACTAGGAAGAAGAACCTAGAGATCTACTTCTCTTAAAAAAATAAAAAGGCCAGTGAAAACCTTATGAATAGCAACAGAACATCATGTCATCTTTTGGAATTCATTGGTCAATTGTTTTTGTTCTAAATGGGTCAGTGAATGCTTAAAGATAGCCCCTCAATTTGAAAGGCATGACTATGGAAGAGTTGCCTCTTCAAAATACTCTAAGTAGAGTTGACCTTAATAATGTGGATGGGACAAAGCTCTCAGTACCTTCATTTGCTGATGTGTCAAGACTCAAAATGGAAAAAGAAGAAGAGCTTAATGTCCATTAGTAATCAGAATGTGGAACATACAAAGTATGAATCTAGGATAATTGGAAGCTGTAAAAAATCAAATGGAACACGTAAAGATCAATATGCTAGGTATTCATGAGCTAAAATGGACTGGTACTGCCCTTTTTGACTCAGATAATTATATGGTCTACTATTCTAGGAATGACATATTAAAGAGGCATAGTTTAGGATTAATTGTTATAAAGAACATTTCAACATCTATCCTGAATTTAAAAATTATTGCTACTAGGGTTGCAGTTCATACATCCCAGACAAAATGTGTTTAGACATGTCTCTGTGATCAATGGATGGCAGAAGACAAGTCTTAGTCTCATTAATGTGCTTCAAAAAAAGGATGTTAAAGAGACTCTGAAACTTGGTCTTCAGTGTAGAATGGTGGTGGTGGTGGTATGCCGTGGAGTTGGTTCTGACTCATAGTGAACCCGTATAGGGTTTCTGAGGCTGTAAATCTTTATGGGAGCAGAAAGCCTCATCTTTCTTCCACAGAACCGCTGGTAGTTTCGAACTATCTGATTTTCAGGTTAGCAGCCCAACTCGTAAACACTACACTACCAGAGCTCCTTTCAGTGTAGAATTACTAAAGAGAAAGAAAGAAATGAATAAATAAAATAGCTAAACTGAGGATTTCAGAGTGAATTGAGGACACAAAGTAAAGTTTTATAATGAAGTGTGCAAAGACCTGGAGTTAGGAAACCAAAAGGGAAGAACATTCTTAGCATTTCTCAAGCTGAAAGAACTGAAGAAAAAGTTTAAATGTTGCAATGTTGAAGGATTCTATAGACAAAATACTGAACAAAGCAGGAAGCATCAAAAGAAGAAGGAAGGAATGTACAGAGCCACTGTACCAAAATGAACTGGTCAGTGTTAACTAAGTGACTAGGTATATCTTTTCCTATTTCAAAAAAAGGTAATCCAACAGAATGCAAATTTATCAAATAATGTTATTAATATCAAGTAAAATTTTTCTGGAGATAATTTAAAAACAGTTGTAATTGTACATAGACAGGGAACTGTCACAAATTCAAGCTATATTTAAAAAAAATATGTGGAATGAGGGA
>NW_006408519.1:61012439-61040064 GCF_000296735.1 Chrysochloris asiatica
GGCCAGAAGAATGAAGAAATCTGTCTTAGAAGACGTACAGGCAGAATGTTGCTTAACAGTGAGGATGACATGTCATCAGGAGGGGCCACTTCTTGGAGCAGGACATACTTGGTAAAGTAGAGGGTCAGAGAAAAAGAGAAAGATGCTCATTGAGATGGATTGACACACTAGCTGCATCCATGGGCTTAAACATAAAACAATTGTGAAGATGGTGCCGGACAAGGCAGTATTTCTCTCTGTTGCACATTGGGATTATCAGGGGTTGGAATAAAGTCAATGTCACCTAACAACAATAACAACAGGTATCTTAAAAATTTTCATGTTTTTGCTAAGTGCTATCAAGTTGGTTCCCACTCACAGTGACCTCATATAGGCTTTCTAAGGCTATCAGTCTTACTCTAGAAGATTATGCATACCTAGTATTATATTACTTGATTTTGTACTAGCTTTTGAGCCATCTTTGAAATCTGTCCATGGTATTCATTATCATTCTAATCGTAATCTTCCTGTAAGAGTGACCTGTTGGATTTCTGACCCCTGGGACACATTTGGAAGGTTAACAAGATATATTATTCTAGATTGTGTCCCTCTGACTGATTCTTCAGCTCATTCGTCAAACTGTCAACTTTCTGAGACCAAAATGTCAGTACATGAGGTAAAAATTGCTGAGACAAGGAATAAGAGCTGCTTGAAGAAACCAGCTGAATAGTAAATTAAGTCATTTGAGTATGAGGTAGGAGAGGTGGGAGCAGTGGATTTCTTTGTAGAATTTTTAACCTGGATCTCCTGGGGTTGTTTTTTTTTTCAACTTCTACCTCCTCACAGAAGCAACCAATCTTTCAAAAAAATTCCACTATAGATTAAATTTATTTGTTCTAGAATGTCACATAAATAATATCATATGTTAAGAGCCGACATAGCAGCCCTGTATATAGTTTCCAAGTAGGGACTGGAGAGTTTGAACCACTGACCTTGCAGTGCTCATCCTACAGCATCACACCAGGACCCCAGGATTATATGAAATGTAATTAAGCGTCTTTCATTCAGCATGTTGTTGTTGTTAAGTGCCATTGAATTGGTTCCGACTCATAGCAACCCGGCATAGGGCTTCCAAGAAGCGACTGATGAGTTTGAACCGCAGAACTTGTGGGTTAAGCCAACCTTGCGGGCCAGTGTTTTATCCTATGGTGCCACAGAAGGACTCCTTCATTCAGCACAGTGCTTTTGAAATTCATCCATCTCATGACATATTTAAAGTTAATTTCTTTTTATTACTATATAAGATTCTATTTTTTTAATATACCACTCTTTACTTAATCAGTGGACACGTAAGTTGTTTCTAGTTTTTGTCTATGCTGGATAACACTGTATGAACACTTATATACAGTTTTGTTTGTGGACATAAGTTTTCATTCTCTTGAGAAATTTCCTCTAAGTAGGATTGCTGGGTCCTATTCTACATATCTGTTTAGTTTTACCCATATAAGTTACCACCATATTTTTTTCTAAAGTAGTTTCATGCCCATTAGCAATGTATAAGAGTTTCAGTGGTTCCATATACTCACCAAAACTTGTATTATCAACATTGAATTTTAGCCATTCTAGTGTGTGTGTAGGAGCTCTGATGTTATAGGATGTGAACTATACTGCTAAACACAAGGTTGGAATTTCAAACCCACCAGTTACTCTGTGGAAGAAAGATGAGGCTTCCTGCTCCAGGAAAGATTTACAGCCTCAGAAACCCCATAGAGTCTCTATGAGTCAAAGTTGACTAGATGATAGTGGCTTTGTTTTGGGTTTTAGTGTATATGTAAGAAACCCTGATGGCTCAGTGGCTAAAGCACTGGTTTGCTAACCAAAAGGTTAGCAGTTTGAACCCATCAGCCTCTCTTCAGGACAAAGATGTGGCAGTCCACTTCCACAAAGATTACAGCTTTAGAAACCCTTTAAGACAGCTCTGGAAGTGTAGTGGTTATGAATCGGGCTGCGAACCTCAAGGTCAGTAGTTTGAAACTACCAGCTGTTCCATGGGAGAAAGATGAGGCTTTCTGCTCCTGTAAAGATTTACAGCCTTGGAAATCCTGTACAGGGTCGCTATGAGTCAGAACCGACTCCACGGCACATAACAACAACAACAATACAAATACAAGATTACATATCATAATATAAATATGAGCATGTGTATACGTGTTGTTGTTGTTAAGTGCTGTCAAGTCAGTTCTGACTCATACCAGCCCTGTATAGTGTTTCCAAGGAGTGGCTGGTGGGTTTGAACTTCTGACCTGACAGTTAGCAGTCCATTGCTTATCCTACAGCCCCACACCTGGACTCCATATACACATTTATATATTCTAAATATGTTTGTATATATTTAGAAGAAATGTGTTCAAGAAAGCTTAATAATATTATTCAGAGAGGATATTTAGGCTTTTAATTTTCATTTCTCTGTGGACTATCTTTGAACAAAAGATGAACACCTTTTCATGTCTTGATTGGTCATTCATATACTTTTTTGACAAATAGTTGTTCAAATCTTTTGCTCATTTTGTTATTGGGTGGTTTATTATTGAGTTGTAAAAATTTTTTTAATATTGGATAAAAGCACTTTGTCAGATATATTTTGCAAAAAATATATTTAGTCTGTAACTTACCTTTTGGTTATTTTTAAAACTCTTTCTTTCAAAGAGTAAAACTTTTTTATCTTAATGTAGTCTACTTTTTTTTTCTTTGATAGTTAATGCTTTTGTATCCTGTGTAATTAATTTTGGTCTAGTCTAATCTAATGTCACAAAGATATTTTTTCTTATGTTTTCTTTTAGAAGTGTAATAGTTTTATTTGTTATATTTTGATCTATAAGGAGTCCTGGTGGCACATTTGGAATCAACTCAATGGCACTTAATACCAACAACTTAGGGTTGCTGTGAGTTAGAATTTACTCAGTCACCACTGGTATTGGGTATTAAGGTCTGTGGTACATTTTGAGTTTATTTTTGTATAGTGGAAAGTGAAAGTCAACGTATATATGTATATACCCAGTGGGTCCTAAATACTCCAAACCAGTTGCCATCGAGTAATTTATGACTCATAGCAACCCTATGTTGTTGTTGTTATGTGCCATTGAGTCGGTACTGACTCATAGTGACCTTATGTACAGCAGAATGTAACACTGACCAATCCTGAGCCAATCTCACTACTGTTGCCATGCTTGAGTCCATTGATGCTGCCACTTGGCCAATCCATCTCATTGGGGGGTCTTCCTCTTTTTCTCTGACCCTCCACCTTACCAAACATGATATCCTTCTCCAGCGACTGGTCCCTCCTGACAATATGTCCGAAGTAAGAGACGAAGTTTGTCCATCTTGGCCTCTAAGGAGCACTCTGGCTGCACTTCTTCCAAAACGGATCTATTGGTTCTTTTGGCAGCCTATGGTACTTTCAATATTCTCCTCCAACACCATAATTCAAAGGCATCAATTCTTCTATGGTCTTCCTTATTCACTGTTCAGCTTTTGCATGCATATGAGGTTATTGAAAATACCATGGCTTGGGTCAGCCACACCTCAAGTTGACATCTTTGCTCTTCAACACTTTAAAAAGATCTTGGTGCACCAGATTTGCCTAATACAATACATTGTTTGATTTCTGAACTGCTGCTTCCGTGAGTATTGATAGTTGATTCAAGAAGAATGAAGTTCTTGACAACTTCAATCTTTGATATCCCATGCAAGTGAAGTTTTACTAAAGGTAATACAGAAACAGCTACAATGATACATTGACAGAGAACTTCCAGAGGTTCAAGTCGGATAAAGAAGAGGCCATGAAACTAGGGATATCATTGCTGATGTCCGATGGATCTTGGCTGAAAGCAGAGACTATCAGAAAGTTGTTTACTTGTGCTTTATCGACTATGCAAAGACTTTCGATTGTGTGGTTCATGACAAGCTATGGACAACATTGTGAAGTATGAGTATTCCAGAACACTTAATTGTGCTCATGAGAAATCTGTACCTAGACCAAGAGGCAGTTGTTCAAACAGAATATGGGAACACTGAATGGTTTAAAATTAAGAAAGGTGTGCGACAAGGTTGTATTCTTTCACCACACTTATTATTATTATTTGCTAAGCAAATAATCTGAGAAGTTGGGTTCTATGAAGAAAAATATGGCATCAGGATTGGAGGAAGACTCATTAACAACCTGCGATATGCAGATGGTACAACCTTGCTTGCTGAAAGTGAAGAGGGCTTAAAACATTTGCTGATGAAGCTCAAAGAGCACAGCCCTTGGTATGAATTACATCTCAGTGTAAAGAAGAAACCCTATAGGATGCCCCCATAATTTCTAAGATTGTAACCTTTACAGAAGCAGACTGCTACATCTTCCCCCACACCCCCCCACAGAGTAGCTGGTGGGTTTGAGCAACCAACCTTTCAGTTCCCAGCCCAGAGCTTAACTACTGTGCCACTAGGACTCCTTATAGATCTATATATGAGAGATAGAACTACTACACTACAGCTCTCTGAAGTCCTGGTGTGGCACCTTAGAATAAACACTAGACTGCAAGGTCATTTTGAACCTCAAGGTCAGGGGTTTAAACTTGACAGCTGTTCCTTAGAAACCCTATACAGGGTCCTTATGAATTGGACCTGACTGGATGACACTTAACAACAACAGCATAGCTCCTCTAGAGATTTAGTAGAAGAACAAACTTGGACTTCAGAGTCTTAAGTCCCGGGTCCCAGGCTTCACTGAATTTATGACAAAAAAGTCCTGATAACAAAGCCAAGTAAGAGGTTGGGGAAGCTGATGTAGATACTGGAATCCTGACCCTGGTCTGACTCTCTGCTTCTTTCACATTCCTTCCTCAGCAAAATCACAAGCTGCTACAAGTTGTGACCCTTCTTGAATAATCAAACAGCAATTGCCAATGATCACATTTCAGAGATCTACATGCAGGAGGCCTTGATTGACAAGAGGAAAGCCTTCTTTGAGACAGGTATAATAATTCAGTTCTTTCATTTATTCATCCCCTCAAACACCTTTCACTTGAATGTCTACAATGTTAGTATTTGAGGTGCTGAAGATATAAAAATGAACAGATTTTACAATGATGCTTCTAAAAATTCTTCCTAGGTGCATGAGTGTGTGTGTGTGGGGGGGGGGGCGATGACGTAGCTGGCTCAAGGGCAGTAATCTGGTTGGCAAAATGAGGGAGGGGTTTTGTTTAGGGAGGGATGATGGAGATGGTGGAGAGGGCTAAACTGTCCTCAGGCCTTCCATTGAAAGAGACAGAAAAACAAAGCAAGAATAGAATGTGACAGGTAGGTGCAAGAAATATGCACAGAGTGATATGAAAACACACAGAATACCATTTCAAATTGGGAGGTAAAGCAAGGCTGTATATTGAAGGAAAGGTCTGTGTTGGGGCATGAGGAATACCAAGCAAGGAAAACCATGCAGCCTGAGGGAAAGCAAGGAGATTTACAATTTGTTAGACTATTTATTGTGTTTGCATTTCACACTCATCTTGCTTGCTTTCATCAACATCTCGTTTTGTAAGATACTTTACACTTAAAAAGTACTTTCCCATCTGTGTCCACTTGATTTTAATAAAAATAGGAATGGAAAATATGATAAGTCTTCACTTGCCATGAGGAAATAGTCAAGAAATGTTACCAAAGCCCCATGTCTTGTAAATGACAAAGTAGGAATTGATGGTAGTGGTTATGTGCTGTGGAGTTGGTTCCGACCCATAGCGACACTGTATAGGGTTTCCTAGGAGTGACTGGCAAGCTTGAACCGCCAGCCTTGTGGATCAAACCAACTTTGCAGTCCTGGTATTAGCCCACAGTGTCATACCAGGACTCCAAATGGGAATTACATGGCTGTTTTTCTGACTCAGTCAAAATCACTTTCTAATATGAGTAAATAACTTCAAAATCAGACTCATAAGAACACTATCTGATTGTATTGAATTTTCATTGACCTAATTTCACCCTTTCTTTCCTCTTGTGTATTGTTTTGTTCTAGCACACATTAAGTGTTGGGAGTCCTACGCCACTGTGATTTGAACAAGCAAGAACATGAATGATCTTATGGGACCCAAAGGCCTCAAATTTTCAAAGTCACTGTAATTATAGCCCAGCTATGTTCTACCCTCAGGAAAGAGTCTTGCAGTTTCTGCAACTGTCAGACAAAGTGGTAAGGCTCCAATCACTCAGGTCTTCTCTACTGTTAACATTCTAGGATTCATTTTTATAGCCCTCAATGTAATTGAAAAGCGTTCTTTTAGAGGGTGCTCAGACACACTGAAGAAAGTATAGACATTTACAAACCATAGAATCTTAAGAACAGGTCTTTCCTGGAGTTATATCATATTTGGTTTCTTTTTCTTTTTCCATGACTATCTGTACTTTTGTTTTTTATTTACTTATTTACAGCAAATATAGATAGTTTATATAAATGTTGTTGTTGTTAAGTGCCGTTGAGTCAGTTCTGACTCATAGTGACATTGTATAGGGTTTCCAAGGAGCGACTAGTGAGCTTGAACCACCAACCTTGCAGTTCAAACTGACTTTGCAGTCTAGTGCATTAACCCACAGCGCAACACCAGGCCTCCAATTTATATAAATAAGTAACAAATATATAGTTCCATGTAGTACTAAAACTATGCCAAAACTGTTGCCAGTTGTTGACAACATCTAGCACAGATAATCTTTTCAACAAGTTTGCAATTCCTGGAGCTTTCAAATTCATTGATGAGATTAAATTGCAGCTATGGTTGACAATGTACATTAATTCAATCAGTTTTGCTATGTCACCTAAGAGAATTACTTTTTAGGAAAGTGTTGGCTGATTATCACCAGAAGATAAGCTGATTCCTAAATATTCTTCATCTTTGTTACATATGACTATGCCAACATGCAAAGGATTCAGATTTTGCTTCAAAGTGCTTATAATGCATTGTTGTTGTTAAGTGCGATTGTGTTGGTTCTAACTCAGAGAGACCCTGTATAGGGTTTTAGAGGAACAGCTGGTAGATCTGAATCACTGACCTTGTAGTTTGCAGTCCATTGCTTATCCCACAGCACCACATATAATGTGTTGGTGGGGTGCCGTGGAGTTTGGTTCTGACTCATAAAGACCCTGAATAGGGTTTCTGAGTATGTAAATCTTTACAGGAGAAGAAAGCCTCATCTTTTCCCTGTGGAATGGCATGCAGTTTCAAACTGATGACCTTGTGGTTCACAGTCCAACTTGTAACTCACTGCACTACCAGGATTCCTTACATAAAATGTTGTTGTTAAGTGCTGTTCAGTCAGTCCCATCTCATTGCAACCCTGTGTAGGGTTTGCAAGGAGTGGCTGATGGGTTTGAACTGTCGACCTTGTGGTTCACAGTCCAGTGCTGATCCTTTAGCACCACACCGGAAGTCCTACATATATTGTGGTGGTGGTGGTGGTTATGTGCTGTAGAGTCGGAACTGACCCATAGCGACCCTGTACAGCGTTTCCGAGGCTATAAATCTTTACGGGAGCAGAAAGCCTCATCTTTCTCCCGTGGAACAGCTGGTAGTTTCGAACTGCTGACCTTGTGGTTCACAGTCCGATTCGTAACCACTACGCTACCAGAGCTCCTTATACTGTAGTGGAGTTTAATTTTATGGGGTAATTGTGAAGTTGAAAATTGTGCTGACTCACAATAACCCTTGAAAATACCTAAGTCTCCTTCAAACTATACACAGTATGCCATAGAATTCTGTTAATGATAGAATAGCGTGTATTAGTGTTCTGGGGTCCTTAACTTATTTTTCTTTTTTGGAAAACCCATCACTCCTCACTTGCCTGGTTCTATAATCCTTAAAGTCATTCAGCATCATCCAAATCATTATGTGCAATAACTTGCTTGCCTCATTGATTGGGAGCATCTCTACCATTCTTTAACTATCTCATTGTTATTACTTTTTTATCTCATGTTTAGTCTTTATAATTCATGGAAGTTCACAATGAGCATACATGATGCCAGTGTAAGAGGGTAATCTTTATTCACAAATAACTATTGAACAAGACCAATTGCTTTGTGTTTAAAGAAACCAGCAGCAGATGTTCTTTGGGGAAAGTGGAAAACATCAGGCAAAAGTGGTATGTCAATGGAGCTTGTATTGATTAAAAAGTACCTTGTGGCACTGTGAATTAATGTGCTGGACTGTAAAGTCAGTTTGAACTGCAAGGTTGACGGTTCAATCTCAGCAGCCGCTTTTTGGGAAACCTATACAATGGTCATTATGAGTCAGAACTTACTCGAAGGAACTTAACAACAAATTCTGTAAGTTAAACACTGCTGGAGACCAGGGACATATTATGGTGTACAATGAACACTCCGTCTGCCGTTCCCAGGGAACTTAGGGTCTAATGTAGGAGAAGGCCCTTCACTTGACAATTACACAAATAAATGTAAAGTAGCAAGCAAAGAGAGGAAGTACAGGAGGCATGAGGTTGGAATGCTATAGCAAAAGTACAAAATGAACAAAGTGCCCAGTAGATTTAAGAAAAAGAAACACAATTTGGGGGTAATATATGTTCATTTAGGAGTCCTAGTGTGGTGCTGTGGGCTAATGCGTCAGACTGCAAAGTCATTTGAACTGCAGGGTTGGTGGTTCAAGTTCACCAGATGCTCCTTGGAAACCCTATACATGGTCACCATGGGTTGGGATTGAACCGTTGGTACCTAACAACAACAACAACAACAACAACAACAACAACAACATATGTTCATTTCGGGAGCCCTGGTGGCACAAATGGTTAAGTATTCAACTGCAAACCAAAGTTTGGCTGAAAACCAACCAACCAAAACAAAACAAAACCCTAAAAGGTTGGCAGTTCGAACCCACCTACTGGTGCTGTGGGAGAACAACATGGCAAACTGTTCCCTTAAGAATTACAACCAAGAAAACCCTATGAGTAAGTTGGTTCTATTCTATCTCATGGGGTTGCTATGAGTAGAAATGAATTCTACAGCACTCAAGAACAACAAAGTATGTTCATTTAAGGCCTTTGGGTAGTACAAACAATTTGCACTAAGCTGCTAATCTCAAATGTGACTGTTTGAAGTAATTTAGTGGAGCCACGGAAGTTTTCCCAAGAAAACCCTATGAGGCAGTTCTACTCTGTAACACATGGATTACCATGCATGTGAATTGGCTCTACAGCAACACTGTTGGTTTGGTTTGGTACTTGTTCATTTGTGGCATTGGTGACTCAGTGGCAGAATTCTTGCCTTCCATGAGGGGACCTGGGTTCAGATTCCTGCCCAATGTACTTTATAAGCAGCCATCTACCATCTGTACATGGATGCCTGGGGGTTGCTATGATGCTGAATAGGTTTCAGCGGAGCTTCAGACTAAGAAACACAAGGAAGAAAAGCCTGGGGATCTACTTCTGAAACTCAGCTGAGGAAATCCCTGTGGATCACAAAAATCCAATCCCTAGTTGTGCCGGAGATCTGGTAGCACAGTTGTTATGAATCAGGCTGCGAACCGCAAGGTCAGCAGTTCGAAACTACCAGCTGTTCTTCAGGAGAAAGATGAGGCTTCCTGCTCTCATAAAGATTTCCAGCCTTGGAAACCCTGTACAGGGTCGCTAAGAGTTGGAACCGACTCTGCAGCAAATAACAACAACAACTGTGTATGGGGATCATACCCATGGGGATGAGTAGCATTTTGTTCATCTGTGTGTGGGGTTTTTGTGAGCCAGAGGCAGACTTGATGGTAGCTAGAGTTTGGGAGTTATTTGGTTGACAATGGGGAAACTGCTGCAGGGGCACAGCATAATGCAGAGGATGTTTTCCCATTTGTTTCACTTTTTTAATCTTTTCTCTTAGTTTTTTTCTTTACCATTCTTTCTGTTTTCTAATTTTGCATATTGTATTTTTTGTTTTCCCTTGTGTCTTAGTTATCTTATGATGCTGTAACAGAAATACCACAAGCGGATGGCTTTAACAACCAAAAACTTTTTCTTTCACAGTTTAGGAGGCCAGAAGTTCAAACTCATAGTGCTGGCTCTAGGGGAAGGCTTTCTCTTTGTCAGCTGCCAGGAAAGGTCCTTGTCTCCTCTCACCATCTGTAGGCCCAGGATTCCTTGGAGATCTCCATACATGTTGGCATCAATCTTCCCCTAGATCTAGGAGTTTCACAGTTCAGGGACCCAGACCCAAAGGACAAACTCTACTCTTGGATCTTCTATCATGGGGTAGTAGGTTCCTACTTCTCAGTTCCGATCTCTCTCCTTTTATCTTTTGTAAGATAAAAGGTTTTGCTTGCCTAACCCTTGGGGATCAGGATGGTGGTGGGATTAAGGGTGGATTCCTGGTGTGGCACTGTAGGATAAGCAATAGACTCCTAATCAAAAAGTCAGCAGTTCAAACCCACTGACCACTCCTCAGAAATCCTCTACAGGACTGCTGTGAGTTAGAACCATCTCGACAGCAACAGTTCTAAAAACAACAACATCCCACCTTAAACCTCTTATTGGTTTATCATATCAAATCCTATCACACAGGATTGCTACATCTCAACTGCCAAAACACTGAGAATTCTGGCCCAATCAAATTGACACAAAACTATTATACCTGAACTATTACAAATAGTTTGTTCTTATTTTCCTTTCCTTTTTGGTTATTAATTTCCTTTTTCTTGCTATTGTTTGCCTGCTTTCCCCCTGCTTACTGTTCTTCTTTACCATTTTCTTTTTTGTTGCTTTTTTTGTTTTAGAATATTTCCCCCCCTTATTCCATCAGACAAGAGACAGCAGCAGTGCGCACAGGACCCACTCACATCGAGACTTTCTGCAATCCCGTCTATTAGGCAAGGGCCACTACCTGCTCCTAGAGTACCTGACCATCCATAGACAGTAGTATTGATAAATAGGCCAACACTAGCCAAACCTGTCCACAGCTGTGCACATATCACATTTTCTATTATACCTGCCAGAAACAGGTGGTGAGTACCTAAGAGCTCACCAACATACAACCATCAATTACATACAACACAACCACAATGTCTCAGGAGGAAATACAATTTCAGTTCACATGAAGAAACAAGACAGTGTGTCTCAGGTACCCAAAATACAAAATCAAAACATCTTTCTGAGGAAGAAATGGCATTGAAACTACCTGATAATGAATTCAAAAGAATGATATTTAGGTACCTCAAAACTGATAGAAATGTTGCAAAAGTTGCAGACAAAAGCAAGGAAAACACAGACAAAACTTTAGAAGAATTCAGGAAAATACTATGAGAAAAAACTTACAAGACTTCTAGCAAGATGGCAGACTAGTCACATGCACTACTTGGAACCTCTACAACAAAGATATGAGAAACCAAATGAAATAGACACAGATACAAATTCTGGAACACTGAACTTCAGAAGATACTTTAGAGAAGTGGATTGAGTGCTTGCTTGTGGGAGAAGCTGAGCAGGGACTCAAAAGAGGGAGACTGGGTGCGGCCAGCCAGATACGCACGCTCATCTTGTGAGAAGCTTTGGTAACAGGTGGAGACCTGGCAAAGCAGCTTCACACGGGTTCCAGTCCTTCATTTTCCTCATGCTCCCTTGGTGACCAGAGGTGTGGCCAACTCCCCACCCCCAGTGCAGACTTTGCTCTCTGGGAGTCTCGTGGTTGGGAGCCACATCGCTGTGAGGAGGGGGCCAGATGTGCCCCTTTGGCATGCCGCCTCGGTGCCTGGATTCAGGTGGGATCAGTTCTAGACATACAGAAACCACAGAGCCGGCAGATGAGCATTTAACCTGTCACCCTCCCCCCAGCTGCCGGGTGGTCCTAACAAACACTGAAATAAGCCCCATCAAGGGCTTCCATGAACGCCATGTAGGGCCAGGAACACTGCTGTCTCATCCTTCCCACACCCACCTCCTGAGCTCCTTGACTTGTAAACCTTCACCCAATTCACAATAAAAGGTTAAAACAGATTACAGCCTAGAAAACCCCAAGGGGCAATTCTAGTCTGTCACATGGGATCTCTATGAGTCAAAATCAACTTGATAGCACCTAACAACCAATAATACCTGAGATGGGAAAGAAAAGATGGCAAAATCATTTAGGAAGCAATTGTGCCTGTGTAGGCCAGGGGTGAAGAATACCATAGCTACCACTCGGGTAAAAGCTGAGGGAGTGGGGACGAGGCACTAGAGAAAGGTGGTCTTCTAAATGTGCGTTACAAATCTACAGAGAGAACGGATGTTTCCAGCCCGATATCTGTGAAAGCGGTAGTTCATGAGGATTTCTATAAAAACTGGAATATCTTACTCAAAAGAGCTTTCAGAAATGTTTTGCTCAATGACGAAGTTGACTATACAAAATATATTGTTATTGTTAAGTGCCATCGAGTCCGTTCTGACTCACGGTAATCCTGTATGGGGTTTCTGAAGATGCAAATCTTTTCGGGAGTAAAAAGCCTCACCTTTCTCTCACCGAGAGGCTGGTGGGCTCCAACAGCCGACCAGTTCAGTGCTTATCTTACAGAGCTACCAGGCTCCCATACAAAATAACTGTTATTGTTAAGTGCCATTGAGTTGGTTCTGACTCATAGCAACCCTATATAGGGTTTCTGAGGAGTGGCTGGTGAGTTTGAACCACCAACCTTGCTATTCAAACCGAGCTTGCAGTCCAGTGCTTATCCTACAACTCCACACCAGGACTTCTAATTCTGTGAATGAGTAGCTTGTAAAATAATTCTGTTTGGAGTGTGTCAATATAATTTTATTCCATCAGTAAGCATTTGTTATCAAAGTGACTTGTCCAAGATAATATTATGAAGATGCTAAAATGAATTCTACATAATATCTACTATTGATGAATTTATTGTGTGATACATATATTGTGGCGTTCTGGTGTGGTGCTGTAGGATAAGCACTAGACTGCTAACAGCAAGATTGGTGGCTCAGATCTACCAGTCACTCCTTGGAAACCCTATGATTTCGTTGCTATGATTTGAAACTGACAGCTCTTAATAACAATATAAAGGAGCTCTGGTAGCGTAGTGGTTACGAATCAGGCTGCGAACCGCAAGGTCAACAGTTCAAAACTACCAGCTGTTCTGCGGGAGAAAGATGAGGCTTTCTGCTCCCGTAAAGATTTACAGCCCCGGAAGCCCTGTACACGGTGGCTATGAGTTGGAACCGACTCCACGGCACAAAAAACAACAACAACAATAACACAATAACAACATAAACGAGTTTCTAGCTTCACATGCACAACTTTGGGACAGTTTGTTTGGTGATGCTTCTAAACTGTGTTTTTCAGGCACCAGTTGTCACAAGATGATTTTAAAATACATCATGGTAGTTCCCACTGTCAGACGCCTCCTGGGAGAAAGAGCTAGGACTCATCTGAGTTTGTATAGGGGGAAGGGCGTTGGTGAACTTTGGGGAAGGGGACTACATGCTGGGGGAAGCAATTTGTCTGCCCACAAGGGGGCGCTTAAGAGTCCTCAGTAACTGAAGGTACAACTGGTTGCAGCTGCTGTGGAAGGAATTTAAGACCCTTTTGCCCACACCTGTTCTTAACCTGAGGGTTTACACATTCTGAGACTGTCCCCCAATCACGTGCAAGCTAGAACTATGTGGTGCCCTAGTGTGTGGTGATCTTATCCTGTTTCCTGGTGAAATCGTTAAAGGTTTATTCCAAATTCCCTGCTGAAAAGCACAGAGATAAAGCTCTCTGGACTTCTGTCTAGCTACTGACTTGTTTTAGTTTTGCCCAATCCAGAAAAACCATCCCAGCAGTTGATAAGGTTTGAATAAGTACTTTGCTAGGAACCCCTGTGTGGTGCAAAGGGTCAATGTGCTTGGCTGCTTACTGAAAGGAAGTAGGAGGCCACCCAGAGGCGCCTCAGAAGAAAATCCTAGTGATCTACTTCTCCAAAATTTGCCATTGAAAATCCTATGGAGCAAAGTCCTTCTCTGACTCACATAGGGTCACCATGAGTTGAAGTCAATGGCAAATGGAACTTAACCAAATAAACCCCATTGCCATGGACACAATTCTGACTCTCAGTGACCCCACAGGACAGAGTAGGACTACTCCCTAGGGTTTCCAAGACTGTCAATCTTTATGGAAACGAATATACTCTCATCCTTCTCCAAGGAACAGCTATGGGTTTGAACTGTTGACCTTGTGGTTAGCTGCCCAACATGTAACCTACTGTGCCACTGGTGGTGGCATGCTGTGGAGTCGGTTCTGACTCATAGAGACCCTGCGTAGGGTTTCTTAGGCTGTAACTCTTTACTGGAGCAGAAAGCCTCATCTTTCTCCCACAGAATGGTTGGTAATTTTGAACTGCTGACCTTGAGGTTAACAGCCCAACTCATAACCACTATGTTCCCACAGAGCTCTCCTTAATTGGTTTTAAGCACCTTGCTATTCTATGTGTGGAGTCCTGGTGTAGAACAGTAGTATAAACACTGAATTGCTAACCACAAGGTTGGTGCTTTAAACACACCAGCCGCTCTTTGGACCCCCTTATACAGGATTGCTATGATTCGAAACTGACTCAAATGAACTTAATAACAACATTCCATGCGTGATACTGATGTGTCTCTATAGGATAAGCATTGGACTTCTAACTGTAGGTTCAAATCCACCAGTTGTTCCTCGGAAACCTTATGCAACGTCACTAAGAGTCCAAAAAAATTGATGGCACTGAACAATTTCAAAGGAGCTCTGGTAGAGTAGTAGTTGGTTACAAGTCAGACTGTTAACCTCAGGTCAGCATTTGGAAACTACTAGCCAGCCATTCCATGGGAGAAAAAAGAGGCTTTCTGCTGCCGTAAAGACTTACAGCCTCAGAAAGCCTATACAGAGTCACTATGAGTCGAACCAACTCCATGGCACAAAACCCCCAACAACAACAATTTCATGTATAGTCCGCCTAGCATTAACCTTGGGAACACTAGAGCACTGGTTTAAAAGGCAGACTGTGAAGCCCCACTACAGACCTACAGAGTCAGAATCTGTATCTGAATAAGACCCCCAGGCGATTCACATTAACATTTGAGAAGCCCTGGTTAGCTCACTGCAAATCTACAGATCCGTTCCCTCTCTGAGAGAACCAGGAATAGTGATTGCTACAGAGTTAATTAGAATATCAAAGGAGGGAGGTTCTAGACCACAAATTATTCCAAAATTACATTTCTAAAAAAGCCCAACAGTAGGACAAAGAAGGATTTGTAGTCATAACAGAGTTTAACTGAGTATTTAAAACAAAACAAAACATTACTCAGAGAGCACATGCCCCTAATCAGTAAGCCTAAAAACTGCATCGATTCTTAGATAAACCTATTGAAAAAATGTGTGCATGGTTTTAAGGGTTTCCCTGAAATACATTGAGAAGTTAAAAAAAAATACATTCTGAGAAGTTAAAAAAAAAAAAAACACTCTTGTTTGAGGGGGAAGAAATAGAGAGGAATTAAATTTTTTTCTTCTCTTTTTAAAGACAGCGTTTCATATTTGGCTCTTTAACCTGCTCTAAGGTCTGGAATACTAATAAGTGCAAAAGGACTCTGGAAGCAGAATGTCATGTTTCAAATCCCTGCAGCTTTGCTTACTGGCTGAATCACCTTGGACAAGCTACTCAAATCAATTTAGCCCTCATTGTTTTCTTCCAAACACAGAGATGCTGGTGATGATAATAATAATTATAATATTGACCTCATAGACTGTAGTACAGATTGTAAGAGGGAGATGGAAAATGTTAGTGAAAAAATAATGGAATTTTCCCGTGAATATTTTGAAGCATAGTAGTTAGACAAGAGCAAATTTTACATGTGTATGTTTACAAAACAAGCAAATAAAAGTGTCTGTTGTTATTGTACTGTCAAGTTGACTCCGATTTATATTGACCCTGTATAGAGTTTCCAAAGAGCAGCTGGTGGGTTTGAACCACTGACCTTGTGTTGAGCAGTTCAGTGCTTATCCTGCAGTGCCACTTGCTTAAACCTTCCACTGCTGTTGTCATTGCAATAATACCCATAGCCTCTTGCTGAGGAGGCCCTGCATGGATTGCCCATGCTATTTCTCCAAGTCTATGCCTTCCCAAATCCACTCTTTCAGGACTCTGTGCCCCAGCAACATTGGCCGTCCTTCGGTCCCTCAAACTTGCATGTTCATTCTCGTCTTTCAGTCAGAACTGCCATGACCTTCTCTTTCATTCAGGTCTGAGCTCTATGTCCCCTTCTTAGAGAGATCATCTTTTCTGAGACAAGAGTTCACTATTATTTCTAGTCATTTGTTTCCCAGTATTGATGTAGACTTGAAGCTTTTGAGAGCCCTGGTGTTCCAAGCCCACTGACGGCTCCCTGGGAGAAAGATGGCACCGGCTGCTCTCAGAAACCCTATACAGGATTGCTATGAGTTGGAATTGACTCAATGCTTAAACTCGTGACTGCAAACCCACCAAAAAAATCAGTGGTTTTAACCCACTAGTGGCTCTGAGGAAGAAAAGATCAGGTAATCTACTTCCATAAAGATATGCCCATTGCCCTTGCGTTGATTCTGATCCATCACAACTCTAGAGGACAGACTAGAACGGTCCCATAAGGTTTTGCGTTTTGTTTCCTTGCTTGAATTCACCAGCCACTATGTGGGAGAAAGATGTGGCAAGCAGCCTGCTTCTGTAAAGATTGTTGTTGTTGTGAAATGCCAGTGAGTTGGTTCTGACCCATAGCGACCCTGTATAGGGTTGCCAGAAAGCAGTTGGTGAAATTGAACTGCTGACTTTGAGGTTCAGACCGACTTTGTAGTCCAGCACATTAACCCACAGCACCCCAGACATGGAAGGAAGCCCTGTGTGGAAGTTCTTACTCTGTCCTGTATGCTTGTTATGTTGAGCGCCAGCTGACACATGAAGCATGTCCCTTTAAAATTGTCTTGAATAAACCCTTATTTCAGCACTTGTCACTATTTGAAATTATTTTGTTTATCAGTTGCTATGGAGTCCTGGTGTGACGCTGTAGGATGAGCACTGGACTATTAACCTTAAGGTCTGCTGTTGACCCCCACCAGCCACTTCTCAGAAACCCCATACAGGGTCTCTATGGGTTGGAACCAATGTTTCCGACTCATGGCAACCCCATGTGTGTCAGAGTTTTCAATAGTTGTGAGTTTTCAAAAGTAGGTCACCAGTCCATTGTTCTGAAGTGCATCCAGGTGGGTGCAAACCAACCACCTCTCAGTAGGCAGGTGATTAGTCATTAGTACCACTCACAGACTCCATTTTATGTTTACTGGTTTGCATAGTTACTCTCTGACGCACCCGTTAATAAGATCAGCCCTCAAAGAGCAGGATTCTGTTTACCACCATTTCCAGAGTACGTAGAACAGGACATCGCACATGGTTGGGATTCAAGAATATTTGTTTAATGAAAGAATGATAAATGGAACAGAAAATGCTCCCCGTAGAAATACCTGTAGTTTGGAGTTTCCAGGGAAATTCAGGGATTGCAGCAATGCGTTAGGTAGCTGCAGGGGGAAGAAGTGGAAGGACTGGACGAGTGTGTGTACCTGGGAAGTCTGTCTTGCAGCTCAGTACTAGCCGGTGCATCAGCCGGTCACTATGCTGTTGTTACAGTGAAGCGTCTTAGGCTCATACCTTTTTGTCACCACCCAAACAGGGGCCTGGTGCTCCCTGACCTTTTTTAGAGCCTAGAACCCTACCAGCTAGGCATGTCATTTGTTCTCAATAAGAATGCTTGCTTAATAAATGTATGAGGGGGCTTTATAAAATGCGTGGGGGAAAAATCCATGATCTTTTCATTCCATTTTCCCATTAACTTTTTTGAAGCCCACTCATGTATAGCATATGACCTGTTGCCATCTAGTCTATTCTGTTTCAGTGACCCTATAGGACAGACTAAACCTACTCCATAGGGTTTCTGAGACTACATCTTTATAGGAACAGAAAGCCTCATTTTTCTCCCTCAAACAGGTTGATGGGTTAGAATTGCCAACTTCCCCATTAGTAGAGTACAGTTCTAGTCTGACGCACAAGGGGTTACCCAACACTTAACCCCCCACACCAGCAAGTCCTGTAGAGTTGTTGGAAATGGGATTATTGTATATATGTGTTGTTGTTGAGTGCTGTCAAGTCATTCCAACCCATAGCGACCCTGTATAGGGTTTCCAAAGAGCAGCTGGTGAGTTTGAACTGCCGACCTTGCTGTTCAAATGGCTTTGCAGTCGTATATATTTTTGAGGGGGCTGCAAAAAGTTTGTGGAAAAATTCCATTATCTTTTAATTCCATTTTTCCTTGAGATTTTTGGAGTTCTATCTTAGTTTGGTATGGTGGAGGGTCAGAGAAAAAGAGAAGACCCCCAGTGAGATAGATTGGCAAAGTGGCAGCATCAATGGGCTCAAGTATGACAACAATTGTGAGGTTGGCCCAGGACCAGGAACTGTTTCATTCTGTGTGCATAGGGTCGCTATGAGTCGGTACCAACTCGATGGCACCTAACAACAACAATCTTAGGTGTGTTTTAGATTTTAAAGTGCCATGGATGGTCCCAATAGTTCGTGCCACAAAATGAATTGGCACAGTGACTGCCAACAGTGGGCACAAGTATCACAATTGTGAGAACAGGGCAGGATCAGGCAGTTTCATTATGTTGTGCATAGGGTCAGGATGAATCAGCCAACTTGACAGCCCCTAACAACAATCAACCTAAACGCTGGCAATTCAAACCCATCCAACAGAGGATTGGAAGAAAGTTCGGGTGATCTACTTTTTTAATAAGAGTATAGCCAAGATGAAGCGATTCTATTCTGTTGACACATAGGGTTGCCTTGAATCAGAATAACTTAAAGCAGTGGGTTATTCGATTTCAAGTTAATACTAACATATTTATTGATGCTTGTCTTTTCAAAATATTGAATTTTTTTGTACATGAAAATTTCTTTCAACTGTATCTTGCACTGTCTTTAGTGTCCTGTGTGTAAATGTAATATAGGTTGGCCCTGAGTTGAACTCAGTGGGTAAGAGGGAAGGCCAAGGAGATGGGGGGAGGGGGAGAGGGAGGGGAGCAAAGCCAGATGCAGGGTGTACTTTTTTAATTGCAAAAGAATGGGAGAAAGAACGACAAGGACACAGGGATTTCTCGGAAAGAGGTAGGAGAGTCTCCCCGCCCTGCTTGGCCTTTGTCCTCTGAGTATAGGGTAACAGGCCCAGAGGGGACTCCTACAGGGTGTTGTGGGTGGGGGAGGGAGGTTCAGTTCTAACAGGTGGAGGTCTGGGATGTCTGTGGGAGTCATCCTTTACATAGATAAATGAGGGTGGGGAGAGGGAGTGAAGGAAACTACCCCCAGGGAGGGCAGAGGGAGGTTCTGCAACACCAAGAGCACATAGGTGACCCCTGAGAATTCAAAGTGTTTCATTTAAGCCCCACCTGAAGGCCAATTGTTCTGCAATCTACAAGGTGGTTTTGGCTCTAGGTTTATCTAAATCCTGTCTTTGGGGGTGTGTGTGGGAGAGAAGGCTTTCTTTCTTTCTTCTTTTTTTTTTTTCTTGTAATGGGGGAGGACAAATGAGGAGCTCCCCAAACAAAAGCTTTCTTTATAGCTGGAATTTAAATGCTTCAAAAATGAATTGCCACCCACAAAAGCAAGAGGAAGACATTTAACCTAGCTTTGGAAAACATACACAAGCGATCTTCAAAAAGTTCCTGGAAAAATTCCATTCTTTTTTAAATCCATTTTTCCATGAACTTTTTGAAGTCCCCTTGTACTTCCCTTGCCCCTATGCATAACATGACACTTACTCAGCCCTATTAAAACCCAATTGTAAACCTAAAGTAGAATTAAATTCCTTTAGCCCTGATTTCTGTTGGGAGCAGCAACTCTGATAATATTCTGAGACTTTTTTCCTTTTAAGCAAGCATACTCTATGCCACGAAGGTACGTGGACTAGCAAGTTCCAATTTATGACTAATTTAAGATGAAAAATAAGACCAATATTTGAAGCATAGGACTATATAGTGGTGGTGGTGGTGGTGGGCCATGGAGTCGAGTGTAGATCTTTACAAGAGCAGAAAGCTTCATCTTTCTCCGCAGAGGCTGGTAGAGTTGAATTGCTGACCATTCGATTATTATAACCTGACTTGTAACCACTACACTAGCAGAGCTCCTTAAAGGAATATATAGTGTGTTTTATTGCCACTTTAAGGGAGCTCTGGTAGCATAGTGGTTACAAGTCGGGCTGCCAACCGCAAGGTCAGCAGTTCGAAGCTACTAGCGGTTCCACAGAAGAAAGATGAGGCGTTCTGCTCCCGTAAAGATTTACAGCCTCGGAAATGCTGTGCAGGGTCACTATGAATCGGAACCGACTCGACGGTACTTAACAACAACAATGTCACATTAGAGTCCTGGTGTGGTGCTGTGGGTTAATGTGCCAGACTGCAAAGCTGTTTGAACTGCAAGGTTGGCGGTTCAAGTTCACCAGTTGCTCCTCGGAAACCCTATACAGGGTCGCTATGGGTCAGAATCGACTCGACAGCACTTAACAACAACAACAATTAAGGAACTCTGGTAGTGTAGTGGTTACAAGTCCATTATAAGCACATCCACCACCCTCCAGTCAATTCTAACTCATAGGGACCCTATACAGGATTTCTGAGACTGTAAATCTTTAAAGGAGCAGTTTGCCTTAGCTTTCTCCCACGAGCACCTGTTGGTTTTGAACCACCGATGTTTTGGTGAGCAGCTCAATGCCTATTCCACAGCATCACCAGGACTCCTTTATAAACACATGGTACAATTTTATTATTTTTATTATGTATAATAAATAAAGCAGAGAATACCAAAACATGTTTACTTGTGCTTTATCAACTGTGCAAAGCAATTCGACTGTGCACTATGAATAACATTGCAAAGAATGGGTATGCTAGAGCACTTGACGGTGCACATGAAGAACCTGTATGTAGACCAGTAGTCAGTCATTCAAACAGAATGGTTTAAAACCAGGAAAAGTTTGCACCAAAGTTGCATTCTTTCACCATGCTTATTCAATGTGTATGCTGAGCAAATAATCCAAAAAGCTGGGTTATATGAAAAACAACATGGCATCAGCATTGGAGGAAGATTCACTTACAACCTGAGATATGCTTGTTGAAAGTGAAGAGGACTTAAAATACTGATGAAGATGAAAGACCACAGCCTTCAGTATGGATTGGACCTCAGTGTAAGAACAAAAATCATCACCACTGAACCAATAAATGACATCTAGATAAACGAAGCAAAAAATTGAAGTTGACAAGAGTTCATTTTCCTTGGATCCACATTCAATGCCCATAGAGGCAGTAGTCAAGAAATCAAATGATTTTTTAATGCAAATGCAAATGATCACATTTAATGCAAATGCAAATCATGGAAATGATTGCATTAGGCATGTTATTGTTGCTAAATGCAGTTACCTAGGCGCCAACTCTTGGCAACAAAAGACAGAGTATAGGGTTTCTGAGGTTTTAAATCCTCCAGGAAGCAGAAAGCCTTAGCTTTCTCCCTGGGATGGACTGGCAGATTTGAACTGCAGATTTTGTGTCTCATAGTCCAGTGCTTACCTTATGGAGCCGTGGTGCTCTCATGGCTGAACAGCATCTGCTGTTTTCCCCTGGGGTTTAATCTTAGTGTGGCAAATGAAGACTATCTTTTAAGACAGTCTGTTCTAGATGTTTGTAACAGCATCTAGCACTGCCTGGCTCTTAGGAGATATTGAATAAATTCCTGCTGCATGAATAAAGGAACTAATGTAGACTATTCTCTATCAGTTTCAATACAGATAGGAGTTACAGTACAGTTAGAACATTGTAAAACTGAATAAAGTGGGGGGTGGGGGGATGGAGAGAAAGTGGGAAGCCCAAAATGGGTTAGAAAGAGCAAGACCAACCCAATGGCTTGTATTCAACATTATTTTGGTGGTGTCCATCTTGTCCCAGACACTAGGTTAGGCAGTAGGATGATGAAAGGGAAATAAAGCTTCTGCCTCCAGGGAGCTGGGTCAGAGCCTCAAGGGATGGCCATACCAGGAGGTATAGGTAAACAGAGGACTGGGAACTGGAGAAAGGTCAGGGATACTGCAGGGCAACAGGTCAGACCAAGAGTACTCAGAGTACCTGGAGAAATAGACAAGGACCATGCTGAGGAGCTGAACTTTGCACATTTGTGATCCTCCAAGTGTGAGAGCAGGCTGCCGCTACACTCTTCATGGCAGAATCAGCTCAAAGTTACTAGGTTTGACTTCGTTTTATTTCTTCCCAAACCTCACTGTACCTGCTCTTCTCTATAGTTTCCAGCTTAGAGTAAAGGTTATCAGCACACACCCTTGAGGCTTGGGGGCCTCTTCCAGTCCCATTAGCTTTATGTCCTTGGTAAACTACTTAACCCTTCCATTCCTCACTTTCTTGAACTGTGAAATGCTCTTCTTACAGAGCCACACCAGGCCTGTCTACTGTTTGGTTGAAAGATAATCTCTGGGGCTGAGTTTGATCCAGGCTTGAAGCGTCTAAGGATCATAATCTTGGGGGTCCAGTGCTTCTCCTCCAGCACTACACCAGAAGTCTATAGAGGGGATAAAGTTATGAGATTTTCTTAACCATAACCAAACGGTTTGAGGGAAGGAGTCACTTCTTTTTTTTTGGGGGGGGGGGCTCAGGATCATCATTTATGGGCTCAGGATCATCATCTCAGAGGTCATCAAGGTCAGTTGGCATAACACAGTCCACTAAGACATCCTCCCTTGGGGAATAGCAACACATGTCTTAAATTCTTATGAATATCCAACTAAGGTGCAGCCACTGGGCTCTCCCTGTCTGGAGCAAAGAAGAGCAAAGAAAATCAAAGACACGTGGAAACATTTAGTTCAAAGGACTAATGTGAACCCCAACCTCTACAACCCTGAAATGAGCAGAATTAGATGGTGCCTGGCTGCCACTGCCAACTGCTCTGAAAGTCCTGGGTAAGAGTGGAAGAAAAATGTGAAGAAAACCTTAAAACCATTTCTTTGATCAGATAGAGACTGGTGGGACCCTAAGTTTATTGTTAACTACAAGATCAGTGGTTGAAACCTACCAGGGTTGCTATGAGTCCGAACTTAACAACAGCACCCCTGCATGCTCTTTGATGTTTGTGGATATATTTGTAGTATATCCGTATTGTTTTGATGGATAGCTACTTAAGTTTGTTTTGCTGTTGGGTTCATTTTTACCCTGTGCCAGGGTAGGGTTTTCTTGGCCATCATCTTTGCCAGACGGAGGTTTGCTACGCAGTGATTAAGTGCTGGGCTGCTAATTTAAGTGGTTTGAACCCACCAGCTGCCCAATGGGAGAAAGACTGGCAATGTATTGTAAAGGTTATAGTCCCAGAACCTTTATGGGGGCAGTTCTACCCTGTCCTATGGGGTTGCTATGAATTGAAATCTGCTGGATGACAAGGGTATCTTTGTTTGTTTTAATCTTTCCTTGGAGTCTTGGTGTGGTGCTGTAAGATAAGCACTGGATTGCTAACCACCAGGTTAACTGTTTAAACCTACTAAGCTGATCCTTGGAAACCCTATACAGGGTTCGGACACATAGTTAGAACCAACTTGAAGGGACTTAACAACAATACTAAAGGAGTCCTGGTGTGGCGCTGTAGGATAAGCACTGGACAGCTAACTACAAGGTCAGCAGTTCAAACCTACCAGCCACTTTGGAAACTCCATACTGGGTCTCTACGTGTTGGAACTGACTCTATAGCACTAACAACAACACAACAGAGTCATTTGCCAAGTATTTTCTCTGCACAGGGGTTGGGTAGGTTTGAGCCCGCAATCTTGATTAGCACCTGAGTGTCTAACTTTTCCACTACAGGGTTTCTTTGTTTAGGTGGCTAAATGATAAGTTGGAATTTCTAGGAAAGATCTGAATAGAAGATATCAATTATGGAGTCATCATTACATGAATGGTGTTTGAATCATGACAGGGATTAAATCATTGAAAGTGAACCTTCCTCATACTTAATTTCTCATCTTTCAACCTCTTTTTTTTTTTTTTTCTGGACACAACTCTTCCGGGCTCCAAAGCTACCATTCTATTTTATTGTTGTGACACCAGAACCTTTCTGATCTCTTATTTCACTGATTTCTTTTGTCATAGTTACCTTGGAGTGCTAACTTCAAGGTTGGGTGTTCAAAACCCCCAGCTGCTCCTTGGAAACCCTATACAGGGTTGCTGTGAGTCAGAATCAACTTGATGATACTTACCAACAACAAACCTTTGGGGTTGTATTTTCCACCATAATCTCTGCCATCTCCACTCCACCCTTAACATCTGTCCTGAACTCCTGACCTGTATTTCCAACTGCTAACAAAAACTACAGCTAGGCCTTTCACAGCTAGCCAAATAGAACAGGTCATTATTTTTGTTACTATTCCCATGCCTCAAACCAAGCTCTCCTCTTCTATTTCTTACCTGCTAATCAGAACCTTATGCACACTCTCACCCTAAGTCTAACAGTCAATTCATCCTTTTCCTTTCCCCTCATATTCTTTCTATTACAAGTCTTGGCATCTCTGCCTTGGAAAATCTTGAATTTAACTCTTCATTTCATTTTCATTGGGTCTTTGAGATCAGTTGCCTGGACAATAATCAGTGCTTCATAACTGGCCTGCCTTTAGGTAACTTTCTAAAACCCAATCTGATCATGCTACGCTTCCACTCAAAGACCTGCACAGTCCACAGGGTCAAGTCCAAGCCCCTTACTGTGGCATTCAATGCTTTCACAGTCTGGTCCCAACTGACTTTTCTAGCATCATCTCTCACCTATTCATGCTCCTAAAACACTCCATGCATATCTCTACGTTGAATTAGAAATAGGTACTGAACTATTAATCTCTATACCCAAATTGGAAACATCATTACATCAGGACCAGTCTTTATTAACCTTTGTGTCTTGAGAAGCTTGAAGAGTGCCAGGGAGTGAGCTCAGTGAATGTGCTTTGATTAATTGACTATAAACACCACCAGAGGCAATGTTTCACCTAATCCTCCTCACAACATACCTAAGGCCATGACCTACACATAGAATGCCTTCAGTAAACATTTGGGAAACTTGTTGAGCTATATTGGAATGTAAACCTCAAAAAGATTGGAATTTCGTATTCACTTTAGTATTGCTTGTGCAACAGTGATTAATATATAATGGGCATCGAATAAGTAGTTATTAAGTGAAAGCAAAAGTGAATGGATACATTAATCAATGAAACCATTTCTTTATTGCTACATTCAGAATCTACTTAAAGGTAACTTACAAGAACACTCTAGGTAAATTAGAATTGTGCTGCCTCTCTCCCTGATTCCCCTTTCCTAGGGCTTTTGTCACCTCTGACCTTATGGATGAAGGTATCTATCTCTACAATACGGTGTCACATCTGTGTTCTTGTTTGCTAAACTTCTAATTTGTCGAGGAAAATTACTCTTTGCTGCCCTCACCCAAATAAAAGTCAACTTTGGACTGATGGAACAGTATCTGGCATGTGGGGCTATGACTTGGAAAAGGGTAAATTAAAGTAATCCTGATGTCAATTTGAATTAATTTAAATGAAAATAAGCTTTTAAATTTTTATTTGTTTATTTTCTTAATGGTGGTGGTGGTCGTGGTTATGTGCCCTGGAGTCGGTTCCGACTCATATGACCCTGCACAAGGTTTCTGAGGCTGTAAATCTTTACAGGAGCAGAAAGCCTCAACTTCCTCCTGTGGAATAGCTGGTAGTTTTGAACTGCTGACCCTGAGGCTTGCAGCCCAATTCCTAACCACTACGCTATCAGAGCTACTTTATTTTCTTAATAGTGTCAGCTAATTCTTTGGCAATAGAGAAGAATTTCTCGTCTCCTGGGTTAAAATGAAAATGAACCAAATTCTTTGTGTTTTTTAGTTTTTATTGTGAATTATGTGAGGATTTACAGAGCAGATCAGCATGTTACATTCAACAAATCACATACTCTGCTTCCTTACATGGTTGCAATCCCCTTCATGTACCAACAGTTAACAACATTTACTCTTATTCACTTTATTGCATTCCTTCCTATATTTTCTGCTATCTTCATCTTTCCTCTGCTGACTTCCCTCTTGA
The DNA here is from genome assembly GCF_000296735.1 of Chrysochloris asiatica. Taxonomy (NCBI): domain Eukaryota; kingdom Metazoa; phylum Chordata; class Mammalia; order Afrosoricida; family Chrysochloridae; genus Chrysochloris; species Chrysochloris asiatica. The sequence continues at coordinate 61,038,609 of NW_006408519.1, forward strand.
TATATATTGCCTGCCCTGTCACCCATGTTAATATGTGTCTACCCTGAAGCCGGTGAATAATTTTCTCTCCCCACCATTACTCCAACCCCTACCCCCATCACATATCTTTTCATTAATCAAGAAAACCTTTGTTTAACTTTTTACAACACATACAATGTTTGTCCTTTGGTGATGGGCTAATTTCACGAAACATAATGTCTTCCAGGTTCAACCATGTTGTGAGGTGTTCCACATATCCATTGTGTGTATGTACCAAATTTGCATAACTGTTCTTCTGTTGATGGGCATTAAGGCTGTCTCCAACTTTTGATGTCTCTTGTAGACAAGACAGCATATTAAAGAATCCTGCTTTCTTATCCATTCTGCTCTTTATGTGTCTTGACTGGTACACTTAATCCATTCACATTCAGTGTATTTTATTGATAGGTATGAATTGATTGTTGTCATTTTTCTATGTGGTTTTTATTGTGTGTGTATGGTGCAGCTGGATTCTTTGTTCCACATAATTTTCTATGCTGACTTCTTTTTGTTTGTGGGTTTTCTTGTCGTTTTAAATTTCTGCTATGTTGTTTACTAAATCTTTCTGATTTCCCTCTTTTTTATTTTGATGTGCAGATGTATTATTTTTCTTTGAGGTTACCTTGCAATTTATTAATTCCCCCTCCCACTTAAAGCAGTCTGTTTTATCTTGAAATCAACTTGACTTTCTTACCATTTGTAAATTCGGTAGCTACACTATTCCCTATTCTGTCTTGTTGGTTTGTTTTAAGGAGCTCTGGTAGTGTAGTGGTTATGAGTCAGGCTGCTAATCTCAAGGTAAGCAGCTTAAAACTACTAGCCATTCCGAGTGAGAAAGATGAGGTTTTCTGCTTCCATAAAGAGTTACAGCCTCAGAAATCCTATGCAGTGTCTCTATGAGTCAGAACTGACTCCACAGCACACCATACCACCCCCACCAGACTTGTTTTACTTTAAATACTTCTGTATCTGGAGTTCTGGTGTAGCATCATAGGATAAGCACTCAATCGCAAGGTTGGTTTGAACTGCAAGGTTGGCAGTTCGAACTCACCAGCTGCTCCTTGGGAACTCTATACAGGTTGCTATGACTTGGAACCGACTCAACAACACTTAACAACAACAACATATCTGGATTGATTTCTGGTTGATGTTGTCATGTATGGTCATCTCAGCTTGTAGTCTGCTATTGTTGGTTTTCAGTCCAAAGAACACCCTTTTAGCAATTTTGTAAAGTTGGTCTGATCATTAAAAATTCCTTTAATTTCTGTTTATTAGGAAGTGTCCTAATTTTGCCATCTGATTTGTGGAACAGCTTTGTTGGGTATGTAATTCTCGGTTGGCAATTTTTTGCTTTCAGAGTTTTGTATGTATCGTTGCCTTCTTGACCGCATGGTATCCGCTGAGAAATCAGAGCTTACTCTTTTTTTTTTTTTTTTTT
>NW_006408519.1:61040604-61043451 GCF_000296735.1 Chrysochloris asiatica
TCTCAGAGCTTACTCTTATCGGTTCTCCTTTGTAGGTCACTTTTTGTTTTTCCTGAGCTGCTCTCAGGATCCTTTCCTTATCTTTGATTTTGGAAAGTTTGATTATGATATGTCTTGGTGATTTTCTTTTGAGAACTATCCTCTTTGGGATTCATTCAGCTTCCTGTATGCTTATCTTTTCACCTTTCATGATGTTAGGGAAGTTTTCCTCCAACAACTCTTTGACAGTTTTCTCTGTGCCTGTCTTTTCCTGTTCTGGAATTCCAATCTTCTGTAAGTTGTTCCTCTTCATGGCATCCCATATAACTCTCAGGTTTTCTTTGGGCTTTTCATTCTTTTTGACTGATTGTTCTTCTAGCATACTAGTAGTGAAAGATTTCTCTTCAAGTTCATGAATTCAGGCTTCCATTGCTTCACATATACTACTTTGCCCATTTCAGTGCTTGTCCATTTCTGAGATCTTAGCATTCATTTTCTGGATTTCTAATAGCAGGTTTTGTATTGTTTCAAAATGTGCATTTATTTTGTATGTTTGTTCTTGTAGTGTTTTCCTGAATTCTTCTCAAGCTTTTGTTGTGTTCTCTTTGCTTTCCTTGATCTTTCTATCGAACTTTTGAAGGTACCTAATTATCATTTCTTTGAATTTGTTTTCAGTTAGTTCCATGACTTTTTCTGTCTCTGAATCTTGGTTCTTTGATTGGGTCATATTTTCTTGATTTTTGGTGTGAGCTAAAATTTTCTGTTGTCTCTGGGACATTGTGAGGTCACACTTGTATAAACAAACAGCACAGTTAGTCTGGGAGGGGTGAAATTTCTGGGGGCTCCTGTAATTTAAGGAGCTCATCAGGTCGTTGTGGAAGGGATGTGACAACAGAGTTCCTGGCTCTAGATGGAGTTCCTATTGACCTCGGTGTTATCTATGTTCATGGTACCCAATCCAGAAGCAGTTCATGGAGGCCCTTGTTGGAACTGGTTTATGGATCTGTTAGGACCACAGGTAAGCTGGTAGCAGGGTGACTGGTTATATGTTGGTCTGGTGGCTCTGTGCATTTTGTAGGTCTGGAGCTGAGCCCACCTGAATCCAGACATCAAAGCAGCACACCAAAGCCATGTAGCTGGTCCCCACCTTACACTGGTATGACTCCCCATCACTCAGCTCTGAATTCCCAGAGAGCAGTGTCTGAACTGGGAATGGATGAGAGTAGGATCTCGCCATGCTTCTGTAGACCAGAAGAACATGGGGAAAAGGAAGAAGCTGCACCTTTTCTGTTGCCCATGCTGCTCACAAATGGTCGTGCCACATTTGCCCAACCTTTCATCAGCCAGTCTTCCTCTCTCGCCTGCTCAGTGTCTCCTCCCAGCTAGCACTCTATCCACCTCTCTAATCTTTCTTCTGAAGCTCAAGGTGACTTTTCATCATTGTCTGTTGTATTTTGTCTCTTGTATCTTTGTTGTAGCGGGTCCATGTAGTTGAGCATGTTCTTTTTTTAAAAAAAATGGGTGATCTACACGGTAGTGTTGTTGCTGTTGTTAAGTGCCATCGAATCAGTTCTGACTCATAGCAACCCTGTATAGGACTTCCAAGGATCAGCTAGTGGGTTTGAACTGCCAACCTTGTGGTTCACTGTCCACTGCTGAACCTACAGGGCCATGCCAGTAGTCCATTGCAGTGGGTCTGCATAAAACTCAAATACATTGTCAGAAGTGTGGATTGCTGGAATTCACCTTGTGATAGCTATAAGTTTTGTATCAACTTGAATGGGCCAATATTTTCAGTAGTTTGGCAGTGGAAATGTAGTCAATCCCATGATGCGATCTAAAATAATGTAATCAACTCTATGTGCAATAGTGACAAATGCATAATAGATAGCGAATAGGTACTTATTAAATGAAGGCATGGGTGACTCAATAGATTAAGGAATGAAACCATTTCTTTGCTGCTACATTCAGAATCTACTTGATGGCAACTTACAACAACATCACTCTGGATAAATTAAAATTTTATTGTATCTTCCTTACTCCCTCTTCCTAGGGGCTTTACCGTCTCAGGATTTATGTCTAGGAATATGAAGGCAACTGACTCTGCAATGTAGTGCCACCTCTGTATTTTTGTTCACTCAACTCTATGATGAGATCTGCTAAGAGCAGGCAATCAATTTAAGTTTTCTTGAGGGTATGGCTGTCCCCCAGTATATCACACACTCAGGCAAAGCTTACTGCTTTTTGATGGATCTGGATCGTGTATCTGTCTCACCAGCCAATCTAAAATTCTTTGGACTGAGCCAGTGGCCAGCTCTATTGCCTGCAGATCCAAAGAGTCTTCTTGGATCTTCTTGTCTTCTTAGCCTGCCAGACCTGCCTGCTTGCTTGTCTGCCTGTCTACCTATTGTCTGATCTGCTGATTTTGGTTCATCAGGTCAGCTACTAGAGAATCAGAAACCTTCAGCCTGACATCTTATCCACAGACTTGGGCTTTCCCACCTCTATATCTGTGTGACCCATTTTCTTGATTTAAACTTCTTTTTATATACATGAAGGTGATTCAAAAATTATCTGCACTCTGGCTGTAGAATTTATTTTCATCAAGTTGTAGAAAAGACAAATACATCATTTTCCAACATAATCGCCTTGGTTTTTAATATGCTTTGTCCATCGGTCAACAAGTTTTTGTACTCCATTACTTTAAAATGTTTTAGGCTGAACTGTGAGCCACAAATACATCACTATCTTTACTTCTTCATCAGAGATGAATCTTTGTTCTGGAAGGGCTGCTTTCAGCGTGAAAGTCCAATGAAGTAAGATCAGTACTATAGGGAGGATGCTTTAACATCTCAAAAATGAAGTCTT
>NW_006408519.1:61043841-61065224 GCF_000296735.1 Chrysochloris asiatica
TGTCCAAAGGCTTCTGTTTATACTCTCTTGTGAGTGGTTTCAGTACCCATCTTGCACTAACTTTTTGAAACTCATGTGTCGTGGATTATTTCATAGGCAGAGCCATGGCTGATTTGCACATGATTTGCTACATAATCCATTGTCACTCATCTATTGACAGAATCATTTCATGCGCATGCTAAATGTTGTCATCAGTCATGGACTTGGAGGGGGCTTTATATAACCCAGTGTGGATAATTTGACTCACCCTCGAAAAATATGTAAACTTTACAAGTTTTACTTCTCTAGAGAACCCAGCCTAAGGAATATTTCAAATTGAATGAGTTTGAATTTCTAGGGGTGGGATCTTGTTGTTAGGTGCTTTCGTGTGGGTTCTACCTTGTAGTCACCCTACACACAACAGAATGGAACACTGGTCCTGTGCTATCCTCACAATTGTTGTTATGTTCGAATCCATTGTTGTTGTCACTATCTCACTCTATCTTATTAGGGGTGGTGGTGGTGGTGTGTCTTCCTCTTTTTTGTTGATCCTCCACTTTTCCAATCATACTGTCCTTTTCTAGGAACTGGTCCCTCCTGATAATATGTCCATTTGTCCAACTGTCTTGACATTTTCCCTTCTAAGGAGCATTCTGGCTGTATTTTTTCTAAGACAGATTTGTTTTTTCTTCTGGAAGTCCATAATACTTTCAATATTTTTTGGCCAGCACCATAAATTAAATGCATCGATTCTTCTGTGGTCTTCCTAATTCATTTTCCAACTTTCACATGCTTATGAGGCAACTGAAATAACATAATTTGGGTCAAACGTACCTTAGTCTCAAATGAATATATTTGCTCTTGAACACTTTAAAGATGTATTTTGCAGCATGTTTGCCTAATATAATATATCGTTTTATTTCTTCACTGCTACTTCTACGAGCATTGATTTTGGATCCAAGTAAACTGAAGTCTTTGGCAACTTCAATCTTTTCTCCATTTACCATGATGTTATTTATTGGTCCCTATGTGAGGATTTTTGTTTTCTTTACATTGAGGTGCAGTTCATACTAAAGAATATAGTCTTTGATTTTCATCAATAAGTATTTCAGGTCCTCTTCACTTTTAGTAAACAAGGTTGTGCCAGTTGCTTATCTCAGGTTGTTAATAAGTCTTCTTCCTATCCTAATGCCATATTCTTTTTCATATAATTCAATTTCTCAGATTATTTGCTCAGCATATAGATTAAGTATGGTGAAAGGATACAATCCTGGCACATACCTTTCTGGATTTTAAATCATTCAGTATCCCCTTGGTCTGTTTGAAGTACTGTCTGTTGGTCTATGTACAGGTTCCTCATGAGCACAATAAAGTGCTCTGGAATAACCACTCTTCATAATGCTATCCGTATTTTGCACTGATCCACACAGTCAAATGCCTTTTGCATAGTCAATAAAGCACAAGTAACTACCTTTCTGGAATAGGCTGCTTTCAGCCAAGAGTCATCTGATGTAAGCAGTGGTAACCCTCATTCCATATACTCTTCTTAATTTAGCTTGAATTTCTGGCATATCTCTTTTGATACACTGCTGCCATTGTTTTTGAATTATCTTCAGCAAAATTTTACTTGCATTTGATATTAATGATATTGCCAATGATTTCTGCATTCTGTTGGGTCACCTTTCTTTGGAATGGGCACAATGATGAATCTCTTTCAATTGGTTGGCTAGGTTGTTGTCTTCCAAATTTCTTGACATAGACTAGACAATTGAGTGCCTCCAAGGAGCTCTGGTAGCATAGTGGTTACGAATCGGGCTGTGAACCGCAAGGTAAGCAGTTCGAAACTACCAGCTGCTCCGTGGGAGAAAGATGAGGCTTTCTGCTCCCGTAAAGATTTACAGCCTCGGAAACCCTGTTCAGGGTCGCTATGGGTTGGAACTGACTCAACAGCACTTAACAACAACAAGTGACGCATTAGTTTGTTGAAACATTTCAATTTGTATTCCATCAATTCCTAGAGGCTAGCTTATCTATCCAGTGCCTTCAGAGTAGCTTGGGCTTCTTCCTTCAATACTATTGACTCTTGATCATATGTTGCCTCCTGAAATGGTTAAACATCAGTCAGTTCTTTTGTTATAAAAATACCTCCCATCTTCTTTTGATGTTTCCAGTGTTATTAAATATTTTGCCCACAGAATCCTTCAATAATACCAGTTGAGGCTTTAATTTTTTCTTCAGTGCTTTCAGCTTGAGAAATATTGAGTGTATTCTTCCCTTTTGGTTTTCTAACACTAGGTATTTATGCATTTCATTTTAATACTTGACTTTTTCTTCTCAATCTGCCCTTTGAAATTTCTGTTCAGCTATTTTACTTCATTGTTTCTTCTAGTCACTTTAGCCTTTCTACACTCAAGAGAAGTTGAGTCCTGGTGTGGTGCTGTAGGATAAACACTGGACTGCTAATCACAAGATCAGTAATTCACACCCACCAGTTGCTCATCAGAAACCTTATACAGGGTTGCTATGAGTCAGAACTGACTCAATAGCACTTAACAACACACTCAAGAATAAGTTTCAGAGTCTCTTCTGATATCCATTTTGATCTTTTATTTTTTTCATTGTTTTTAATGACATTTAACTTTCTTCATGTATGATGGTCTTGATGTCATCCTACAGATCTTCTGGTCTTCAGCCATCACAGTCTAATGCATCAAATCTGTTTTTGAGGTTGTTTCTAACTTAAGGTGGGATATACTCAAGGTTACATTTTGGCTTTGGTGTAGTTGTTACAAATTTCTTCAGCTTCAGCCTGAACTTGCATATGAGCAATTGATGGTCTATTCCATGATTGTATTTTGGCTGATGATATTGAGCTTCTCCCTTGTCTCTTCCCACAGATGTAGTCAATTTGATTCCTGTGTATTCTATCTGGTGAAGTCCCTATGTATAGTCTTCTTCTATGTTGCTTTAAAAAAATATTTGCAATGAAGAAGTGATTGGTCTTGCAAAATTCTGTCATACAATCTCCAGCATCATTTCTATCACCTATTTTCCGACTACTGATCTGTTCCTTTTCAATTTTTTTTTGTTCCCAGCATGGTAAACATGGCTGGTAGATTGGAACTGTTGACTTTCTACCAGGGCTTCTTGGCTTACCTTGTAGGTGTCTGGGTATCACCCTATCACAGACAGCATTGTACTTCAAGATAGACCTTGAAATGTTCTTTTTGATGATGAATGCAATGCCATTACTTTTCAATTTTTTCATTCTCAGCATAATAAAAATGGCCAATACCATTTAATTTTTGATAACTTTAAATTTTCCTAGATTCATACTTTGTATATTCCACATTCCAATTATTAATGGATGTTTGCAGCTGTTTCTTCACATTTTGAGTTGTACCCCATCAGAAAATGAAAGTCTCAAACGTTTAACTCCAGCCACGTCATTAAGGTCAACTCTATTTTGATGAGGCAGCTCTTCCCTGGTCCTATTTTGAGTACCTTCCAATCTGAAGGGCTCATCTTCTGGCAGTATGCCCGACAATGTTTCCCTGCTTTTCATAAGGTTTTTCAGGGGCTAATCACTCAAAAGTGATAATCTTCTTCCTAGTCTGTCTGAGTCTGAAAGCCCCACTGAAATCTGTCCACCATGGGTGAGCTTGTTGGTATTTAAAATACCAGTGGCATAGCTTCCAGCATCACAGCAACACACAGGCCATGACAAAACCATGACAAAAAGATGAGTGGTGGTGGTTGTGATAGTGGGAAAATGGTACAATTGGCCACTTTTCTGTAAATTACTATTACTTTGATGAGAGATCCATTTTATCTTTCTTTTTTTTGGTTTATTTTTCTTTAATCACTTTGGACATCTTATTTTTCTCCATATGTTAAACTATGACATATAGACTGTTCCTCCATCTTCTCCCCTAACTCCTGAAGCCCTTACATGATCATCAAAGGCTCCAGGTGATTCAGATGAAGTTTCAAATCAGCTAAATTGTCACTTTTTATCCACCTCAACCTTCTTGTGCCCAGTTGCCAATCAAAAGAATGGAGGTTTATGCTTACCCAGAGGCAGCAACTTGAAAGAAAGTCCTGGTGATTTACTTTTTTAAATAAAAAGTGTTTATTGTGAATTGAGTGAAAGTTTACAGGGCAGATAATCAATTTTATATTCACAAATCATATACTTTGTTTCATTACAATGATTATAATCCCCTCCATGTACCATCAGTTAACAGTATTTCTCTCTATTAGTTCTTTTCTTTTAAACACTCAGGCATATATAATAATTTTAACCACCAAAGGGCTCATTCTGAAAGTCTGCCTCCTGGCCATCGGTGCTCAGTCCCTCTCTTGTCATGAATCTAGTCCTCAGCTGCTGCCTCTCTCCATGTCCGCATCTCTGTCTCCATCTCTGGTGTCGCAGCTTCTCTGAATAGGATTCCACATTCCTCTTGTGCTCTTCTCCCTTGATGGTCCTAGGGTCCTCTGTTTCTGGACTATAAGATAAACTACTCCCCCATTTTTGTTACAAAACTTCTACCTTTACAATTTTGACTGTCACAATTAGTCATGATAACAATAGTTATTGAATAATATGAATCTTATCTTCATCTCTTTTCACCAGACCATCTAGACAAGATGAAAACTATTCAGTGGCAACTCTATCTTGCCTCACACACTCTTAAACTAAATTCCCTCTTGAAACCTTGTAGGCCAGTCACTTCGTGCCTTTATCACCCCCTCAGTTAGGTAGCCAATGTCTAAGTTGCCTATCCCTATGTACCCTGTGTACAGAGGGGATAGCATTGACACTTGATGTGAAGAGTCCTTCCCTCTCTGTTGGTATTTAGAACTACTACATCCATGAGTATAGATCTAGTTGATCAAATTGTAGCAATTTACCCTTGTTTCCTTTATCAAAAATTATTTTGTTTTTAATCTTCCCCTAGTTGAGTTCTGATTATCAAGCCTTCGAGGCTAGGTCAAATGGGTACTATCAGCAAGTTTGGGCATTCTTGTGCATCTCCCCTCACTTCATATCAGTTGGATGCTTCACTCTCAGCTCTAGCCCTCATGGCTCTGTCCTTGTCAATGGGTTGGTGATTTACTTTGGAAAAATCTGTCATTGAAACAGCTATGGAGCAACTCCACTCTGGCACACGTGGGGTGCCATGAGTGAGAATCGATTTGACCACAAATCGTGTTTGTGTGGGTCCCTTCTTTCAATGCATATCCATTCAAATAAGAAAACTGAGTGAGTTTAGAGAAAGTAATGCATATAATAATACTTATTGCCCATCACAGTCAATTCACTGCAGGCATTGCTTCAATGGCTACAAGACAATGGCTGTGAAGTCTCCTCATTAACAAATACAAAATCCATTACTTACTCATTGATGATTATCCTCTGTGCTTTGTTATGTATTTCTCATGGATTATTTTATTTCTCAGGCCATAGATCCCATCCAGTCTAGGCTCTGGGAGTACCTAGGTAGGGCCTAGAAATATGTTTAGCTGTAGTGAAGACAACAGGTAAATAAGGTATTAAATCTTCTGAAAGCCCAAGCCAGGATGATAATTTTTTATCGTCTTCAAGCTGAGAGTGGTCAGTGATGCCATAGTGGAATTATTTGGGGCATCCTAAACCAAATAAATAGAGGCTCTGAGAGAACTGGAGAGAGAATGACCGATTGAAATGCAAACCCATAGGAATGCAGGTGCAGCCATACTTATAACCTGGTTTGTGAGCTGGAAGGAACAGGTAGGCTACTAATCTAGATATGGGGGTGGTGATGGTGATGCTGTACTGTTGTTAGTTCCAACTCATAGTGACCCTGTATATGGTTTCCGAGGAGTGGCTGATGGGTTTGAACAGTCTTTATTCTATAGCACCACACCAAAGCTCCCCTTTATTACATGAGCCCTTACTATGTATAAGAAGGAGCCTGATGGCAGAAGCAGTTTGTGATGGGCTGCTAACCTAAAGGTTAGTGGTTTGAATCCACCTAACCAATCCATAGAAGAAAGGGCAAACTTATACTTAAAGAAGAAAGGGCAAACTTATACCTAAAGATTACAACCAAGAAAACCTTATAGAGCAGTTGTACTCTATTAAAACATGGGTTCCCATGAGGTGGGGGCTGATACGATGGCAACTAACAACAACAACAACTTTGCAGTCCAGCACATTAATCCCTAACACCACACCAGGAACCACAGGTTGGTTGTTCAAGCTCACCAGCCAATCCTTAGGAAACCTATAGGGTCACTATGAATTAGAACTGACTGGGAGGCACTTCACAACAGCAACAACAACAATAACATCATGTATAAGGCATGATGGTGGTGGTGATTAAGTGCTGTGAAGTCGGTTCTGACTAATAGCGACTCTGTAAAGGGTTTCTGAGGCTGTGAATCTTTTCAGGAGCAGAAAGCTTCATCTTTCTCCCATGGAATGAATGGTTGGTAGTTCCAAACTGCTGACCTTGAGGTTAGCAGCCCAACTCCTAACCACTATGCTATGTAACTTAAATATGCGCAGTTCAGGGTGCTTTAATCAATTATCAGAAAAGGTGGACACTAAGGAGTCCTGGTTCTGCTGTAGGATAAACACTGGTCCTATTTTGAGTCATTTCTAACCTGAGGGGCTTATCTCTGGCACTGTATCAGGCAATGTTTGCTGCTTTTCATAAAATTTTCAGGGGCTAATCCCTTATAAGTGAGCAGTCTATTTCTTCTTCCTTGTCTGTTCTTAGTCTGAAAGGTCTTCTGAAAGCTCTCTACCATGGGTGATACTGTTGGAAGTTGAAACAGCATTAGCATATTTTCCAGCATCACAGCAACATGCACGTCACTGACAGATGAGGGGGCTATTACATACCATCTCTAGTTTACAGATGAGGAAACAGGCTCAGAGAGGTTAAAATATCTTTCCTAAGCCTCGGAAACCCTATGCAGGGTCGCTATGGGTCGGAACCGACTCGATGGCACATAACAACAACAACAAAAGGTACTTTAGTTAGTAAGTAGTAGAGTCAGGATTCAAATTCGTATTTTAATAGCCATAATATTTCCACTATGTTGTCTATTATCTCAAAAGAGGAATATGTTTCATGCCCTTATGGTGATTTTAGTCCATTTAGGAGGAAAAGGTATGTTCAGCACTGTAGGATAAGCGTTGGACTACAAATCACAAGGTTGGTGGTTCAAAGCCACCAGTTGCTCCTCGGAAACCCTGTACAGGGTCGCTATGAGTTGGAACTAACTGGACAGCACTTAACAACAACATGTAGATGGGAGCCCTAGTGGTGTAGTGGGTTACTCATTGGGCTGTTAATCACAAGGTTGTTGTTGTTAAGTACCATGGAGTCGGTTCCGACTCATAGTGATCCTGCACAGGGTTTCCGAGACTGTAAATCTTTATGGGAGCAGAATGCCTCATCTTTCTCTCGTGGAACAGCTGGTAGTTTCAAACTGCCGACCTTGGGGTTAGCAGCCCGATTTGTAACCACTATGCTACCAGAGCTAGGCAGTTCAAATCCACCAGGTGCTCAACAGAAGAAAGATGAAGCTTTCTGCTTCTGTAAAGATTTATAGCCTCCAAAAGCCTATACAGGGTCACTATGAGTTGGAACGGGCTTGACCATACATAACAATACCAACAACATAAAGATAAAAGATAATACATAGTTCCTAATACAGGTTTAAGCAAGTTGTTAAAAGAACCAAGGGGGGATGGTAGAAATATTTTTCTAGCTGTAGGAAGTCTTCTCTGGAATGCTTCCTGGGGAAATAAAAAAAGCGGGTAAAGGCTGGCAGACTGAGAACTCATGCCTAGTAAGGAGGACAAAGTCAGGATGTGGGAACCCTATGAGGGCTTGTTCGGGAAGTGGTATGTGGAGTAGAAAGGTGCTGTTGTGGAACAAAACAGGGTGTGTCCAGAGCCTGGGAGGGTTTTGGATGTCAGGTAAAGGAGGCTCGCCTGTTCACCAGGCAAAAGAGCTTCCACAAAGACTTGACTGTGAGAAGTGAAATAGTTGCACAGTATTGAAGTGAGCAGAGACTGGCAGCCAAGTGACTAATTGAGAAGCAACTGCAGTTACTAAGGGCCGTAACTAGGATGGTGGCAGAGAGGTTGACTCAAAGAGTGAAGATGGACTGAGGGGAGGGAAAGATGAGAGACATTTCAGAGTGCCACAGGACTTCTGTTGACATTGTAGGAGAGCAAAGGGAGGGATTACTGAGATTGTTTCAAATTAGAATCCACAATGAGAGGAGAGTTACGGGATGGGTGTATTTCCTGAGGGCTGGGAGAGACTAGTATCTGGGGACTGGGTGTGGGGGTTTCAAGATGCCAGGAGGAGATGAAGAGGCCCATTAGCCAGAAGAAAACTCAGAAGTTTCTGAGGTGGCTGAGTTCCTGGCTGTGGGTTCAAATTTAGCAGCCGTCTGCCTGGGAGTGACGGTTGGAACTGCTGGTTCCTGCTGGTGTTCTGCATGAGTGGATTTTTAAATGTTAACGGAATGAACATCATTGGTTAAAAAAAAAAAAAAAGTATTAGAACACATTGGTAAAAAGAGCTTTGGAATCATATTCAGTTAAGTAAAGAACAAAGATTGTTAGCTGGCTAGACAACTAAAAAGTTACTTAAACATTAATGAATAAATTTTGAAACACTGACTTTGAGATTTTCCTATGGATTGAAAGGATCGTAATGGAACTTAGTTGTATTCATGCTAGATTTCTTTCCTAAAGTTTGTTTTTCTTTTGACAATTTTATTTCAGACAATTAATAGTGTTTAATGATTCAGGCTTCCATGTAAATACCAATGATCAGAATCACTCTCCTATTTGAATGTTCTCTTCACACAGACGCTTTGGAAGTGAGAAAAAAAAAAATATGGTTATTAAAGAAAATTCCTACATAGGCTGTAAAATAAAGATTAGACTTTAAAATAAATTTATTATTCATTTATATGTCTCTTTGTAGCTAGCAAGAACCATAAACATAGGGAAGTACACTTTTAAGTTCTGCTAGTTCCCAGTCACATAGGGCTTTTCTGTCCTCCAATCATATAATGTTTCAGAGAAATCAGAATTAAAATGGAAGAGGTTTTTTTTTTTTTCAATCTTTGAAATGCTTGGTTTGTACACCACCTTTCCCCCCCTGCTAGGTGTGAAAGTATATTAGTGAAAGTTTCATCCCAACTTTGTAAATAATTAATCCTCTGTTTCTTTGAAAAGTCTGACAATGTGAGAGTAACAATAACAAGCTATAAAACCCTCCCACAAATTGTGCAAGAGCTCATTCTTTCCTTACAGGGTTCGGGTTGAACTGGAATGTGCTGAAGCCACATTCCAACACCTTCCACTTTCCAGGCGAGCCAGGCAGGACTCTGAAGGGAATTAATGAGAATCTTTATCTGTGTTTCTGCTCTTGGGAAGGAGGATTAGAAAGAAATGAAGATGGGAAATGCAGGGTAGAAAATGAGAGGTTTAGGGTTACTTGTAACAGCGATGAGTATGGAAAGAAAGAAAAGAATAAATTGGGAAGAGGGAATTGGCCTATGTGCGAATGAACGAGGTGACCAATGACAGAGAAAATAAAGGCAAGGACGAGTCTGACCAAAGTAAATTAAGGTGGGGTGGTGGAAGACAAGCAGTAAAGCAAAAGAGATGGAATCACATGTAGGAAGAAAGAACATACTTGTCCATTCACTAGGACTCTCGGGCCTCCCTCTTCCTTTAGGTTGTTGTTAAGTACCGTGGAGTAGGTCCCGACTCATAGTGACCCTGTACAGGGTTTCCAAGGCTGCAAATCTTTACGGGAGCAGAAAGCCTCATCTTTCTCCCACGGAACGCCTGGTAGTTTCCAACTGCCAACCTTGAGGTTAGCAGCCCCATTCGTAACCACTACTCTATCAGAGCTCCTTCTTCCTCTATAGTTGGAAATAAAAATGGAAGATTTCTTCTTTTTATCTGCTCATTGTGAACGACTGAATGAAAAGTTACAAAACTCCATCTTGAAATTCTTACTGGAGTCTACTTAGTAAACTCTTTAAAATCAAAACGATGAATGTAAAAAAAATTTTTTTAGGCTTTTCTTTTGATATTTACTTTTTCTGTTTTAATTTGTTCTTGTGTGATGGAGTTGGTTTTAAAAGAATGAATTCACTATAGGTATCTTGTGTAGAAGTCTGAATAACTTCTTTATTAATAATTTTCTTGGGTTTTAAATGCAAACTACAATGATTTTTAATTAATTTACCCAGTTGTGCAACCATCACTGTAATCCAGGTTTAGAACTTTGCCATCACCCAGTAGTACTACTCTTGCTCATTGCCAGCAGCTCAATATCTACCTCCAGACCCAGGAAGGATCTACTTTATTATTATGATTCACTTTTTCTGGAAATTTCATATAAACAGAATCGTGCAATGTGTGGTCTTTGCAACAGGCTTCTCTCATTTTATATGTTTTTGAAGTTCATCCATGGTATAGCCAGTAATCAGTACTCCATTCTTTTTTATTGCTGAATAATTATTCCATTGTACGGATATACTGAAGGAGTCCAGAGGTGCAGTGGCTAAGTGTTTGGCTGCTAACCAGAAGGTTGGTGCTTCCAACCCACCACCAGCTGCTTTGCAAGAGAAAGATATGGAAATCTGCTTCCCTATAGATAGATTATAACTTTGGAAACTCCATTGGACAATTCTACTCACTCTGTTCTAAACTGCTCCTATGAGCCCTAATTAACACAATGGCAAGGAGACTGGTATGGAAATACCACATTTCTTTCTCCATTCACCAGTTAATGAACATCTGGATTGTTTTTATTCTTTTCTTATGATGAATAATGCCACTGTGAACATTCATGTGTAAGTTGTTGTGTGGACATACATTTTTACATCTCTTGGTTAGAGAGAGTGCTAGGAACACAATTGCTAGGTTATTCTGTGGCGCTGTAGAATAAGTACTGGACTATTAACTGCAAAGTCAGAAGTTCAAGCTCACCAGCTTCTCCTCAGAAACACTCTCCATGGTCACTATGATGGCACTTAGCAACAATAACAATGGTAAATTTATGGTTAGTATTGAGGGACTGGCAATCTGTTTTTAACAATAGCAACAAATCTATTTTCCTACATGACTATCCCATTTTACAGCTCCACGAACAATGCATGAAGGCACAATAATGCATGTGCCTACGTCTACATACTTACTTGTATCTGCTGTTGTGTAAAGTGCTGTTGAGTCAGTTCTGACTCATAGTGACCTGGTATAGGGTTTCCAAGGAGTGGCTGGTGGGCTTGAACTGCTGACCTCGCTTGCTTATGTATCTATTTTTAAAATTATAGCCATAGAATTGAGGAGTCCTGGTGTGGTGCTGTAGTATAAGCACTGGATTGTTAACCTCAGGGTCAGTGGTTCAAACCCAACAATCATTCTTTGAAAACCCTACACAGGGTCCCTGTGAGTCTGAACTGACTTGACGGCACTTAACAACAACAATGGAAATAAAGTGGTATTTCATTGTGGTCTTCATTTGCATTTTCCATGATTAATGTTACTGAACATCTTTTTATGTACTCATGCATTTACATATCTTTTTTTGGTGAAAGCTATTCAAATCATTTGCCTTATTTTAATTGGGTTGTCTGTCTTTTTATTCTTTTTTTTTTTTTTTCCAGCCCATTTCTGCTGCCATTGTGCCAATCCATCTTGTTGAGGACTTTCCTTCTCTTCACTGAAATTTAACTTTTCCAAGCATGCTGTTCTTCTCCAGGGATTGGTCCCTGTTGATAATATGTCTGAAGAATGAGAGACAAAGTCTGGCCATCCTGGCTTCCAAGGAGCATTCTGGCTTGTATTTTTATTTATTCTTGGTCTATAAGAGTTAATTCTTCGCATACTTAGGATAACAGTTCTTTATTAAATATATGATTTGTAATTATTTTTTTCCTGTCTTTTTACTTCCTTAATAGTGTTTCTTAAAGCACAAAAGCTTAAAAATTTGATGAAGTCCAATTAATCAATTTTTTATTTTTACTTAATAGATTGTGCTTTTGGTGTTATGTCTAAGAAATCATTGCCAATTCCAAGTTTACAAAAATTTTCTTAGTTTTTTTTTTTAACTCTAAAATGTGTAGTTTTGTGTGTTTTTTCTTTTTTAAAACTCTAAGGTCTCTGATCCACTTTGAGTTAATAAAAATAAATATTTTTATTTTTGTTGTTGAGAATATACACACACTAATCCAACAGGAGCTCTGGTAGCTTAAGTGGTTACGAATCAGGCTGCGAACCGCAAGGTCAGTAGTTCGAAACTACCAGCCACTCCATGGGAGAAAGATGAGGCTTTTTTGCTCCTGTAAAGATTTACAGCCTCGGAAACCCTGTACTGGATCACTTTGGGTCGGAACCGACTCTATGACACTTAACAACAACAACAATCCAACGCAGTGTCTACATGTATAATTCAATGACACTGATACCATTCTTCCAGTATTACCACAATTCTCGGTCTCCTTTGCTGAACTGTCCCATCCCCCATTCACAGACCCTCACAGGCTCCTAAGGGTCTTTTCTAATCTTTTAAGTTACTGTTGCCAATTAGAGTTCATATAGATAGGAAGGTGCTTTTAATAGTTCATGGAAAACTTGAAATAGAAAAGAATGTAAAATTTCCACAAACTTTTTGAATCCTCCTTCTGTATCTTAAGGAGCCCTGGTGATGCAGTGGGCTAAGCATTAGGCTGTGAACTTCAAGGTTAGTTGTTCAAACCCACCAATCATTCTGAGGGAGAAAGATAAGACTGTTCCTGTAAAGATTTCCAGTCTCAGAAACCCTAGGGAGCAGTTCTACTCGACTCAGCATCCTAATCGACTCAATGGCATGGGTTTGGTTTAGATATATCTTTAAAAAGCATCAGTTGTAGTTATTCATTAACATCAAGGTTGGAACCTATTTGCCTCAGTCCTATCTGATTCATGAGCACATAGTTATCACTGATTGCATTGAAAACATTGATCACTTGGGTTTATTTATCAACTATGCCTTGACAAGGAAATTCACAAACTATAAAGCACAGAAGCTATTATAGGAATTCAGAAACATGAAGTTAACAATGTGCTATGATTTGGCATTTTGAGAACAAATTTGCAGTTGGAAGCTTTAATTTGCTCTTGAATAGTCAAGAAAATAGCATGGAGAAAAATTAATACAACCACATTTCCCCCCTTCCCTCTCTGCTCCCCTCAATCCCCTAACCCCCCCCACCCCCAAAAAAAGTACAATTCTTAAGGCAGACATTCTTTACTAGTTAAGCTAAACTATTTTGGGGGCTTAAAAAAACTTCAGAGGTTATTTTTATTTACGTTTAAACATTATCTCAGGACAATAATTTGTTTACCTAACCTTCATAGCTGGATGAAGGGCTGGATTTTATGAGAAGTTGACATTGTATTCTGAATTTTCTGTTTTGATCAGGATTCTTCTATTGACTTTTTTATCACAATGCTCAGTAATGGTAGCCAAGCGTTATCCAGTTCTGGTCTCATGACCAAGGACGCAGTTGCTTATGGAAGCCACTGGACACGCATCCATTTTCTCTACCTAGTCCTGACCCTCTTCCTCTGTTGTTGTTGTTAAGTGTTGTTGCATTGGTTCCAACGCATAGGATCTCCCAGGGGCAGCTGATGGGTTTGAACTGCTGACCTTGCAGTTAGCAGTCTATTGTTTATTCTACAGTGCCATACCAGGCAGGACCCACTCTGCTCTAGGCAAATAGAGACCTACTGTTGTGCCTTGATGGAAGTTTGCAAGCTTACAACTTCAGGCACTGCACAGTGATCTAGGAGGTAGAAATGAAACACTAAACATAATCAGGCTAATTAACTGGGATGTTCCATGAAACTATGACCCTAAGCCTCCACACCAATGATTCAAATCCTAGCAGGTGTTTGGTTGAACATAAGCAGTCTCAGCAGTTACTTTTTTTGGGAGTGTGTGTGTGTGGGTCATTGCTGTAAATAGATGATACAACTTTTGCCAACTCAGTTTTCTCCAGGTGTAAAATTTATTGACAAAAATTACAATAATTGAAGGAGCTCTGGTAGCTTAGTGGTTACGAATTGGACTGCTAACCTCAAGGTCAGCAGTGTGAAACTACCAGTGGTTCAGTGGGAGAAAGATGAGGCTTTCTGCTCCCATAAGATTTACAGCCTTGGAAACTCTGTACAGGGTTGCTATGAGTCGGAACTGACTCCACGATACTTAACAACAACAACACAATAATTGACTGTTCGACCTTACTCTCAATCAATGTGGGTTTTGAGTTAGTTTTTATATATGGTGTGAGGCAAGGGTTTATCTTTGCCTTTTTTTTTAATCCATTAACTTAAAAAAATATGGGGACGTGTGATACTATAATTTAATTTCTTTTAAAGTTTTAATACTGCCTGAAATTTTCTCTGTCTCTTTTATTTTATTTTAATTCCATTTTGTCTGTCTTCCTTACTAGGACAAAAACTATAGGAGAAAAGTCACCTGCCTAGTATTTTCTACAGCTGGAGTCCTGGTATGGCACTGTAGGATAAGCACTGAACTACAAGTTTGATTGAACCGAAAGGTCAATGGCTCATACCCACCAGTTTCTCCTCGGAAACCCTATACAGGGTCACTATGGGTTGGAACTAACTCGACAGCACTTAACAACAACAACAACAATGTATCTTCAATGCCTGGGACTTGGGAGGCCCTCAATAGATGCTTGATGAGTAAGTCAATAAATGAATGAAATAAAATGTTAAAATAGTGAATCAGTTGGCAAAAACACAAATGTGTTTTATCACACCTATCGGAAGACATTACAGAACAGGAACCTGCAGACAATGAGTACAGAGCTAAGAGATGAAAGCTGATTTTAGGATGAGTTTCTCCCTCTATGCCACTCTGACCTAGTACCGGTATAGGTAGCTGTGAATGTGTTGGCAAAGTGTGTTGGCTATTCTGTATATAGCTTTTGAAGAGAATTTAGTGTACTAAGTTTTCTACTTAGACATCATTCACTTACTCAACAAATATGTTTGTGTTCTTTGCCATGTACCAGATGATTTCTAGAATTAGGGATCTGGTGGTGGATGAGGCAGATATTCTCTGTGCTCTTATAAAATGGTCAACTCTAAAGCTTGCAAATCATCTACTTCATGAGGTTTTTGTTTTTCAATATTCAAGTAATTGCATAAAGCTATGACAACTACTATATGATATAGTAAGTGTTCGAAAGTTATTATTGTTAAGTTGCTTAATCTACCAGGTAAAATGGAACTATTTTGTATTATTAACCTCAACTTCCATTTAGTATCTGATCAATGACTCTCAATGATGTACCAAACCCAAACCTAACTGTTGAGACAATTCTGTCTCATAGCGACCCTGGTCCCATGGGTTTCCAAGACTGTAATATTTATAGAAGCTGACTGCCTTATCTTCCTCCTGAAGAGCTGCTGAGGGGTTAGAACTGCTGATCTTTTAGGGAGCAGCTGAACACATTAATACTGCACCATCAGAGAGCTCTCTCATGAATCCCTAAGGAAGATAGAATGAATATTTATTTTTAAAACTCTTCATGTTTGCTTATTCTAAAAGCACTACATATACTGGAGTAAAATATAAAAATTCAAACAGTACAGAACAAATCAAGTAAAAAGTACAAATTCTCCCACACATACTCAATCCATTTGTAAGAGGTAATCTCTATAAACAATTCCTTGTTTCACCTTCCAAAACAATTTTGTGCCTATGAAAGCATATATATGTACAATCAAATAATAAATGGGATCAGACACTACCAATTCCATTTTCATTGGGTATTTCATTTAATAGCATATCCTGGAGAACTTTCCAATAGTGGCATGTATTGTTCTTATTCTGAAAGTGTATTTCTTAATATTCTCAACTCAACAGCAACAACAGCTGTAGCTTTCGAGTAAGTCTGTAGACTACCCATCTCTCTTTACTCCTGTACCTTCTGCTGTCTTCAGCAGTCAGGAGCTGACATCTACCCTCTCACGTTCTCTTGGTCTGTGGCTGGCTGTGGTCAAACCAGCAGCAGAGAGCAGGGGTGGGGGAAGCAAAGAAGGAAAAGAAAACACTTTTTTTTTTTTTTTACTGAATAGTTGAGGAAGAGCGGCAACAGTAAAATTAAATTGACATAAGGTATAGTACCCAAAAGTGTTTTATTATGTATATTTAAGGAAGAATGTTCTTGAAGAGTCTGAAAGGCAGTGGGTGCAGCGATACATCAGGATCTTTAGACAATCATGACAGCTGCATAAGAAGGCACAGTCTGTGGATGTGGGTGGTGAGAAAGGACCTCGGGCTTCTTTGAATAAACCTACTTTCTAGAAGTACAAAGGATAGGGGAGGGAGAGAGTGAGCTAGTGGTTGAGGCCAATACCAGATGCCCATCATGAAAACATCCTTACTTCCTCTATTTTCCACCATTTGTTTCGTCTCCCACCTCACTGCTCTTAGCCCAACTGCTTTTCTTTACTTCTGAGTTAGAGCTCAATCCCCAGCCAGATCTCTAGACAACTGATACCTTTCTCTGACCACACACACTACCATGGTTGGAAGCAAAGACAAGTAAAATCTTGGGTAAAGATTCTGACATTCTTGGGGAATAAAAGAACTATGCCTACGTCCTTTGATTATTTCCTTTACTAATTTAATCTCTGTCCTCTGGACTGTTTCTGTCTCCACCAGGCTAGAAAGTAAGATTATACAGTGGTTTAAATCCACTGGCTTTGACGCATGCTGACTCTATAGAACAGAGTACAATTGCTCCCTAGTGTTTCCAAGACTGTAAATCTTTATGAGAGCAGTCAGTTTTATCTTTCTTCCAAGGAGCAACTGGTAGGTTTGAATCATCAACCCTGTGGTTAGCAGCCCAAAAGCTTAACCCCCTGCACCACAAGGGTTCCACTTGAATGGTTTTGTTGTCAATTCTGACTCATAGTGAGAATGTATAGAGTTTACAAGGAGCAGTTTCTGGGTTTGAACTGTCAACCTTACAGATATCAGTCCAGCGCTTTTCCTATAGAATCACACCAGACTCCTGACAAATGGTTTGGAGCTTCTAAATTAAGTTGTTAGGGGCAGATGCCTCAACCTGCAGACCTGGCATAGAGCCGACATCCAGGAAAGTACAATTCTTTCGTGGGTGGAGCTTTCCTAGACATAAAGCTTTTACCATGCCTCTAAGCAGGGGAAGTTTGGCCAAGATTATATTGGACAGGTAATAAAATTAAGGCCAATAAAACCAGATAAACCACCTCATTAGCATTAGTTCACTGGTAAAGTCATTTTAACATGAAGAAGAAGAAAGATAGAAAACTCAAAAGGAACTGCTCTCAGTTTCCTTTTCGGCTGTGGTGCAAAAGCACGATGGTTCTCTTTAAGAGGTTGCGTTGGTTGAGAGGTACATTCTCCAACACTTTGTGAAAATAAGATAACAGCTTAGAGAAGAGACTCTAGAACTTGGACCACTGACTCTTGCTACTCAGCTTCAATCAGAAACTTTTCATCAGATATGAATCAAAATCCAGTAGCAATCTTTCTAGACTTGGCTAATCATTGAATGCTGACTTACACATTAAACATAAAACTTACTTTGTAGAGGTGTAGTCATTTTCTTAACCATACACATCACGGTGATATGCTGCTTTTGAAAGATTAAGAAAATCAATTCATTTCTCAAAAGTGTCTGTGACACACACACACATACCTTCACACGTATGAGTCGAATAACTGTATTAGGAAGCACCTTTTTAAGCATTAACAAAATCTTTCTTCATATAAATACTCATCCTTATCAATTTTATTTTTATATAATATTAACTTCTCCAAATATCCTTTGGAGCTTTATTGTTGTTGTTGGCTGTTATCGAGTTGGTTCTGACTCATACCAACCGTGTATAGGGTTTCTGAGGAGTGGTTGGTGAGTTTGAAGTGCTGACCTAGCCATTCAAACCAGCCTTACGGTAGAGTGCATATTCTACAGAGCCATACCAGGAGGTTTAGAGTCTCTAGAACATTAAATAAAGTGTCTAATACTTTTAAAGTGTATTTTCTAGGCAAGAAGAGGCATAAGAGATTCTATTACAGCACTATTATTTGGGAATCAAGTTTGCGGTAATGTGGGCACCCACCCCTTTTGAATATAACATGCTGGTGCGCCACTGATTCATGAAACACTGCCAGGAATGGCTTTTGTTCAGGTCCCAGGGCAAGTTCTGCCAGCAGCATAGAATCACCCAGGAAAGACTAGTCATTATAAATTCTTTGTCAGAATCCTAGGAATCAGGAAATTATCCTTGTTTTTTTGCTGCCTTCCAATTCATTCTGAAAATACAACTCTGGGAGGAGAGGAGGAAGCACAGTGTTTGGTAGCAAAATAGAAGGGATTAAGGGAGAAAATAGGAGCTCTGGTAGCATAGTGGTTACGAATTGGGCTGCAAACCTTAAGGTCAGCGGTTCGAAACTACCAGCTACTCCGCGGGAGAAAGATGAGGCTTTCTACTCCCGTAAAGATTTACACCCTCAGAAACCCTGTACAGGGTCGCTATGGGTCGGAACCGACTCGACGGCACTTAACAACAACAACAACAACAACAACAACAAGGGAGAAAATAGGAGACTGAAGAGATGTCATTCAAATCAGCATGATGTGATCAGGACGATGACCAGACAGGAGGCATGGAGGAACCCTGTGAGGCCAAGTATGTCTGACTACGGAGAATCCTGGGTCTGAGCACCCCACATCCATCTTGACCTTCTGTCCTACATCTGCAGCAACATCTTGGGATGAGACAATGAGCAATATAGAGTATATCCCAATTTATCTTTTTATTCATGGGTGAGCTTCAGAAACAAGTTCACCTTGGGGTTTAGGACACTGGGCAGAACTTCGACCTTTAAGTAGCTGATGAGTCCCTCAGGGTCTGTAGGAAATGGTTGGCCATTTCCTACAGTACATTTGGACAGCAGTTAGCTTCCTCTTGGGCCAACTGGAGGATGATGTTGGTGAGTTGGCCCAGAGTCAGAGTGGACTTACATATGGCCGGAAGTTGTTATTGATACCTCTGTTTTCCCTAATGATTAGCAAAACCTTTCTTCTGGTTTCACCTCTCTAACCTCTTTGTTGTTGTTGTTGTTGTTAAGTGCCGTCGAGTCGGTTCCGACCCATAGCGACCCTGTACAGGGTCTTTACTGTTTTCTAATTCTACCTTACATTCCTAGACTGGGCTGCCTGGATTATTACAAAATTGTCCAGCTGGGCTACCCCCACTCATTTTTTCCCCTTCTGATCAAGTCTCTACACTATGACCAGATTGATTAAAAATACAAGTAACATCTGAGCACAACTTTCTCTGCTTGAGCTATAAATAATTTGGTCTTGCCCAGCTCTCCAAGGAACTCTGGTAGTGTAGTGGTTACAAGTCAGGTTACTAACCTCAAGGTCAGCAGTTTGAAATTACCAGCTGTTCCATGGGAGAAAGATGAGGTTTTCTGCTCCCATAAAGATTTACAGACTTGAAAACCTTACACAGTGTCGCTATGACAGAACCAACTCCACAGCACGTAACCACCACCACCACCACCACCTCTCCATCTTATCCAATCTGCTCATTTTATTCTCCTCCTCTTTCTAAACTGACCTCCTCATGGATTCACCCATCTCAGAAGTTTGGGGAGAGCCAAGACCCAGTACTGAATTTTTCCAAAAGCTCTTTCTTCTTCTTAAGTGCCGTTATGTTGGTTCTGACCCATAGTGACCCTGTATAGGGTTTACAATGAGAAGCTAGGAAGCATGAACCTGGTTTTAAACCACAATTGTGGTTGAAAGACACTGAAGACAGAGCCTATTTGAAACTTCTATCCTAGGTTCTTTAAAAAATTCTTTAAAAATGTTGTACTCATTAATGTTAGGATTTGACATAATTATACAAAGCAGGCCTGGAACATTCCCAAGGTGGTAAGACTTTACAGAATAGTAGATCACTACTGCTCCCATATCTTATTGGAAAAGGACTTGAAGAGTGAATTACATACAACCCACTGGGTAATTTTTTAACTTTCTAAACCTAGCTAAAATAAGCAACCAACAGAGTGAGGATGTATTCACAAAAGCTCTGTAACATTATCTTAGATGAAGCAGATGGTTCCTATATAACCAAAAACTCTGCTGAATGTCATTCTCTGGAGGAATAGAACTCTGTGTTTATAGATTTTGTTTAATCCTATTATAACAGCTTGTTAAAAGATGCTGGATGTGCTATGGGTCAAATTGTGTTCCCAAACTGAGTAGACTCCCAAAGGTAAAAAGTCTGATCCAACAGGGCATAGTAATCCCTTTATATCCTTGGGGGATTGGTTCTAGGACCCCCTCATGCTTACCAAAATCTGCAGATGCTCAATTCCCTTATATAATATGAAGAAATGTTTGCATATAACCAATGCACATCTTTCAGTATACTTTTAATCATCTCTAGATTGCTTTTACCACCTAATACAATGTAAATGTTATGTAAATAGCACTCTGTGCTCCCTCTTGGCCTTTGAGGATTTGTTTATACCACTTAATTGATCCCTCCCGCCTCCCAATATTTTCAGTCTGTGGTTGGTTGAATCTTTGGATGTGCACTGTGGATACAGAAGGCTAACCAACTGTATAGCTCTCTCTTCCAGTTCCATTATAGAAGGATTTTATTGTGTTGTCAAGTTCACTTTTCTGCAACTATCTCATGAATTGCATTTAAAAAGCAGGATTAATTTATGTTTCACTGCTATTTATAAAACACACAAAGTCCTCAGCCAGCTGTGAGATGATCCGCTAGAATTTAGAATCCCATTCTAGTTATGGGGGACAGTATCTGACATGCTTTCTGCGCTCATCATTCCAAGCATTACTTCGAGAATAAAGGGAGGGAATACTTTTTTTTGGTATAAGAAAATTGAGTTTTATTGACCTGCAGCAAAAGAAAATGTCACACAGGCAACTCAGAAATGGCATCTTTTTAAAGAAAAATGAGCACATAGCTTTTATGATCTATTAAGGCTATGGTATAGTAGGTTAAGAATTGGACTGCTAACCACAATCAGCAGTTCAAATCCATCAGTCACTTTGAGGGAGAACAATGAGGCTGCTAGCTCTTATAAAGGTTTGCAGTCCTGAAAACCCTAAGAGCAGTTCTGCTCTGGCCTGTAGGGTTGCTAAGAGTCAGACTCTACTTGGTGGTAGTGAGTTTGGTTTGATTTTAGGATGCTTTATGACACTGTAGGATCAGCACTGGACTGCAAACCACAAGGTTGGTAGTACAAACGGGCTAA
>NW_006408519.1:61066099-61068076 GCF_000296735.1 Chrysochloris asiatica
ATTGGCCATTTTGAATCTGACAATCACATGGTTTACTATGCCAGGAATGACAAAGAGGAATGGTGTCATATTCATCATCAAAAAGAACATATCAAGATCTGTGTTGAGTACAAAGCTGTTTGTGACAGGGTAGTATCCAGATGCCTACAAGGAAGACCAGTTAATACCACTATTATTTGAATTTATACACCAACTACTAAAGCCAGTGATGATGAAATTAAAGAATTCTATCAACTTCTTCAGTCTGAAATTGATCAAACATGCAATCAAGGTGTTTTGATAATTACTGGTGATTGGAATGCAAAGTTTGGAAACAAATAGGAAGGATCAATAGTTGGAAAATAGGGCCTCAGTGATAGGAACAATTCTGGAGATCGC
Source organism: Chrysochloris asiatica (assembly GCF_000296735.1). Classification (NCBI taxonomy): domain Eukaryota; kingdom Metazoa; phylum Chordata; class Mammalia; order Afrosoricida; family Chrysochloridae; genus Chrysochloris; species Chrysochloris asiatica. The sequence continues at coordinate 61,066,478 of NW_006408519.1, forward strand.
ATGGTAGAATTTTGCAAGGCCAATGAGTCCTTCATTCCAAATATCTTTTTTAAACAACATAAAAGACAACTATAAATATGGATGTCACTAGACGAAATACATAGAAATCAAGTTGACTACATCTGTGGAAAGAGATGGTGGAAAAATTACATAATATCACCTAAAATAAGGCCAGTTGCAGACTGGAGCAGACCATCAATTGCTCAAATGCAAGTTTAGGCTGAAGCTGAAGAAAATTGAAACAAGTCCACGAGATCCAAAATATGACCTTGAATATGTCCCATATTAGAGATCATCTGAAGAATAGGGTTGATGCAGTAGACTCTAAAGAACTAAGACCAGAAGAGTTGTGGGATGACATCAAGAACAGCATACAGGATGAAAGCAAAAGGTCACTCAGAAGACTAGAAAGAATGAAAAGGCTAAAATGAATATCATAAGGATTCTGAAACTTGGTCTCCAGTATAGAGATGCTAAAGCAAATGAAGAAAGGAGATAAAAGAGCTGAACAGAAAATTTCAAAGAGCAGCTTGAGCAGACAAAGTCAAATATTATAATGAATTGTACAAAAATATTATAATGAATTATACAAAAAATAAATTGAACAAAATTTTTCTAACCTGTAGTTAGAAAAATCAAAAGGAAAGCACACACTCAGCATTTCTCTAGCTGAAGGAACTGAAGAAAAATTCAAGCCTTAATGGCAATATTGAAGGATTCTTTGGACAAAATTCTATGGGCATCCTGGTGTGGTACTGTAGGATAAGTGCAGGACCACAAGGTCAGTTGTTCAAACTCACCATTTGTTGTTGTTAGGTGCCATTGAGTCAGTACCGACTCATAGCGACCCTATGCACAACAGAACAAAGCACTGCCCAATCTTAAGTCAACCTCACTACTGTTGCCATGCTTGAGCCCATTGATGCTGCCACTTTGCCAATCCATCTTGCTGGGGTCTTCCTCTTTTTCTCTTATCCTCCACATTTGTTGTTGCTGTTATGTGCAGTGGAGTTGGTTCCGTCTCACAACGACCCTGCACAGGGTTTCCGAGGTTGTAAATCTTTATGGGAGCAGAAAGCCTCATCTTTCTCCCATGGAACAGCTGGTAGAGTTTTGAACTGCTGACCTTGCGGCTTGCAGCTCAATTCTTAACCACTATGCTACCAGAGCTCCTTACCAAACGTGACCCTCTACCTTACCAAACATGATATCCTTCTCCAGTGACTGGTCCTTCCTGACAATATGTTTGAAGTATGAGAGACGAAGTTTGGCTATCCTGGCCTCTAAGGAACATTCTGGCTGCACTTCTTCCAACACAGATCTGTTGGTTCTTTTGGCAGGCCATGGCACTTTCAATATTCTCCTCCAACACCATAATTCAAAAGCATCAACTCTTCTACGGTCTTCCTTATTCACTGTCTAGCTTGCATGTATATGAAGTTATTGAAAATACCATGGCTTGGGGCAGGCTCACCTTAGTCCTCAAGCTGACATCCTTGCTCTTCACCACTTTATAAAGGTCTTGTGCAGCAGATTTACCTGATGCAATACATCATTTGGTTTCTTGACTGCTGCTTCCATGAGTGTTGACAGTTGATC
>NW_006408519.1:61069911-61071655 GCF_000296735.1 Chrysochloris asiatica
GCATGATAGAATTCCATAAATTCAATGATTTGTTCATTTCAAATACCTTCTTTAGACATGGACTATGTACATGGACCTCACCAGATGGAATATATAGAAATCAAATTGACTACACCTGTGGAAAGAGATGACGGAAAAGCTCCATATCATCAGTCAAAACAAGGCCAGGAACAAATTGTGGAACAGACCATCAATTGCTCATATGCAAATTCAAAGTAAACTTGAAGAAAATGAAAATAAGTCTACGTACACCAAAATATGACCTTGAATATATCCTACGTGAATTTAGAGATGATCTGAAGAACAGGTTTAATATATTAAACACTAAAGACCAAACACCAGAAAAGTTGTGGTATGACATCAAGAACAATATACAGGAAGAAAGCAAAAAGTCATTAAGAAGACAAGAAACAAGGAAAAGGTCAAAATGGATGTCAGAAGAAACACGGAAACTTGCTCTCCAGCATAGAGACGCTGAAGCAAATGGAAGAAATGAGGACATAAAAGAGCTGAACAGAAAATTTCAGAGATCAGCTCAAGAAGATAACATCAAATGTTACAACACAATGTGCAAAGATCTGGAGTCAGAGAACCAAAAAGGAAGAACACGCTCAGCATTTCTCAAGTTGGGAGAACTGAAGAAAAAATTCAAGCCTTGACTTTCGTTATTGAAGGCAAATTATTGAATGATGCAGAAAGCATCAAGAGAAGATGGAAGGAATAAACAGAGTAACTGTACCAAAAGAAAATGGTTGATGTTCAACCGTTTCAAGAGGTAGAATATAATCAAGAGCCAATGATACTGAAGGAGGAAGTCCAAGGTGCATTGAAGGAATGGCAAAGAACAAGGCACCAGGAATTGATGGAATAAAAATAGAAATCTTTTTAAAAAGTGAGGTGGCACAGGAGACATTCACTCATCAATGCCAAGAAATTTGTAAGACCACTATCTGGCCGACTGATTGGAAGAGATCCGTATGTGTGCCCATTCCAAAGAGAGGTGACCCAACGGAATGAGGAAATACTTGGACATTGTCTTTGATAAAGTCACCAGTAACTCCTTGGAAACACTGTGTTGGAACTGACTTGATGGCACTTCATAACAACAATGGATAAAATATTGAATGATGGCCAAACCCTCAAAAGAAGATGGAAGGAAAACACAGAGTCATTGTACCAAAAATGCTTCATCTATGTTCAACCATTTCAAGAGGTAGCCTATGATCAAGAGCCAATGATACTGAAGGAAGAAGTGCAAGGTGTGTTGAAGTCATTGGCAAAGAACAAGGCTCCAGGAATTGAGGGAATGCTAATTTAAATCTTTTCAACAAACTAATGAAACAGTGGAAGCACTAACTCATCTATGCCAACAAATTTGGAAGACAACAACCTGGCTGACTGACTGGAAGAGATCCATATTTGTGCCCATTACAAAGAGAAGTTACCCAATGGAATGCGGAAATCTTTGGAAAGTATCAATAATATCAAAAATATCTTTGCTAAAGATAATTAAAAACCAGATGCAGATATACATTGACAGAGAAATTCCAGAGGTTTAAGCCAGAGTCAGATGAGAACATGGAATAAGGGATATTATTGCTGACATCAGATGAATCTTGGCTGAAAGCAGAGAATACTAGAAACATGTTTACCTATGTTTTATTGACTGCACAAAGGCCTTTGATTGTGTGGATCATGACAAGCTATGGACAACACTTCAGAGAATGAGTATTCTGGAACACTT
>NW_006408519.1:61072355-61074502 GCF_000296735.1 Chrysochloris asiatica
TCATCCAATTTTTCTCACTGGAGGTGAAGTTACCAGTTGCTTAGTTATCTGTCCAGAGATTGTTTATACATTTACAAATATATGCTGATATAAATAAGAAACCTTGATAACACAGTGGTTAAATCCTTGCTTAGCTGACAGCTGCTAATCTTTCAAACCCACCAGCGCTCCCAGGGAGAAAAATATGGCAGCCTGCTTCCATAAAGATTTCCAACCTTGGAAACCCTATGGGACAGTTCTATTCTGTCCTATAGGATTGCTGTGATTTGGAGTTGATGGCAACAGTTCAACAGTTATAGTCTTAAAAAGCAAAACTAAAAACCCAAATGGTGGTGGTGGTTGTTAGTGCCATAGAGCTGATTCCAACTTATAACGACTCTGTATAGTATTTCTGAGGAACAGCTGGTGAGTTTGAACCACCTACCTTGAGGTTCAAACGGCTTTTGCAACTCAGTGCTTATCATATTGAATATACTGTTGTACACTTTGCTTTTTTGTTTAATTTTGTTTTTACCTGCATAGGCTGACGGCTCCATATCAGTACTTTAGAAACTTTTCTCATGTAATTGTTAACAGCTGTGGAGCATTCCATGCAGCACCTTCTTGATTGCTCAGCGGACCCGTCTGTATCATTGGTTCCAGCAAGTTGCTTACCTATCAAAGAACTTTTGCATCTTCTAGAGCGCAGGTATGACACAGAAAGGCTCCTACAACCATGTCTCATATTTGCAAGTCCTTTTTAAACCTGAGTTCTCCACTGCAGTTAAACTGCTCTAATGTTAACTTGTGTCTGACTACAGACAAGCAATCTTGCCCTTCTGGTCCTTGGTCTTTTCATCCACAAATAGGGGTGGTGGCATTGCAGGGAGGGTGGGGATTGGACTGGTCTCTAAAGTTCCTTTCAGCTCCAACATTCTGTGAATCTGTGACTAGATGAGGTCAAAGGGCCTTTCTAACTTTACACTTTGATCAGCAATTTAAATTTTCATGATTTGGCTTGATTTCTCCTATTGTCTATAAGCTCATTAAGGAGGAATCTAGTTCTTTATATATTCCAGAATGTTCTCCTAAACATGGCTCCTAAAATGTATGTTGATTTTTCTGGGTTATTACTTAAAGCCATTAATAATTGCTCCAATCTTATTACTTGAAGTAGGTCAGTTGATCCTGTTTATTTCTTTTAGGACAAATGATGAGAATCGTGATCTTAGTGATTCATCAGAACAATTGGGAACATTCTTAACCTTAGGTTTTGAACAGTACATCTAATTTATGTAATCTGTGTATTGTTGATATGATCATATAAATATTATTAGAGATTTGATGAAAAAGAAGTGTAGATTTTAAGAAATAAAAATTTCAAATCTTGTTACCTAAGGAAAGTTTATAGATGTGGAAAACCAAGGCCTAGAGTTTAACAGATTAGCATCTGGGTCTCCTGACTTTGGTTCTAGAGACAAAAGGGAAAATGGAGCCCAGTTATAGAGTGCTCATTGCATCATGTCATTTATTTGGGCCACACTTCTCCTTAAAAGTATGGACACACTTATTAATTTATAACAGGTTTGAGTAGTTCTGAGATTCTTTATCTCAAAAATTACATTAATAATCATACATGCCATAGAGTGGTGTTGTTATTAAGTGCCTTTGAGTCAGTTCCAACTCATATCTACTCTATACAGGGTTTCCAAGGCTCCAAAACTTCAAAGGAGTAGAAAACTTCATCCTTCTTCCTAGAAGCAGCTGGCGGGTTCGAACCCTGGATCTATCTTATGGTTAGCATTCCAGTGCTTATTTTAAATGAGACTCATAAGAGCCCAAAGCAAATTACCTATAATTATTATATAAAAAACTTCACAATGAAGAAAACTTTTGTAATATAATTTCCCCTTTAGGCTTTTTTCTTTTGGGTAGTGGTGGAGGGAAGTTGGATTTAAACATGAGGTTTTCTGAAACGAAGAGAGTGCATACTGTGTCTTTATTAAGTTAGATAATGCCACCAGCCTGCCTTTTATCTTAAAGTGGGAGAATTATCCCTGTTATATGTTTGTTTTCTCTCAATAATTATGAAGATTTGTGTTTGTAAAATAGCTGAAATTTCCTGAGTTAAAAAGTCATGCATTTTAAAGTTTGTTTTTGTTTTTAAT
>NW_006408519.1:61082097-61094411 GCF_000296735.1 Chrysochloris asiatica
GCAGGCACCCCTCTAGTCACCAGAATGGAGGTGTGCAGACAGTGAAAGACCAATGAACAGATATAAAAAAAGAATATCCAGACCTTTATCTCCACAGTTCTGTCAGACATCTGTGGCTGCTCTGATCCTTCCCCCGCTTGGTCTCACCCAAAATGACAGCTCTGAGAGTAACTGAGCATCTTGAATTAGAAAGCACTGTATTTCTTGCTTCTGCTACAAATTCCCCCTATCTGTAAGCCTTCTAACCTTCTAAATATTCCTTTATATATGGTTCAGAGTTCTAGCACCATCCCCTGAGCCTTCTTGGTTAGGCATTCTGTGTTGTTGCTGATGGAGCTCCTCACTGCACTTCCACATAATCTGCCATCTTGTTTGTTCTTTTTCATTCCATGGTACTTTTAATATTCTCCTCCAACACCATAACTCAAATGCATCAATTCTTCTACATTCTTTCTTATTCACTGTCCAATTTTCACATGGCTTTGAGGATATTTAAAATACCATGGCTTGGATCAGGTGCACCTTAGTCTTCAAATTGACATCTTTGAACTTGAATACTTTAAAGAGTCCTTGTGAAACAGATCTGCCTAATGTAGTACATTGTTTGATTTCTTGATTGCCACTTCCCTGAGTGTTGATGGTTGATCTGAGCAAAATGGAGTTTTTGACAACTTCAATCTATTCTCCATTGAAATAGATGTTGTTTATTGGTCCAGTGGTGAGGATTTTTGTTTTCTTTACATTGATATGCAACCCGTATCAAAGGCTGTGGTTATTTGATCTTCATCAGAAAGTATTTCAACTCCTCTTCAGTTTCAACAAGCAAGGGTGAATCATCTGCATATTGCAGTTTGTTAATGAGTCTTCCTCCAATCCTGGTGCCATGTTTCTCTTCATATAGTCCAGCTTCTCAGATTCTTTGCTCAGCATACAGGTTAAATAGTATGGTAAAAGAATACAATCCTGATACATGCCATTCCCGATTTTAAATCATTTGGTGTCTCCTTGTTTTGTTTTAACAAATACTTCTTGGGTATATGCAGGTTCCTCATGAGCACAATTAGGTGTTCTGGAATATTCATTCTCTGCATATTGTCCATAGCTTGTCATGATCTACATAATCAAAAGCCTTTGCATAGTCAGTAAAGCACAGGTGAACATCTTTTTGGTATTTCTGGTTGAATATAGTGTGGGGTCCTGATGTGACACCTTAGGATAAGCACTGCTAACCTCAAGGTTTGTGTTTAAAACCCACAAGCCATTTCTCTGAAACCCTTTAAGTGTTGCTGTGAGTCAGAATCAAGTCAACAGCACTTAACAGCAACATATAGTGTACCTTTCTATGCATAAAAACAGTAAAGATTTCCAGATACACTAAAACATATCTAACATAGTCATTGTTGTTGTATGTCATAGAGTCAGGGCCAATTTATAGTGTCCCTGTATTGGGTTTCCAAGACTAAATCTTTAGGGGAGCAGAAAGCCTCATCTTCTCCCATGTAGGATTGGTGGACTTGAACTGTTGATACTGCAGCTAACAGTCCAGTGTTGAACCAACTACATCACCAGGGTCTCCAACATAATTTTTATTGTTAAGAGCCGTCAAGACAGTTCCAACTCATAGTGACCCTGCATAGGGTTTCTTAGACTGTAAATCTTTTGAGAACAAAAAACCTCATCTTTCTCCCTCAGAGCAACTAGTAGGATCAAACCATCAACCTTGTGGTTTACAGTTCAGTGCTTAATATGCAAAGCCAACATAATAATACACTAATAATATAATGTCTTTTTTAACAGCCATAACTGAAATTTTTATTTTATGTACCAAATATTGGCATTGTTTTTGTTGGGTAGATGTGTCTTGGATAATCTATTCAAAGATGATCACTTAGTCCTGCTTGATGAAGCCTGTATCTTTTGCATCCTGAGGGAAGCACTGGTGGCACATGTTGAGGCCATATTTCTAGATCAGATTGTGTGGGTTTGAACACAGGTGGCAAGAGCGGGAATGTTGGCTGAACTTTTGCAGGTGGTTCCATCCAGAGTTGCTGGTGACCCTTCTTGCTTTGAGGAAACCACCAAGACAAAAGGCATAATATAATGTTTTGATGTATGTTGCAAAGTAGTTTCTGTTTGTTATTATGAACCATTGTATCTACCTTGAATTTTTAATATAATAAACTTTATGGAGGTTGGTTTGTAACTATGTAAGTAAGGCGTTTTACCCAGGGATTGCAAGTATATACTATGTGCGTGCACACACACACATACACACACACACACACACACACACACACAGTTTCAATCCTTTTAATTACTCTAAAGAAATTGCTCTTAATGGTCACTATCAGTTGTTGCTTATCAAATTAATTCCTTTTTTTCAGCATTCGGTATCTCTACTGACCTCGTTACAATTTCTTATAATAATAATTGCCTTTACACTTCATTTGCTCTTGGTTTTCCTGTGACCATTCTTTTCTGTCCCTAAATGGTTTCAGGTATTTTGACCTTTGATCCACTTTTCATTTATGTGCTCTCTCTGTTATAAACTCATTTTCTTTAAGGACTTCAGTGATTCGTTCCATTAGAAACAACTTCCTAATGTTTTCTGTTTGGATTGCCCTCTTGAATTCCAGAGTTGCATTTTCATCCATCTTTTACAAATCTTAGCTTTTTTTTTTTTTTTTTGCATCTCAAATTCATCAGAGCCAAAAGTGAGCATCTCTTCCCCCTGATGAAGCCTGTTCTTGTCTTGATTTTGTTATTGAATTAATGATCTACCACACTCAGAATCACACAGACTAGAAATTTCTAAATCATATTTGACTTTTCCTTTTCCTTCTGCTCCTAAATCCAGTCACTTGAGAAGTCTTCATTTATTTTACCTTTGAAATGTTTTTAAAAAATGATTCTCCGTTCTGTTGTTACTACCACTCTCTTGATTTGGGTCCATAATACTTCTCGCCTTCCTTAAGTACATTTAATTCATTTTTTTTTTTTCACCACTGGTTTCGTCCTAGAAAAAGTCATCCTAATGTGAGGTGTATCCAGCTTGGATCACTTTCCTCTCTTGCTTTGGAGACCCAGTTGGTGGGGTATGAGGGAGCAGCAGATGATATTCAGAACCCCCACCATTACATTTCATCCTTGAGCAGTTCTCATTTTGTCTGTTTCTCTTATTGGATTTCCAGAAAAGTTTCAAGGTGGAAAATGTCTGAAGAGTCACCATTTTATAATATGTTCAAAGCATTTTTCTTGTCTTATTTCTCACCATTCTTCTTCTATTGTATTTGTTGTTCCTTTCATAATCCTCCTCAGAAATGTTCACCACCCATACCTCCACCTGTCAGAACTCTGTCCATTCTTAAAGATTCATGAATTCCTGGATGCTTTTTCTGATTTCACTTGTCCAAATAGGATTTCTCCTTTTTTGAGCCCCTTTTCTTATTGGTTTTTAACTTATTCTTTATTAGAGCAATGCCCATGCTTTATTATGTGATTGGCTAGACATCTCCATTCGGCCTGACTGCATCCCTCCACAACATATTTCACAAATTTCTTTCATGCTTACATATTTTCATGAATTATTTTAAATCTGCATATTATCTGTATTATTATCATTTTTATTTAAATTGACCAACACATTTTTAAATTATGTAAAATTATATGAAGATATAGAAGTATTTAACTAAAAACTGTTTGCACACCATAGAATAGTGAACTGCCTTAGTTACCTAGTGTGTCTCTAGCAGACTACCACAAGTGGATGGTTATAACAAACAAAGTTCTTTCCCAGTTTTGGAGGCTAGAAGTCTAAATTCAATGTGCTGACTCTTAGGGAATGATTTCTCTCTTTTTCAGCTCAGGAGAACTGTCCTTGTCTCCTTTCCACATCTGTAGGTCCAACATTCCTTGAAGATCTTCTTTTGCCTTGATATCGATCTTCTCGTGGATCTAGGAGCTTCACAGCACAGGGAGCCCAGGTCCAGAGGACACACTCCACTCTTGACACTTCTTGGTAGTAGTAGGTTCCTCTGAGCTCTACTTGCATGTTTAATTTCTTTTATATCTCAAAAGACATTAACTCAAGATACAACCTAATCCTGTGGATTGTGCTGGCCTCATTAACGTCATTATTGTTGTTGTTGTTGTTAGGTGCCATCAAGTCAGTACTGACTTATAGCAACCCTATGCACAACGAAACAAAACAGTGCCCAGCCCTGGACCAACCTCACAATTGTTGCCACACTTGAGCCCATTGATGCTGCCACTTTGCCAATCCATCTCACTGGGGCCATTTTCTTCTTTTTCCCTGACCCTCCACCTTACTAAATATGATATTCTCCTCCAGTGACTGGTCCTTCCTGACAATATGTCTAAAGTATGAGAGATAAAGTTTGGCCATCCTGGCCTCCAAGGAGCACTCTGGGTGCACTTCTTCCAACACAGATCTGTTTGCTCTTTTGGCAGCTCATGGCACTTTCAATATTCTCCTCTAATACCATAACTCAAAGCATTAATTCTTCTAAGGTCTTCCTTATTCACTGTCCAGCTTTCGCATGCACATGAGGTTATTGAAAATACCATGGCTTGGGTCAGGCTCACCTTAGTCCTCAAGCTGACAGCTTTGCTCTTCAACACTTTAAAAAGTTCCTGTGCAGCAGGTTTGCCTAATGCAATACGTCATTTGATTTCTTGGCTGCTGCTTCCATGAGTGTTGGTAGTTGATCCAAGAAGAATGAAGTCCTTGACAACTTCAATCTTTTATCCGTTGATAAGAATGTTGTTTATTGGTCCAGTGGTGAGGAGTTTTGTTTTCTTTACATTGAGATATAATCCATACCGAAAGCTGTGCTCTTTGATCTTCATCAGTATTTTAAGTCCTCTTCACTTTCAGCAAGCAAGGTTGTATCATCTGCATATCACAGGTTGTTAATGAGTCTTCCTGCAATCCTGATACCATGTTTTTCTCCATGGATTATTTGCTCAGCATACAGGTTGAATAAGTATAGTGAAAGAATACAACCCTGTCACACACCTTTCCATTCAGTGTTCCCATGCTCTGTTTAAACATGCTCTGTTCCCATGCTCTGTTAATGTGCCTCTTAGTCCACATTAACATTATAGAAATAAGGATATACACTGCTTTAACATGGATAATCATATCAGATTATATCATGGGAGTGATTATATCACTATATAACTACCACATTATTACATCATTACATAAGTACCAAACCACTAAGAATTATGCCCCAACCAAGTTGACACATATTTTGGGGATCTGCAATTCAGTCCATGACCATCAACCATTTGAGATCAAATGAGCAGCATGTTCCTAAGGACAAAAGTCAGAAGGGTGGGGAGCGAAGAACAAACACAGGGGGCAAGTAGGATAAGTGATGTTAATTTAGAGAATTGCAGTTAAGTGTATGATTTATTGAATGTAAAAATGATGGTCTGCTTTGTAAACCTTAACTCAACTCACACAAAAAAGTTAAAAATTACACTAAAATGTGGATTAGAAAATAACAGAAAAAAATAATAAATGGTGTAAAAATCACAGAAACTAAATCCACTTTGATGAGAAGAGCATTCTTTACAGTACAGGTCCAACAAAAAAATGTAGCAAATTTTGTGAGATTATAAAAATACAGTTTTGAGTGTTAAAATTTAATCAAATATAACAATCAATTTATACTATGAATCAAAAGATATATTAACAGTAATTAATATTTTACATATTTTAGTGTAGTCATTAATTTTTTTAAAGACGAATATTATTTTCTTAATTGATCTCTATAGTATAATGTGTTGTTGTTGTTGTCAAGTGCTTTTGAGTCGGTTCTGACTCATAACTACCCTGTAGAGCTATGAGTTTCCGTGGAGCAGCTGGTGAACTTGAACCGCTAACCTTACTGTGGAAAACAACTTTGCAGTTCAGCGCCTTAACCCATAGAGCCACAGTATAAAATGTTGTTAAGTGCCCTTGAGTCGATTCCGACCCATAGCGACCCTATAATGAATGATATTAAATCTCATGAATACTTACTATTTAATTACAAAGTATAGGAGCAGTTAGCCTACAACCCCTTAAAACCAAACTTTGCTTCCTTTACTGAAAAAGTTCTTCAACATGTATTCAATACTTCTCCACTTTCTTCATTTCCTTGACATTACTGTGCCCTCCCCCTTACTCTTTCTGACCTCCAATGTTATAGAGAAACTGAAAGCATCAGACTGGACTCCTGTCGACTTCTAACACCAAACCTTCCTCCCACCTAGGCAGCCTTCCCCTTCCCTCAGGACTGACTGAGAAGGTGTCTCCTTGCTGGGTTCTGAAGCATCCTACTCCTTATTGACACCTCAAGAACGTTGTACTGTCTACCTATTTTAGTTCTCACTAGCTCGTATCACATCAGCATGAAAAACACTCAAGTTTTCCTTGACCACAAGCCCACCTAGCCACTGCTTTAACTTATTTTTTTACAGTATCCGAAGGACTATGTATTACTGGTGGTTGTTGGTTATGTGCCGTGGGAGTCGGTTCCAACTCATAGCGACCCTGTACAGGGTTTATGAAGCTGTAAATCTTTACGGGAGCAGAAAGCCTTATCTTTCTTCCGCGGAACAGCTGGTAGTTTCAAACTGCTGACCTTGAGATTCGCAGCCTGATTCGTAACCACTACGCTACCAGAGCTCCTTGTGTATTACATAGTGTCCCTATTTTAACACTCTTGCACTCTTTACCTCCTAAAATAGCTTTAATATTTCTTTTCCCACTAAAAATAATTACTTTTTCCCAAAGTATAATCCACAGGAATTAAAAAAAACCCCACCAACTTCTTTTATTATAAAGTGAAGTTTTATAGACAAGATCATCAGTTTTACATTCAACAAATCGTACACTTTGTTTCAACGGGATGATTGCAATCCCTCCATGCAACAACAGTGATCCGATTTCTTCCCTGTGTTTCCTGTTTCCATTCCAACCTCCTTCCCATCTCTTCTCCATAAGAATTTTTAGATACTCTTAGATTTTATGATTTTTTTTTTTTTAACCTGTACTGTCATCTCCAGCAAACGTCATATCTCTCTTCTCCCACCCAACTATATCATACTTAATTTATTCTTTAGGTCTCAGCTTAAATAGCATATCCTCAAAAAAAGTTTTTGTGAGTGCTTAAGACCCTTAATAAGTTTGTACTTATTCTCAGAATTATGGCAACTATATTTGCTTAAATTTCCAACATCTTTCTAGCTGCTAATTTGTATGCTTCATGAGACCAGGGAACTTGCATTTTATCTGGCATATTGTAGATATTGAATAAATATTTAATAGAGTATAATTATTTTTGAGAAATCTTTGCTGCTGGCTATCACACATTTATGTTATTCACAGAAATAGATTTGGATAACTGTTTTTATTCATTAGACTGCATTAAGTGGAATTATGAAAAAAATTTTAAAACATTTAAAAAGTTTTAAAATGTGATTTAATTGAAGGCTTAAGAGAAAACTTTTTTTTTTTTTTTTCTAGCTTTAGGTCTTGTATGAAAAAAGGTTTCACTTATGAAGAAGAAAAGATTTTCCAAAATGAAAAAACCTTTCTACTTTAGGCATCCTAATTTAATTGGTAATACTAATAGCTTTTATTTTTTGGCGTTTGCTGTTTTCCAAGGATGGTCCTGTGTACATAGTATATATTACTTCATTTAAAGCAACTTCATGATGTGATAACTATTTTTACTGTTGCTTTAAATGTATTTGTGATCATGTGTTTATTGCTCCTAGGAAGTAAGAATGAGAACTCTCAATCTGTTGATGACATACCTCTTAATTAGGTCATATTTTACAGTTACACTAGATTCTGATAATGACCGGGATTCTTTTCTGGATGGCTCACATAGATCGCAGGCTCTGCTGCCAAAGGACTGTCTCCTGTCATGTGTTACCTCTTGCATCACAGAGTCCTCTCCAGTGGACTTGGCCCCATCTAAAGTCATTACTGCCAGAAGAATTTATCTAGTCATGCCTTGCCCTTGATATCCTAGTAGCTAGTCCTTGTGACTTTTTTTTTTTTTTTGACATTGGGATTCCTCAATTGGTTTTCAGAAAAGAAAATACTGCAGAGGATCCACACTTGACTTTATCCTGAAACCTCTGGTGACATAAAGATGGGAAGCAATGAAAGGGTAAAGGGGAATGGAGAGTAACTTCTCTTGTTTCATTCACTCATTTATTTAACCATCAAATTGTGAATTAAATGATTGCACAAATAATTATTGCTTATCTACCATGTGCCAACACATGTAGGTGGTGGGGACACAACAGTGAACAAGAAGTTTCGGGCCCCCTCACCCCCACCCAGGAGTTTACACATTTTGGGAACATAAAGGAGACGTGCTTGAATAGTTAGTGTGCTAGTGATTATGAGAGCTATAAACCCAATTCAAAAATTGATGAAGCAAAAGTGTAATTCTTGGTTCAAGGGAAGGAGGTTGAAATAATGAAAATAAACTCTGAGACGGGGAGGACTTCAACCAGAACTTAGAACCAGGTGAACCAAGTAACTTGAATGTTCCCAGAAATTTTAGGCTTTTTTTTTTTTTTTTCTTTTTCTTTCTGTATATAGGAGTTAGTGTTGCTTACTTTTTTTTTTTTTTTCTTTTTCTTTCTGTATATAGGAGTTAGTGTTGCTTACCATAGATGAGCTTTCCCCATGTATGAAGAAGCAAAGCTTCTATTGATTTTCACATCAACACAAGGTTTGGCTCTGAAAGGGGACTGGATCTTTTTGTGTTTTTTATTTATCATTTTTTGCAGCTCATCCAGTTGGAGATATATGTTCTTTTTCAGAACACTAGCTTTCAATTAGAGGGGGAGAGAGAGAAAGTTTGAAAAAAAAATTATAATCTTCTTCACTTTTTATTGAGAATTGAGTGAAGATTTAGAGAATAAATCAGCATCCTGTTCAACAATTCATACACATCTTGTTTCATGTCATTGATTGTAATATCCTCACATTTTTACTGACCTCCCTTTTATTACAAATTAAATTCCCTTTTACCCAAGTTAATATATGTCTATCCTCTGAATCATTTTACAGTACCATCAGCAATGTAGGAGGATCCCAGTCTCAGCACCACATCACTAGCATTTGTTGTTTTCTTTTTTTTGAACTTCACCGGTAATACAGTTATGAGATGATATCTCATTATTGTTTTGATTTATGCCTCTCTAATGTCTAATGATCGTGAATATTTTTTCATATATTTATTGGCTGCCTGAATGTCTTCCTTGGTAAGGTGTCTGTTCATGTCCTGTGCCCAATTTTTAATTGGGTTGTTTATACTTTTCTTGTAGAGGTGTTTAGTTTTCTATAAATTTTAGATATAAGTCCTTTGTCTGATGTTGTTGCTGTTATGTGCCGTGGAGTCAGTTCCGACTCATAGTGACCCTGTACATTGTTTCCGAGGCTGTAAATCTTTACGGGAGCAGAAAGCCTCCTCTTTCTCCCGTGGAACAGCTGGTAGTTTCGAACCACTGACCTTGCGGTTCGCAGCCTGATTTTTAACCACTATGCTACCAGAGGTCATTGCAAAAATTTTTTTCTGTCTATGGCCTCTCTTTTTACTTTTTTGCAAATCTTATATGCAGCAAAAGATTTCACCTAATCTTCTGTTCTATATAAGTGTCTAATTTTTAGGGGGTCCCAGTCATCTATTTTACCTTTCTAGTAGTGTTTTGTAGTTTTCTCTGTCTAGGCCTTTTGTTTCTCTAGTTAGATTTATTCCTAAGTATTTCATCTTTTGAGTAGCTATTAAAATGGTATTATTTTCCTAATTTCCTTTCAGAGCTATCTTTATTAGTATATAGCAGTTCAACTGATTTTCGTATATTGATCTTGTACCCTGCCACTTAGATAAATCTTTCAATGAGTTCCAATAATTTCCTTCCTGAGTCTTTGGGAATTTTTATGTATAGGATCATATCATTTGCAAATAGAGTTTTATTTCTTCTTTGCCAATTTGGATGCCTTTAATTTCTCGTTCTTGCCTTTTAGCTCTGGCTAAGACTTCTAACACAGTATTGAATAGGAGTGGGTATAAAGGACATCCTTACCTGGTTCCTACTTGCAAAGTGAATGCTTTCAGTTTCTCTCCATTTACAGTAATCATTGGCTGTGGAATTTTTATATATGTTCTAAACTATGTTGTGGAATTTCCTTTCAGTTCCTGTTTTGTTGATTATTATTATTATTATTATTTTTTAAATCAACAGTGGATGTTAAATTTTGTCAAATGTCTTTTCTGCATTAATTGATATAATCATGTGGGTTTTTCCTTTTTTATTTATATGTTGGATAACATTGACTGTTTTTCTAATATTGAACCACCCTTGCACCCCTGGTATGAATTGCACTTGATCAAAATGTATTATTTTTTGATGTTATTGAATTCTATTGGCTAGTATATTGTTGAGAATTTTTGCATTTATGTTAATGAGGGATATTGTTTGATAATTTTCTTTTTAGTGATGTCCTTACCTGGCTTTGGTATGAGGATTATGCTCACTTCACAAAATGCATTCAGGAGTTTTCCACCCTTTTCTATGTTACGGAATAGTTTGTGTAAAATTGGTGTCAGCTCTTTAAATGTTTGGTAAAATTCACCAGTAAAGCCATCTGGGCCTGAACTCTTTTTTGTTGAAAGTTTTCCAGTGACCTGATCATGTTCTTCTTTTGTTATAGGTCTGTTCAAATTTTCTATTTCACTCTGTGTTAAGTTTCGGTAGATAGTGTTTTTCTAAAAATGTATCCATTTCGTCTAGATTTTCAAATTTATTGGAGTACAACTCTTCATAGGATTCCACTATTCTTTTTTATTACATTGGTTCTGCTGTGGTGCCACCCATATTGTTTCTTATGCATGTTATTTACATCTCCCTCTTTTCTTTTGTTAGCTTTGCCAATGGTTTTTCAATTTTATTACTCCTTTGAGAGAACAACTTCTTGTCTTCTTGATTCTTTCTGTGGTTTTTCTGTTTTTTAATTCATTTATTTCTGCTCTAATTTGTTTTTAAAGTGTTTATTGTGAATTAAGTGATAGTTTACATGGGAGAACATTAACTTTACATTCATCCTATCATATTTCATTTCACTGTAATGATTACAATCCCTTCCATGCATCATCAAACAACCAAAGGGTACACCCTGCAAGCCTGCCCCGCAGCCATCAGCACACAGACCCTTTCCCTCCCTGAGTCCAGAGTCCCCAGCTGCTCCATCTCTCCATATCATCGTCTCTGCCTCCATCTCTGGCATCACTGCTTCTCTGGATAGGGTCCCGCACTCCACTCTTCTCCCTTGGTGGTCCCAGGGACCACCACTCCTGGACTGCAAACTCAACCACTCCCCTCCTTTTGTTACAAAACGTCTACATTTACATTTCCAACACTCACAGTCAGTCCTGAAAGCAATTATTCACTATTGAGTCTTATCCCCATCTCCTTTCATCAGCCCTGTCCTGACAGGTTGGAAATCACTCAGTAGAGATTCTGCCTTCCCCTGCACCTTCTGGAACTAGGCTCCCTCATGAAAGCTCGTAAGCCAGTCACTTCTTGCCTTGGTAGCCCCCATTTTGGGTAACCAATGTCTAAATTGACCATTCCTGTCAACCCTGTATACCGAGGGGGTGGGGAATAATCCTCGCTATAAAGATTTGTTTCCTCTTTTGAGCTACTACATCCATAAGTATAGATCAGATTAATCAAATTGTAGCAGATTATTCTTTTTTTCCTCTTCTTTCTTACGCTAGTCGAGTTTTGATCATCCAGCTATTGAAGCCAGGTCAAGTGGGTACTATCTACAAGTATGGGTTTTCTTGTGCATCTCCCCTCACTTCATATCAGCTGGATGCTTCACTCTCTCCTGTTGTCCTCTGTGGCCATGTTCCTGTCTCTGGGCCCAGGAGTCCCCAGGTCTTGCCATACTGCTGGCCGACCAGACCTCAACCTGGCTTGATAAGAGTCTATTGAGTGTGGTGGGACTTAGCTCACAAGTTCATTGCTGTTTTCCCCACACTTCCCTTTATTGGTGACCTATTTCTGCTCAAATCTTGATTGTTTCTTTTCTCCTGGTGACTATAAGCTTACTGTGTTGGTGTCGTAAAATTGTTGGAGATTCTGTGCTAATGTATTGATTTTGGTTCTTTCTTCTGTTTGGATAGGTACATTTATTGCTATAAATTGCCCTCTAAGCACTGCTTTTTCTGGGTTCCAAAGGTTTTGGTATGTTGTGTGTTTTTTTTTTT
>NW_006408519.1:61097591-61107131 GCF_000296735.1 Chrysochloris asiatica
ATCCGCCATCTTGTTTGTTCTCATGGTATGTTGTGTTTTCATTTGCATTTTCTTGAAGAAGTTTTCTTTTCTTTTTTATTTGTTATATTACTCAGTAGCTTTTAAGCAGGGTGTTACTCAGTTTACATGTGTTTGATTTTGTTTCCTTGATAATTCAAATTGTTGATTTCTAATTTTATAGTATTGAGAAGATGGTTTGTAGTATATTGCTACTTTTAAATTTATGGTGACTTGTTTTGTGGCTGTTCCATGTGCACTGGAAAAGAATTCACTAAGTTTATATGGAAAGGAAAAAGATCCCAGAAAAGTAAATTACTACTAAGGAAGAAGAACAAAGTAGGTGTACTTATACTTCCTAATCTCAAAATCGACTACACAGATATTGTAGTCAAAATATCCTAGTACTGGGCTAACAACAGATATATAGACCGATGGAGGTGAACTGAGAACTCAGAAGTAAATTCATCCACCTATCGACAGCTGTTATTTGACAATGGGCTGAAACCCTTTAAATGGGGACGAGATAGTCTTTTTAACAAAATGGTTCTGGTAAAACTGGAAATTCATATGCAGAAAAATGAAACAGGATCCGTATCTACCACCATGGATGAAAGTGAACTCACGATGGATCAAAAACCTAAAACCCTAAAGATCATCAAAGAAAAAATAGGAGTCCTAACACATGACATGAATACATCATCAAACATAGCTAAAAACATAAACAGCAGAAGACAAACTGGATGACTGGGGCCTCCTAAAAATGATGAATTTATGTACACTAATGGAGAGCTCTGTGGCTACATATGATAAAACACTGGCCTGCAAACAAGGTCTACTGTTGGAGCCCACCAGCCAGTCCTTCGTAGAAAGATGATGCTTTCTGCTGCCATGAAGGCTTGAAGCCTCGGAAACCCTATACAGGGTGACTATGAGTTGGAACTGATTCGATGACACTTGACAACAACAACATGTACATTAAAAGATTTCACCAAAAGGGTAAAAAGTTAAACCACAGAATAGGAAAATGTTTTGGCAATTGCATATTGGACAAATGACTAATTTCTGAAATGTATATAAAACTTCAATGCCGCAACAACAGCAAAGACAAACAATCCAATGAAAAAGTAGACAGAGATCATGAACCAAATAAAGACATTCATGCAGATAAGAAACACATGAAGAAATAAATGTTCACTATCATTGTTATCATTGTTGTTAGGTTCTGTTGAGTCAGTTATGACTCACAGAGACCCTCTATAGGGGTTCCAAGGAGTAGCTGGTGGGTTTGAACTGCCAACCTTGTGGTTAGTAGTTGGGTGAGCATTAGCCATTAGAGAGATGCAAATCAAAAGAACTTTGAGATATCATCTTACCTAAGTACTAACTGCAAAATTAAGAAAACAATTGAAAACAACAAGTGCTATCACAGATGAGGAGAAACTAGAACCTTCTTACACTGCTGGTGGGAATGTACAGTGGAACAAATACTGTGGAAAATTGTATGGCACTTCCTTTAAAACTTGGAAATAGAAATAATATATGAGCCAGTGATACCACTGCTAGGTATATGTCCTGTAGAAATAAAAGTTATCACATGCATAGATGTATGCATACCCATTTTCCTCACAACACTATTTGCAATAGCAAAAAGATTGATATAACCTAAGTGTCCATCAACAGATGAATGGATCAACAAACTGATATATACACACAGTGATATACTATGCAACATTAAAGAATAACTGGAACTCTGTAAACAGTTCATATAATTGATGAACCTGACGGGTATTATGCTGAGTGAAATTAGTCAATTATAAAAGAACACATATTTTGTGAGCTTACTACTATAAAATGCCACAAATAGATTTCCACACAAGTAAACATTCTTTGATGATTATCATGGATTGGTGGGGATGCCAGAGCAAATCACTAACTAGAGGGTAGATACATATCAACTTAGGCAAAGAGAAAGGCAATATAAAAGAATAAGGAGGCCAGCAAAAATGACCAAGACAGAGGAAGACACTGGGAGGAGAGAAGAGTTAAAGGTAATAGAGTTAAATACTACTATATACACTACCCTAATGCTATCAATACTGGTACTACTATATACATATGAAGTTCTGGTATGGTGCTGTAGGATAACCATAGGTTGATGGTTGAAATCCACCAGTCACTTCTTGGAAACCCTATACAGGGTCTGTATGAGCCAGAACTAACTCAACAGCACTTAGCAACATTATCCTGCAATAACAATATGTAGTGGTTATGAATGGGACACAAGGTCAGCAGTTCGAAATTGCCAGCTGTTCTGTGGGACAAAGATGAGGATTTCTGCTCCTGTAAAGATTTATAGCCTAGGAAACCCTATACAGGGTCACTATGAGTTCGAACCAAATCCACGGCACACCACTACCACCACCATGAGTGGATACATAGATAGACATGTAAGCTAAACAGATGTGGGAAGGCAAATGGGAGCACATCCATGAATATACAGTTCCCTCTGTGTTGGAAGAAGTATAGCTGGAGTGCTCCTTGGAGGCCAGAATGGCCAAATTTTGTCTCTCATACTTCGGACATATTGTCAGGAGGGACTAGTCACTGGAGAAGGATCTCATGTTTGTTAAGGTGGAGGGTCAGAGAAAAAGAGGAAGACCCCCAGCGAGATGGATTGGCTAAATGGCAGCATCAGTGGGCTCAAGCGTGGCAACAACAGTGAGGTTGGCCCAGAATTGGACACTGTTTCATTCTTCTGTGCAAAGGTCGCTGTGAGTCAAAATCGACTCCATGGCACCTAACAACAACAACAACTTAAGTAACAGGGGCATGAACTGCACAAGAACACTTACATGCAGATTTTTAAAAGAAGATGTCTCCGTGTTAGCATTTCATTTCTTTAGTAAGTTACATATTGCAGTAAAAAGTAATCTTTTTATTTGTACAGGGGTATTGACTTTTCCTACAATTATGGCTGTGAATGTGATGGCGCATACAGCAGTAGGCAAAATGATGAAAACTTCTTCGATATTATCAAACATTTTAAAGCAATGAGTTGTTGGGCCTGAGGGCTCTGGAGTATAGTCTCAGGAGACACCATGGTCAATTGGCATAACATAGACGACAAAGACAGTATTTTACGTCCTACTTTGGTGAATATTGTCTGGGAATCAGTGCTGCTAATCTGTGATGAATGCAACTAGTACAGGAAACAAAATGTGTATGAACTGTTGAATGGAAAACTGGTTTACTCTGTAAACCTTCACCTAAATGACAATAAAAAGCTAAAAAAAAAAAAAAGAGAAAGAAGAAAACAAAAGTTAGTACAACATTCACTATTTCAAATTATATAGCCTACCCACAATGCACCAAAGATATAAATATATACACACAAACATATATTTACATATGTTCAAGATGAAGTCTGGCCTTCCTGGCTTCCAAGGAGCACTCTGGTTGTATTTCATCCAACACAGACTTATTTGTTCTTTTGGCTGTCCATGTTACTTTCAATATTCTCTTTCACCACAATAACTCAAATACATCGATTCTTCTTTAGTCTTCCTTATTCACTGTCCAACTTTGGCATTCGTATAAGGTTATTGAAAATACCATGGCTTGGTTCAGGTGCACCTTAGACCACAAATTGACATCCTTGCTCTTCAATGCTTTAAAAAGGTCCTGTGCAGCAGATTTGCCTAATGCAATACGTCATTTGATTTCTTGACTGTTGCTTCTGTGAGTGTTGAGGTTTGAGCTTAGAAAATTGAAGTCTTTGACAAACTTCAAATCTTTTCTCCCCTGATAAGCACTTCCTCAGTTTTCCCGGACATTTAGTAAAATCTGTTAAATAGAGAGATACCTTATGTAGCTGTTTGGGGGTGGGATTAAACAAAGGGACTGAGTTCCACTTTGAGTTGGTGGAGAACAGAAAAAAAGAATAGCTTGAGAAGGTGAAACAGAATTGATAGAAATTAGTGGACTCACAACCGGGAGTCAGTAACGACTGTGATGGTATAAACCACTGGAAATTTGAAGAAACCTTTGAGATTGAATTATAATTTCAAGTGAGATTTTGGAGAGAGAGAGAAAAAAACTGTAAATATCACTAGGTATTATTTCTATAGCATTGAATAATACATTTTATTTTTTCTTATGCTTTTCTCAGTTTCATGAATTTTCTATAATGATATTGAGTTATTTTTACAAGGAAGTTTGTCCAACAGGGGTAGGAAAAATGTTTGGGTGGAAAGCAGGGTCATATGAAGTTTTTCAAGTTCACTTGCCTTTCTTCTAGAAGGGTCATAGTAAATGATTCTCCCAGTGTTTCATCTCCAGTCATAGTTATTGTGGTTCTCACTTTGCCATCATTTTAAAACTAAGGTAAACAACATACCTCTACCTGTTGATACCACCATTTTCTGAATCCCACACAAAATAAACCTATTATACACTGTCATGTTTTTAGCTAGTTATTTTGCACTCTTCAATATTATTTTATTAAGTAGGTTATGAAGTTGTCTATGACATCATCATGCCTTATATTGCCATCATTTCTCCCATGGTACCTAATATGTCATTTTGTTTTTAATAATTTTTTGTTGAATTGAAGTTCTTTAAGAGTCTTGGTGTGGGACTGTAGGTTAATACACCAGACTGCCAAGCTGTTTGAACTGTAAGGTTGGCGGTTCAAGCTGCTCCTTGGAAAAACCCTATACAGCGTCTCTATGGGTTGGAACTGACTCAACGGTACTTAACAACAACAACATAAATCAATAAGGTTACGTATCTGATAATTTTCAAGAAATTGGAAGGACCTACGAAACACTGAATAGTTTAAAATTAAGAAAGGTGTGTGACCAAGGTTGTATATTCTTTCACCATACTTATTCAACCTGTATGCTGAACAAATAATCCGGAAGCTGGGTTGTATGAAGAAAAACATGGCATCAGGATTGGAGGAAGACTCATTAACAACCTGTGATATGCAGATGATACAATCTTGCTTGCTGAAAGTGAAGAGCACTTAAAATATTTACTGATGAAGATCAAAGAGCACAGCCTTCGGTATGGATTTTATCTCAATGTAAAGATAACAAAAATCCTCACCACTGGAGAAGAGATTGAAGTTGTCAAGGACTTCATTCTTCAACCGTCATGGAAACATCAACCGTCATGGAAACATCAGTCAAGAAATCAAAGGATGTATTGCATTAAGCAAATCTGCTGCACAAGACCTTTTTAAAGTGTTGAAGAGCAGAGATGTCAGCCTGAAGACTAAGGTGCGACTGACCCAAGCCATGGTATTTTCGATAACCTCATATGCATGCTAAAGCTGAACAGTAAATAAGGAAGAACATAGAAGAATTGATGCATTTGAGTTAGGGTGTTGGAAAATATTGAAAGTACCATGGGCTGCCAAAAGAACCAACAGATCTGTGTTGGAAGAAGTGCAGCCAGAGTGCTCCTTCGAGGCCAGAATGGCCAAACTTCGTCTCTCATACTTTAGACATATTGTCAAGAGGGACCAGTTGCTGGAGAAGGATATCATGTTTAGTAGGGTGGAGGGTCGGAGAAAAAGAGGAAGACCCCCAACGAGATGGTTTGGCCAAGTGGCAGCATCGATGGACTCAAGTGTGGCAATAATAGTGAGGTTGGCCCAGGATCAGGCAGTGTTTCAATCTGCTGTGCATAAGGTCTCTATGAGTTGGTACCAACTCGATGGCACCTAACAACAACAATTGACGATGGTATCTCCTAAGACGATGAGGACCTATACTAATGCTTAAAGAGCACATAGACTAACAATGTTATAGATTTTCAATTTTTTGATAGGATCTCCTCTATGAGGTGGACTTCTGGTGTGGTACTGTAGGATCAGCTCAGCCCTGAACTGTGAACCACAAGGTTGGTATCTCAAACTCACTAGCTGCTCCTCAGAAACCCTATATAGGGTCCTATGAGTTGAAACAGACTTGATGGTACTTCATAACAACCACAACACCCTATAAGTTATAGACCATGGTAATCCAGTGATAGAATGTTCACCTTTCATGTGGGAGACCCGGGTTCAATTCTTAGCCAATGCATCTATACATAACTACCACCTATTGGTCAGTAGAAGCTTGCATGTACCTATGATGCTGTACAAATTTCCAGGGAGTTTCCAGACTTCTGAGTCAAGACAAACTTGGAAGAAAAGCTTGGTTGTCTGCTTCCACAAATCAGCCAATGCAAACCCTACATGGATCACAGTGGTCTGCTTTGCAACCAATCATGGGAATGGTCCAGAGTTGGGCAACATTCTGATCCATTGTACACTGGGTGCAATAAGTTGGGAGTCAATTCCACAGCAGCTAACAATAACATATCCCCATAAGGCAACCTGGGAAAATGCTTAATCAAGTTATGTTTGATCAGCTGATGGCTGCTGCTGTTGCTGAGGGCCGTCTAGTCAGTTCTAATTCATAGCCACCCTGGATAGTGTTTCTGAGGAACAGCTGGTGGGTTTGAACTGCTAACCTAGTGATTCACAGTCCAGTGCTTGTTCCAGTGTCATACAAGGACTCCATGGGAGGTTGATATTAATTCCTTGATGCTACAGAGCTATATAATTGCATTTCATATTTATATCTCTATTTGAGACTGTAGAGCTTTATTTGATCAAATTAGTGCCTTTCCTTGAAAGCCTATCTATCTGTTTTCTCCTACACTTATCCCCTGCACTTACTTGACACAAAGGAAGAACTCTGCAACTATTTGGAGGCAGTGACCTCATTTGGATTCTATATAACACAGCCAGAGAACTGTTTTTATTGTTAGGTGCCATTGAGTCAGTACCAACTCATAGCGACGATATGCACAGCAGAACAAAACACTGCCCGATCCTGGGCCAGCCTCAGTATTGTTGCCATGCTTGAGTCCATCGATGCTGTCACTTGGCCAGTCCATCTTGTTGGGGGTCTTCCTCTTTTTCTCTGACCCTCCACCTTACCCTGACCTTAGAAAATGATAACAACAATAATGATAAAAATAATCAGAAGAATTACTAATATTTATTGAATACATCCTGTGTGGCAGGCATTATATTAAGCATAGCACAATATTGTCTCATTTATTCCTTAGAATAATTTAGGATTATTTCAGTTTATAAATGGGCACACAGAGTCTTAGTAGACAGGGCAAAATAGTCTGGCTAATGTCTACCTAAGAAGGTGCAAATCTGGAGAATAAAATTGAGGTCTTTTGATGATACAATCAGTTACAATCAGTGCTCTTTCCACTAACTTCTATCATAAAATCCAATTTTGTTTCAGTACTTGAGGTTTTTTTCTCTCCCATTGGGGGAAAAAAATCTGAGCTTCTGAAAATAAACCTAAGAATTCTACTATATATAATAAAGTCACTGTGCACAGTACAGGATTCCTGGTAAGTCACTGTAGTATAAGCAGTGGACTGCTAAGGTTAGTGGTTTAAACCCACCAGACCTTCTTTGGAAACCCTACAAGGGCCGTTATGAGTTGAAACCGACTTGAAGGCACTTAACAACAACAACAACAATGCTCAGTTCAAAGAATTAATCATCCAATACCAAAGTTAAAAACAACACAAATTAAGATTTTTAGAGTAAGGAAATATTAGCTTGATTAGGAAACTGAGTTTCTAGATCATTAATTGTAGGGAAGGAAAAAAAAAAGATTCCAGTTTGAAGTGGTTCATGGTAGAGAACATTCAGCCAACCCACCCTAACATCACATATTTACAAAGTGTAATCAGATTTATCTGTGTATTTAAAGTGATGAAGGCTGTATTTGTTATTAAGTTTGTCAGATACAAAGCAGATTGAAGAAATTCCAAACCACATCAAGTGAATTACATCTTTGTTCTTTATGCTTTCTGAGTTACTTCGTTCAATCACTTTTCTTTTCAGTATTCTTTCATGCCATGTTCATGGTGAATATGGAAACATGATAAGTATGTATCTTTATTTTTAAACTCTTGAAAAATAGGACTGTAGTCCTACCTATACCCCCATCTCCACCACAAGTCTGCTACCTCCAGTCTCCCAGCTGCCAGGGAGTTGAAGTCCTCAAGCATTCTGCTGGTTCACTTCCAGAAAGCATTGAGAGAAGGTAATGTCCTCTTCTTGAAGTTCTCAGAGGTGGGCATGGAGCAAAGGCAGGTTGCTGGGTACTCAGTCAGATGTAGTGCAACTTAATGGTACTCTAAGTGGTGTAGTAAGTGGTACTCTAGCTAGAGACAGAAGCTACAGTACCACATAGTGTGGTGGCAGGGAAAGAAGATTATTTGCAATAGCCGCACCTCAGAGCATCCTTATGAGGCAAGTTAATGACCAGAATTCCCTGTGATATAAATATGTGTTGAACTAAGATGCTGTAAGAATAAAAGAGGTGGAAAAGAAGAGATAACTGAATGTGGGTATGGTAATGCCTAGCTTGATTTCTTCTAGGATGACAGGTTTAGCTAAGCTAAGGCCCTCCCATTATACATTCTCAGTCACTCCTGTTCTGGGAACTAGGAACCTGTGATGGTTCTTAACTGTTCAATTGATTGGTTCTGAAAGAAACAGCAACAGCAGGATTTTTATAATTTATCCCTCAGAAATCCAGGGCCCGATGCATATTAACTTCCCATTGCTGCTCTAACAAATCACCATAAATTCAGCAGTTGAAATCCAGATATATGTATTTTCTTGCAGTTCTGGAGGTCAGAAACCTAAAACGGGTCTGCAGAACTTTGTTCTTTCTGAGGATCCTAGGGGAGAAACTATTTCCTTGCCTTTTACAGCTTTAGAAACCACCTACTTTCCTTGGATTGTGTTCCCTTCTTCAACCTTCAAAGCTAACAGCATAGCATTTTCTGTTCTCTCTGTCCTGGCTTTATTTTACTTTTTTCTTTTAAAGCTTTTATTGTAAATTGAGTGATAATTTACATGGGAGAATATCAGTTTTACGTTCATCATTTCATTGCAATGATTACAATCTCCTCCGTGCATCATCATTCAACAGTATTTGCTTCTATTTCCTGTTTTTGTTTTTTTAATGTACACAAAAACACTCATGATTATATGATAATTTAAACACATTCTGCAAGGCTACCTCCTGGCCACCAGCACACAGCCTTTCTCTTTCCATTAGTCTAAAGTCCTTAGCTGCTCTCTTTCTCCATGCCATCACCTCTGCCTCCATCTCTGATGTCACTGCTTCTCTGGTTAGAGTCCCACGTTCCATTCATGCTCTTCTGTCTTGATAGTCTTAGGGTCCTCTGTTCCTGGAATGTAAGAATAGCTGCAAAAACTTTTATGTTACAAAAACTCCTACTTTTACAGTTGTGACTATCATAATTAGTCATGGTAACATTTACTCATTATTGAATCAAAAGAATCTTACCCTGTCTCCTTTCACCAGACCTCTCTAGACAAGATGAAAACTGTTAAGTGGGGATTATTATTTCCCCTGCACACTCTGAAACTAAACTCCCTCTTGAAAACTTGTAAGCCAGCTACTTTTTTTTTTTTTC
>NW_006408519.1:61108361-61109225 GCF_000296735.1 Chrysochloris asiatica
CTACTACATCCATAAGTATAGGTCAAGTTTATCAAATTGTAGCAATTTATACTTGCTTTCTTTATCAAATTTCTATATCTTCCTCTAGTCAAGTTCTGGTCATCAAGCCATCAAAGCTAGGTCAAATGGGTATTATCTGAAGTTTGGGCATTCTTGGGCATCTTGCCTCACTTTATATCAGCTAGATACTTCACTTTCAACTCTAGCCCTCCATGGCTAGGTTAGTGTCCATGGGTTCAGGAGCTCCTAAGTCTACCCAAACTTCAGACCAGCCAGCCCTTCCTCTTCTCTCTGTCATCTCAAGTTCAACAGGAATCTATGGAACATGGTTGAGCTCAGCCCATATCTTCATTACTTCATTTCTCCCACTTCCACTCACAAGTAGATCAACATGGTCACCAGCCAGCTTAAATGCCTGCTCATGTGTTCCCTTTGAGTTTCAGTCTTAAAAGGGGGTTCGTCCTGAAGAGACTTGATTACTTGCCTTGATGGCTCCCCAGCAAACAGCTTGCTTGTTCTTATTGACTTTCTTTTACAAGGACCCTTGTGATGACATCAGACCTATCCTGTCATTCAGGATAATCTCCCAATCTCAAAATCCATAATTTAATCATAGACATGTAGACTTTTTTGAGAGGGTGCAGTAGCATACAACCATAATATGTGAACCTGAAGTTCCGTTTTCAAACATTTGATCTTCAAATACATTTACAAAAATATGTAGAAATTTATATAAAAGTAGAGATTCAGAAAGACATTAGAAAAAAATATGACATGCCCCATCAAATATATGAGATACTACTTCTATATTTAAAAAATGTATGTCTGTTTGTCTTTTTAAATAGAATTGTTGTTGTTGTTGTT
>NW_006408519.1:61109325-61110376 GCF_000296735.1 Chrysochloris asiatica
AGAACGCCTCATCTTTCTCCCGCGGAACAGCTGGTAGTTTCGAACTGCTGACCTTGCAGTTTGTAGCCCGATTCGTAACCACTACGCATTAAATGGAATAAGGTTTTTAAATAAACTAAGGAATCAGAAATACTGGTACAGCAGAGGGACAATGGGGAAGACAATTTAGGTGCTATTAGGAGTCCTGGGTTGATGCTGCAGCATAAGCACTGGATTGCAAGGCCAGTTTGAACTTCAAGGTTGGTGGTACAAATCCACCAGGTGCTCCTCGGAAATCCCATACAGGGTTGCTATGAGTCAGAACTAACTCCACAGTACTAAACAACAAAGAGGTCATCTCATAGAGAGCATTGGTAAGGCTCTTTCTTGTCTCTTGGTTAAGCATGAAACCAATGAAAACAAATTCACTGTCATCAAGTTGATTCCAACTCCTAGCATCTCTATCAGACAGAACTGTTCCATAGAGTTTCTGAAGTTGTAAGTCTTGGAGCAGACATTCTCATGTTCTTCTCTGGAGTGGCTGGTTGATAAGAACACTCAACCTTGAGGTTAGCAGCCCAACACATAAAAGAATGGTAAACAAACACAGGAGATTTGTCTCTTAAGTTTACATATTTTCTTAGAAGAACTTTTCTCTCTTTGTGAAATTGAAAAGGATAAGATTTGAGTCCATTATCTTAAAGTAAAATATCAGTGTCTCATTACTAAATATTTTCTTTCCTTCATTTAAGGAAATTCTTGTAAGTCTATTTACTGTTACTCAGTATTACTGGATATCTGTCAAAATATAATTGCTGAGCTTGAAGACATTATGCTGAGTGAAATAAGTTAATCACAAAAGGACAATTATTGTCTGATGTTAGTTATATAAAAAAAACAAGAAAAGGCAAATATATAGAGACCAAAGTTTATTAGTAGTTATCAGGTATGGTAGGGAGGGGGGAATAGAGGGTTAATGATGATGGAAATACCATACTGAGCAAGGGTAGGGTTGCACAACCGATTATTATAATAGCTGCCAATAAGTTGTTGTTGTTAAGATCTGTTGAGT
>NW_006408519.1:61111020-61118163 GCF_000296735.1 Chrysochloris asiatica
GATTCTAGACTTTCTGGAGCCACACAAGGTGTATGAAGCCTTGAAACTATTGCCTTGAACTCATCTTAAAATTAAACAATTGTTCAGTTTAACCAGTAAAAAAGATCTGCCTTGAGCATTATGCCTTTTAAGAACTGTCTTGAGATCAAATTGACAAAAGCAACTAAAAAAATTAAATAGGAAAGCTTAGGTGTCCCTGTTAATTAATGGGAGAAAATCAACTCAGAGAAGGTGGATTTAAATGCTTGTTCAATTAAAAGAATGTAACCAATGTTACTAAATGTAGGAACTGTTGAATTGCTACAAGTTTTGAGATGTATTTTCTCAACAACCATTTATTTATTTGTTTTTTAAGTAGGGACAAAGTTCTAAGGATAGGGACAATTGCTGAGTCAATATTGAAAAGTAAAGCGTGAAAGCTTCACTGTGAACAGAAAGGAGTATTCTATTTAAGCCTGGAGAAGATGTCAAGGCTAAGTTAAATTGAATTTTATTGCATGTAAGAAACTGAGAATAGAGTTAATCTATAGGAGAAGACTTCAAAAAAATCATGGAAAAGTTAAAAGATATTGGGATTTTTTTCCCATGAACTTTTTGAACCCTTGACTTTGCTTCGACATATGGCTTTATAATAAAATTACATATTTCATTGGGTAAATCCACTGCAAAAGACCTCTTTAAAGTGTTAAAGAGCAAAGATGTCATTCTGAGGACTAAGGCGTGCCTCACCCACGTCATGGTATTTCCAGTAGCTTATACATATGTGAAAGTTGAACAATGAATATGGAAGACTGGAGAAGACTTGATGCATTTGAACTATGGAGTGGGAGAAGAATATTGACCATACCAAGTACTGCCAGAAGAACAAATAAATCTGTCTTGGAAGAAGGAAGCCAGAATATTCTTTAGAAGTGAGGATGGTGAGATTTTGTCTCACATAGTTTGGACATCTTACCAAGAAGGCCAGTGTCTGAAAAAAACACCATGCTTGGTAAAGTAGATGGTCAGTGAAAAAGAGGAGGATTCCCAGTGAGGTGGATTAACATGATGATCACAACAATGGGCTCAGACGGAACAACTGTGAGGATGGCACAGGACCAGGCCGTGTTTTGTTCTGTTAGGGCATAGGGCCACTAGGCATTGGAACCAACTTGATGACACCTAAGAAGAAGAAGAACAACAGTGGCTTTGTGAATATTTCTTAATCTTTGTACCTAGCTGCTGTACTAGCCTATGTTTTTTATTGAAAGAAAGAAAAAAAGAAATAACTGAGTGTAAAACAGAAGGTTTGTTCTTCTGTCAGTAATCCCTTATACCAAATGTTGTTGTTAGGTGCCATTGAGTCGGTAAAGATTCGTAGTGACCCTATGCACAGCAGAATGAAACACTGCCCGATCCTGGTTCAACCTCACTACCATCGATACTGCCATTTGGCCAACCCATCTCATTGGGGGTCTCCCTCTTTTTCTCTGACCCTCCACCTTACCAAACATGATGTCCTTCTCCAGCCACTGGTCCCTCCTGACAATATGTCCGAAGTATGCGAGATGAAGCCTGGCCATCCTGGCTTCCAAGGAGCATTCTGGCTGCACGTCTTCCAAAATGGATCTATTAGTTCTTTTGGCAGCCCATGGCACTTTCAATATTCTCCTCCAACACCACGACTCAAAAGCATCAATTTTTCTATGGTCTGCCTTATTTACTGTCCAGCTTTTGCATGCATATGAAGTTATTGAAAATACCATGGCTTGGGTTCAGTGCACCTTATTCCTCAGGCTGACATCTTTGCTCTTCAACATTTTAAAAAGGTCTTGTGCAGCAGATTTGTCTAATGCAATATATCGTTTGATTTCTTGTCTGCTGGTTCCATGAGTGTTGAGAGTTGATCTAGGAAGAACGAAGTCCTTGACAACTTCAGTCTTTTTTCCATGTATAAGAATGTTGTTTATTGGTCCAGTGGTGAGGATTTTTGTTTTCTTTATATTGAGATGTAATTTATACTGAAGGCTGTGCTTGTTGATCTTCATCAGTAAATGTTTTAAGTCTTCTTCACTTTCAGCAAGCAAGGTTGTATCATCTGCATATCGCAGGTTGTTAATGAGTCTTCCTCCAATCCTGATGCCACGTTTTCTTCATATAACCCAGTTTCTCGGATTATTTGCTCAGCATACAGGTTGAATAAGTATGGTGAAAGAATATAACTTTGTTGCACACTTTCCTTAATTTTAAACCATTCAGTGTTCCCATGTTCTGTTCAAACAACTTCCTTTTAGTCCAGGTACAGATTCCTCATGAGCACAATTAAGTGTTCTGGAATACAATACTTCACAATGTTGTCCATAGTTTGTTATGATCCACACAATCGAAAGTCTTTGGTTAGTCAATAAAGCCCAGGTAAACATCTTTCTGATATTCTCTGCTTTCAGCCAAGATCCATTGGACATCAGCAGTGGTATCCCTCGTTCCATGGCCTCTTCTGAATCAGGTTTGAATCTCTGGAAGTTCTCTATCAATGTATGCTTGCAGCCATTTCTGTATTACCTTTAGTAAAACTTTACTCGCATAGGATATCAAAGATATTATCTGATGATTTCCGCATTCCGTTGGGTCACCTCTCTTTGGAATGGGCACAAATATGGATCTCTTCTAATCACTCGGCCAGATAGTTGTCTTCCAGATTTCTTTGCAGAGATGAGTGAATGCCTCCGGTGCTGCCTCACTTTCTTGAAAGATTTCAATTTTTATTCCATCAATTCCTGGTGCCTTGTTCTTTTCCAATTCTTTCTATGTTCCTTGGACTTCCTTCTTCAGTATCACTTATACCAATAGGCCATCCTAAAACATCACTACAATGAAGCCTGCTTTTTAGTAAAATTCATTGGATTTGCTAAAAGTCCTTGCAAGCTCAAATTTATAAAGGGATAGTAAATGTTTTATACTGTAGAAAGATTGTAAAGGAATCCTAAATACCCTTTTGGGATAGATTGAGCTGATGGAAACTTTAAAGGAAATCTTTAGAAAGATCTTTAAAGGAAATCATGAACATATATAAGTTTTACTCCTTTTTACCTTTTCCCCTACCCTACTCTATTAAACTGTTGTGATTAAGTGCCATGGAGTTGGTTCAGACTCATCACGATCCTGTATAGGGTTTTCAAGGTTGAGTGTTTATTCTAGGGTGCCACAGTAGTACTAAATAATGCTAATATCTAACATTTGTACATTTATTCCATGCTAGACACTGCTCTGAGTAGTTTACACACAACATTACATTTCATCTTCACATTGACTCTGTAAATAGATACTGTTGTTATCTCCATTTAATAGACAAGGAAACCAAACTTAAGTCAGTTACAAGGTCAGATAGCAAACAGTACCAGGGGTAGCCTGGGTCTGAATGTTTGACACCAATTTCTATACCATTAATCACTACATTTATATTTTGCATCTTCATCCAGGATATAATATGTAAATTTTTAACAGAAATATTAATAAGCTACATAAATGCCTTGGAATAGTGAGTTAAGTCATCTTTGTTGCCTATTAACTAGTGGTGAGACAGGATCTGAAATTCGTGATTTCCTCACTGTTATCTGTGAATAGAGTGTTCAGAGCAATAAATCATTCTGTGGTTTTCCTTCTCCCTCATTGACCCACAGAGGCCTGTTTCACACTCAGTGAATTCAGTATACATCAGCCAGTTTGTAAGAAGTGTAACTGTCACTAAAGAAACCAAGTAATTTTACACTCTCTTTTAAAAGCAAACAAATGCAGACAGGGCCATGAACTGCCCCAGTGAGCCTGGAAGTGAAGGCACCATGAAAGTAGACTTTGTGAGAAGGAAAGGCAATGTTGCTTTTGGAAGCTCACTGGGACATTCTAAGCCAACTTTGGTCCCGTTTTCTGGCACCCTAGTGTCTGAAACCACCCTCTGCTGCCCAATCAGATGATGAGATGCTCCAATGATTTGATATGCTCAATTCGAAGTGCTAGGGATGCCCTGATGGTAGGTATGACCCCAGGACAGTCATGCAGGCTTGGGCCATTGGGTAATTCGCATAGTAGATCTCTCCTAGTCTATCTCTTGATGGTTAAAATGAGTATGTGAAACCTTCAGGTCCTAGCATGCACAGGGAGAGAAAAGCCCAACCATTTTATCTTACTGAGGTGAGTGAAGGATATTAAAGGCTGATTGTACTAATTGGGGCTTCAGGTCCTAATAAGCACCAGTTAAACAAGCTTTCCTTAAACTCACACCCTTCTTCCTTAAACACTATCCTGATACTTCGTTTCAAAGATTGGGGTCCAGGATATTTTCTAGGGTTCAATAAAGATGACAGTGTGCAGACCCAGAATTCAAAGCACGAGAGAAGGGAGAAAAACCCTAAACCCCATCTTTCTACGTGAAGTTTATCAACCAATCTTCTTTTTCCTCTACCTTAAAATAAATTTATATATATATATTTTAATTTCTGTTCAGGAGCAGAACAATGACTTAATAAGTGGCATAGAAAAAGAACAGCTTCAGACACCAACGGTTCTTGGTGCTATGATTAGGAGTTGCTGCTGCTTGTCATAATATATCAGAAAAACAGCAACCCATCTGTTCCAAATTGATACAGTAAGGGCTCAGAAAGTAGTGTTTATCCAGATTGTGAGAGGGAGTGCCTGCATTTTGTGGCATGTGCCCGTGAAGCGAAAAGATGTCAGATGGCAGCTCTCTACCTAGCTGTGTGACGTATAACATCTGTCCCCAAGATAGCTAAGAGTTTGACAAGTGGGCTGCTTGAGCATGAGAAAGTCCAAGTGGGAGGAAGAATATCCTCTGCTGGTAGTTAAATGCCACTTCACATCTACACCACTGCTGACCCCAGTCTACACGAAGGATAAAATAGGAAACGGAATCAAACCACTTCTCCAACCCAAAAAACAAATTGCATAACCAGTGTTGGCATTCCCCAGGCAATTCTCACTTGTGCAATTAGCAGCACTTAAATGCTAATGACTAATTACTTTGGCCAGGATAGACATCAGGAGTTTCAAAGTAAACTGTTATTATCCAAAAGTCTGACTTGAGAAGTGTATAGACAGTAAACCCCTACATTTTCACTTTCAATAGCTCCTTGATGGGGGCACACAAAGGATGTGTGAATAAATTGTTAGATTTTAGAGGTCAAGTCTTGGCCTCTAAAATAAATTAAGTTCTCTCTGTACATTGACTTGAAGAAGGTCTGTTTTTCTTCTAGACCCTCTGTTGTCAGAGGCTGTTACCTAAAACTTCTGTAGGAACATCTGGTTTCCTTAATAAAATATATCAGATAAATGGGGGCTTCTGGGCAGCATATGTGGATAAAAGGCAAAATAAATAATTCACTTTTCTGGAAGAAATATCAAGGTCAAGGAGTGGATTATTCATAACAAGGTGTTAATGAGGTGTCACAAGAAGAGAGGGCTTGCCTACTAACCCCCCACACCCACCCCTTACTATGTCTAAATGAGAAGCAATAAAGACCAGAATTTCTATAAAGGAGGGCGGTTTAGGGGCAGAAGCTAATAAAATGAATTAGAGAATTTGTCTTGCTAAATACAGCTTTGAATTAATAGGTTTTTTTTTTTTACTTTAGTAAATGGCTTATGGAAGGTGGCGATTATAGGGCTAATGTCCCCCTCTCTTCCAAGGAGCCCTGATGATATGAAAGTGCTCAACTGGTAACCAAAACATTGGCCATTTGAATCCATGAGCAGCTTCAAGGAAGAAAGCTGTATTAAAATTTACAACCTTGGAAGCCCTAAGAGGCAGTTCTACTCTGTTCTATAGGTGACTATGAGTTAGAATTGTTTCAATAGTAATGATTGTTTTATGTGTGTGTGTTTTTTAAGTCTCCCAAATTACCTTTTGGAACTGTCATTGGTGGGATGAGAGCTGATCATTTGAACATTTTTATTCCCTACTGAGAATTTTGGAGTCCTTTTGAGGCACTGCAGGATAACACACTCAACTTCTAACCCAAGGTTAGTGGTTCAAACCCACTAACCAGTCCTTGGAAACTCTATACCAGATTACTATGAGTTAGAACTGACTCTGCAGCACTTAACAACACAAAAACAACTTCTTATTTACTAGGAATAATTTCTTTTTTCTTAGGGAAAACAGAAGCAGGGCTTGAATTTATATCAGTTAATCGTACCTAAATATAAATGCTTACATTTCAAACACTGCTGGTTTGTTTAACTAAATTAAATTCATATCTTTTCTGTTTAATAATTAGTGATAAACTTAGGTTTATTTTTATATTCTGAGTCATTTAAAGATGTTAATTTGGTTCTTAACATCTTTATATGACTGAAAATATAAAAATGGAGCATAAAATCCCATATATATTTCTCAATACTAACCAAATACAAAAAAAAAAAAAAAATGAGTAGAATATACTTTGCTTATTCACAGTGTCTTCTCATTTTATTTTGACCACATCGTAAGAAGGGCTCTTACACCAAAAGTACTATATTCTTTATTCCAGTTTCTCAACACCAACCTCATCATAAAATCTATACATTCTGTGTAGTGCTATAGAATGACTGCTAATCTCAAGGTTAGCAGATCAAACCCACCAGCTGTCTTGCAAACCCTATACCAGGTAGCTAGGAATCAGAACTAACTCAATGACACTTTAACAACAGCAATAATGCTCAGAGATGCAGAATTATTTAAGACTCTGGTCAATTAAGAGGTAGTTCTATTCTGATCATGTCAACCAAATGGCTTGTCATGTATGTGACCTGGCTGTATAAAAACTAGCATAAATATCACATACTTAAAGTGCCTAAAAGTCAAAGATGACTTCAAATCCCTAATAGTGGTTTTGTGAAATGATGTTGGACATCAGTGTAGATGGATCTCATTACATCCCCATGATGAAACCATGGCCAAATTGATAGGTTTCTCAATACCCTTTCAAAATGACAAGGAGCCCTACAGACACACTAAGTGTTCAACTGCTAACCAAAAGGTCAGCAATTGGAGTCTACAGGAGAAGATGTGGTACTTTCTTCCATAAAGATTGTTGTTGTTGTTGTTAGGTGCCATTGAGTTGGTACCGACTCATAGTGACCCTATGCACAACAGAACAAAACACTGTCCGA
>NW_006408519.1:61118849-61120329 GCF_000296735.1 Chrysochloris asiatica
CACATCTTTCTTAATTTTAAACCATTCAGTGTTCCCATGTTCTGTTCGAACAACTGGCTCTTGGTCCATGTACAGATCCTCATGAGCACAATTAAGTGTTCTGGAATACTCATACTTCCAAGGCTGTGGGCCACTTCTACTCTGTTATATAGGGTCACTAAGTGATCATCCAAAAATATCTGTTGTTGTTGAGTGCCGTGGAGTTGCTTCCAACTCTTGGTGAATCTACATAAACAGAATGAAACACTGCCCAGCCCTATGCTAGTCACACAATCATAACTATGTTTGAGCCCATTGCTGAACCACTCTGTCAATCCGTCTTATTGAACACCTATCTCTTTTTCACTGGCTCTCTATTTTGTCAAGAACAATGTCTTTCTCCAGGGACTGGTCCCACCTGATAACATTTCCAAAGTACATGAGATGAAATCTTGCCATCCTTGCTTCTAAATAACATTCTGGCTTACTTTTTCCAAGACAGATTTGTTTGTTCTTTGAGCAGTCCATGGTTTATTCAATATTCTTTTCCAGCACCATAATTCAAAGGCATCGATTCTTCTACTGTCTTCCTTATTTATGGTCCAGTATTCACATGCATATGAGGTGGTTGAAAACACCAGGACTTAGGTCAGGCACACCTTGGTTCTCAAGGTGACTTTGTGTTTTTTTTTTAACACTTTAAAGAGGTCTTTTGCAGTAGATTTGTCCTATACATCATTTGATTTCTTGCCTGCTGCTTCCATGAGCATTGATTATGGATACAAGTAAAATGACATCTTTGACAGCATCTCCGTTTATTATAATGCTGCTTATTGGTTTGGTTGTTAAAATTTTTGTTTTTTTATGTTAAGTTGTAATCCATACTGAAACTGTAGTCTTTGATCTTCATAAGTAAGTGCTTCAAGTCTTCTTCACTTTCAGCAAGCAAGGTTGTATTATCTGCATACCATAGGTTGTTAATGAGTTTTCCTCCAATCCTGATGCCATGTTCTTCTTCATATGATACAGCTTGTATGGTATCCACCACACAAAATGAATAAGTATAGAGAAAGGATTATAACTCTTCTGCATACCTTTTCTGATTTTAAACCCTATGGTACTAGTACCCCATGTGGTACTAGTACCACAATGAAATGTTCTGGAATTCCCATGCTTTGCAATGCTATCATAATTTATTTTGACCCACATTATGAATGCATTGGCAAAGTCAATGAAACACAAGCAAACATCGCTTGTATTCTCTGGTTTCAGACAAGATCCATCTGATATCAGCAATGATAGCCCTCATTTCACATCCTCTTCTGAGTCTGACTGAACTGCTGAAAACTCTGTCTGTGTAATGGAGCAACCATTTAAAAATTATCTTCAGTATAACTTTACCTGAATGTGATATTAATGATCTTTCCCTCATAATGTCTTCATTCTGTTGGATCATCTTTCTTTGGAATGTTCACAAATATTAATCTCTCCCAGTCAGTTG
>NW_006408519.1:61120832-61134578 GCF_000296735.1 Chrysochloris asiatica
TTTTCTTTTTTTTAAATAACCTTTTGCTTTCTTCATGATGTCCTTGATGTCATAAATGTTCAGTCCATAAATTTATTCTTGATATGCTCTCTAAATTCAGCATCAACTTAAACTTACATATGAGCAATTGAAGATGTGTCTGTTCTGTAGTCAACCCTTGTTTCGACTCATGATACTGAGTTTCTTTCTACACATATAGTAGATTTGATGCCTGTATATTATATCTGGTGATATACAGGTATATAGTTGCCATTTAAGTAAATATGTAGTTTCCATTTATTTTGAAGAAAGCCAGCGTAAGGGAATGGTGGACCACTAGAAGAAATATTGAATCTCGTTTTTGCTTATTCATGCAGTTCAGCTTTGATACCAAGAGTGTGCACCTCATCCAAAACACAAATACCTGAATTCAATGAGACCAGTTTTCATTAATTTGTAGGTGATACCTGCTCCAAAGGATCTTTGGAAGCTAAGTGGTTATGAGTTGGGCTGCTAACCTCAAGGTCAGCAGTTCGAAACTACCAGCTGTTTCGCGGGAGAAAGATAAGGCTTTCTACTTCCATAAAGATTTACAGTCTCGGAAACCCTGTGCAGGATTGCTGTGAGTTGGAACCGACTCCATGGCACATCACCACCACCACCTACTTACTCCAAGGTGCTTCTCAAAGTAATTCTCTAAGTACATCTTCTAGAAGTAAAACTCTGGCAAATACAATTTTCATTGTCTATTTACACTCTCAGTAATGTCTCAATATTCAAACATTTTTGCATGCATTAATGTTTGACATCTAAATAGTTGACAACCACATGAGCACTTAACTTTGCTTCTGTCCATACAAACCCCTGACCCTGATTTTTTTTTTTTTGTACAAATGAAGTAGTTTTTTGCTGGAGAAGCACAAATATTTAAAGATTCTCAACTTTAGAGTTATTCTTCTTTTCTTCTTTAATTATTTTATTTCTACTCTCATTTCTAGATATGAAGTATGCAGGTATCTTAAGAAACAGCCTAGGCACATAAGGTAGTCTTGTTCCATTTTTTCGCTTCCACAATTAAAGACTTGATAAAAGACTGTTTGTCTCTAATTGTCTCAGTTAAAGTGATTTTTTTGTTTTGTTGTTTTTTTCAATTTTTTTCCCTTTAGGTTAATAATTATTTGTGAAAAGACTGATCAGGAAAGAACTTCAGAAATTATGCAGTTAAATAGTAATTTGTAATTATTGCTTCATAAAAGTGTACTTTTATCTGTCTAGACAATACAGACCAGAGTCCTGGGGTGGCTATGTAGGATAAAGCACTGGACTGCAAGGTTGGTTTGAACCACAGGGTCGGCAGTTCAAATTCACCAGCCACTCCTTGGAAACCCTATACAGGGTCACTATTAGTTGGAACCGACTCAATGGCAATTAACAGCAAGAAGAAAACAGAGAATTTAAATTTCTATTTGTATTAGTTTGCTATAGCTGATGAAACAGCTAACTACAAATTTAGTGAATTAAAACAATATGAATTTATTGTCTTAACAGTTCTGATGATCTGAAATCAGAAATGAATCCTCATGAATTGTTAGTCAGAGCTCTGACTGGGTTGCATTCCATGTGGAGGCTCAAGAGGAGAATCTATTTCTGTTTCCTTATTTTTATCTACTTCTGAAGGCTGCCAACATTTCACGGTTCATGGCCTCTTCATCTTCAAAGTCAGCAATGGTTGATTGAGTCTTTCTCACTCAGGTCACCCAGCACTAATTCTTCTGATTCCCTCTTCTACATTTCAGGAACCTTGTCAGTCTATTGGGATCACCGAAATAATCCAGAATAATTTTCTCACCTTAAAGTCAGGTGGTCAGCAACTTTAATTTCATTGTACTATTCTAATCCTCCTTTGCCACATAGTATAGCATATTCACAGGGTTTGGGAATTAAGACATGGCATCTTTAGACTGTTCTGCTGTGGCACTGTAAGATAAGCACTGAACTGCTAACCACACAGCCAGCAGTTCAAACCCACTAGATAGCAACTCCTTGGCAAGTCTATATAGGGTCACTATGAGTCAGAACTGGCTTGACAACACTTAACAACACCAACAATGTCTTTAGGAGGCCATTATTTTGCCTACTG
Source organism: Chrysochloris asiatica (assembly GCF_000296735.1). Classification (NCBI taxonomy): domain Eukaryota; kingdom Metazoa; phylum Chordata; class Mammalia; order Afrosoricida; family Chrysochloridae; genus Chrysochloris; species Chrysochloris asiatica. Next base: position 61,122,952 of record NW_006408519.1, read on the forward strand.
TTGGGTGCTGTGGGTTAATGCGCTGGACTGCAAAGTCAGTTTGAACCACAAGGGTGGCTGTTTAAGATCACCAGCTGCTCCTTGGAAACCATATACAGGGTCACTGTGGGTCAGAACTGACTCGACAGCTCTTACCAACAACAAGCACCATCTTAAAATACTTTTCTAAATAGCATGCAATTTGGAGTATTTTCATTTTGAGTATTTATTCCTGATTGAGTGTCTACTCATTGGAGTTCTTGACAAGTTTTCTGAAGACTTCTACAATGGGAGCCATTTCTTACCAGGAATTTGGCAGAAGAACAGAAAGAAAATGACTAAGGTTCGTCCAACTCCCCTGAGTTTACTGAAATACTGTAGGGAGAAGATTGAAAATCATGGACCAAAACACTAGAACTAAACATCATGATCTACTATAATTCAGTCCATTGCTGGATATAAACCAATACGTTATTCAATTTACTCTATCTCAATTCAATTCATTAACTAAAGAGACTACTAGTTGTTTCATCAGGTACTATCAAGCACTAAGGCCTTAAGTCACTTTCAATCATTGTAGGAGAAATAAGAGAAGCTCCAAAAAGACAAGAACACAATGAATGTACCAGCATTTGCTTCCAGTTGCATATTAGGAATAGTTCAGAAAATCAACTAATAGAAAACATAAAAAATAAAATCGGCCTAATCTTTTGCTAGGAGTTAGTTGTAGTATAAATAATTCTGTTATTGTTGTTAGGTCCCATCCAGCTGATTCTGACTCATAATAACCCTGTGCACAATAGAATGAAACACTGCCTGGTCCTGCTTCATCCTCACCTACGTAGGTGGGGGTCTTCCTCTTTTTGCTGACCCTCCACTTTATCAACATGATGCCCTTCACCAGGGACTGGTCCCTCCTGATAACATGTCCTAACTCTGAGAGATGAAGTCTCACCATTCTGGTTTCTGTGGAGAATTCTGGCTGAACTTCCAACACTGATATGTTTGTTCTTCTAGCAGTCTGTAGTACTTTTAATATTCTTCCCCCATACCATAACTCAAATGCATCAATTCTTCTGTGGTCTTCCTTATTCATTGCCCAACTTTAACATCCACATTAGGCTACTAAAAATTCCATGATTTGGTTAGGTGTACCTTAGTCCTCAAACTGACGTTTTGGCTCTTGATCACTTTAAAGAAGTTTTGCACAGCAGATTTGCCTAATCAATATGTCATTTGATTTCTTGACTACAGCTTCCATGAGTGTTGATTATGGCACCAAACAAAATAGTCTGACAACTTCAATCTTTTCTCCATTTATCATGATGCCACTTATTGGTCCAGTGGTGAGGATTTTTGTTTTCTGTGTATTGAGCTGCAATCCATATTGAAGGTTGTAGTCTTTGATCTTCGTCAAAGTAAGTATTTTAAATCCTCTTTGCTTTCAGCAAGCAAGGTTATATCATCTGCATATCCCAGGTTGTTAATAACTCTTCTTCCAATCCTTAGCCACATTTTTTTTCTTCATATAATCCAACTTCTCAGATTATTTGCTCAGCATGAAGATTGAATAAACATGGTGAAAGAATACAACCCTGACACACACCTATTTTAAACCATTCAGCATCCCCTTGTTCTGTTTCAATGACTGCTTCTTGGTCTATATATAGGTTCTTCATGAACACAATTAAGTGTTCTGGAATACCCATTCTTCACAATATTATCCATAGATTGTCTTAATCCATACAGTTTAAAGCCTTAGTATAGTCAATGAAGCACAAGTAAACAGCTTTCTGGCATTCTCTATACTACCAAGATCCATTTGACGACAGCAATGATATATTTATTTCCACATCTTCTTCTGAATCTGGCTTGAATTTCTGGCAGCTCACTGTTGATTTACTGTTGCAACTATTTTTAAATTATCTTCAGCAAAATTTTACTAACAGTGATATTAATGATAGTTACATGATTTCTGCATTTTGTTGGGTCACATGTCTTTGGAATGAGCACAAATGTGGATCTCTGTCAACAGGTTGGACAGGTAACTGTCTTCCAAATTCCTTGGCATTGAAGAGTGAGTGTCTCCAGTGCTGTATCAGGTTATTGAAGGATTTCAATTTGTATCCCATGAATTCCTGGCAACAATAGGTTGGCCCAGGATCGGGCAATGTCTTATTCTGCTGTGCATAAGGTTGCTATGAGTCAGCCCCGACTCAATGGCACCTAACAACAATTCTTGGAGTCTGACAAATTCTAGCTCCTTCCAAATGCCAACGAAATATTCTGTTTTAAAGGCACAACTGTGTTTGTTACTTACTGCTGTAAAGGTAACCATTTCTGTACAGATTCTTAATAGGGTCTCAGAGGATGGAAGGCCAAGCAAGAATATTTATGGTTTGGAGGTCTGGGTTTAAGTGGCTCTTTCAATATGAGGCACTGTTTGGGTTAGGCAATGTTAGCATATTAGATTAGGACTGGAGAAAAGGGTTTCAAAGTGAATCTTGAGTCATTTAAAATAGTCATTTGTGAAATAGTTATTGTGCAAGAAGAAAATATTTGCTCTAATGCCCGTAAAGATTTACACCCTCGGAAACCCTGTACAGGGTCGCTATGGGTCGGAACCGACTAGATGGCACTTAACAACAACAACAAAATGAGGATTAGGATTAATGGATTTTAGGACAGTTCTTGTAACAATAAAGAAACTTGCAACTTCATTTTCCTGGGCAAGCGTTTCATCTCTAAAATTTAATCAATGATTAATCCTGTTGTTTTAAGGAGCTAAATGTTTCTTTAATTCATTGGTTCTACTACCTATCAAGCTATGGACAACATTGAGAAGTATGAGTATTCCAGAACACTTAATTGTACTTCTGAGAAATCTGTACCTAGACCAAGAAGCAGTTGTTCAAACAGAACGTGGGAACACTGAATGTTTTAAAATTGGGAAAGGTGTGAGACAGGGTTGTATTCTTTTGCCATATTTATTCAACTTGTATGCTGAGCAAATAATACGAGAAGCTGGGTTCTATGAATAAAAACGTGGCATCAGGATTGGAGGAAGACTCATTAACAACCTGCGATATGCTGATAATACAACTTTGCTTGCTGAAAGTGAAGAGGACTTGAAACATTTACTTATGAAGATCAAAGAGCACAGACTTTGATATGGATTACATCTCAATGTCAAGAAAATAAAAATCCTCACCACTGGACCAATAAACAACATTCTTAGCAATGGAGAAAAGATTGAAGTTGTCAAGGACTTCATTCTTCTTGGATCAACTATCAACACTCACGGAAGCAGCAGTCAAGAGATCAGACGACATATTGCATTGGGCAAATCTGCTGCACAGGAACTTTTTAAAGTATTGAAGAGCAGAAATGTCAGCTTGAGGACTAAGGTGCGCCTGACCCAAGCCATGGTGTTTTCAATAGCCTCATATGGATGTGAAAGCTGGACAGTGAATTAGGAAGACCGTAGAAGAATTGATGCCTTTGAGTTGTGGTGTTGGAGGAGAATACTGAAATTGCCATGGACTGCCAAAAGAACCAACAGATCTGTTTTGTAAGAAGGGCAGCCAGAGTGCTCCTTGGAGGCCAGGATGGCTAAGCTTCGTCTCTCATACTTTGGACATATTGTCCGGAGGGACCAGTTGCTGGAGAAGAATGTCATGCTGGGTAAGGTGGAGGATCAGAGAAAAAGAGGAAGACCCCTAACGAGATGGATTGGCCAGGTGGCATCATTGATGGACTTAAGTGTGGCAGCGGTACTGAGATTGGTCCAGGATCGAACATTGTTTCGTTCTGCTGTGCACGGGATCGCTATGAGTCAGTTCCAACTCGATGGCACCTGACAACAACAACAATTACCTCTATTAAGATTTTCTGCTCCCACAAAGGTTTACAACCTCAAAAATCCTATACAGGATCTCTGTAAGTCGCTTAACAACAACAAACTCTGCTATTTCAGGTTCTCATTCTCTCACACTTGAATACTGTATAACCCCCCTGGCTGGTTTTCCCTCTTTATACATGTTCTTTTACTTTGTTGTTATGTGCCGTGGAGTCGGTTCCGACTCATAGCGACCCTCTACAGGATTTACAGGGTTTCCGAGGTGGTAAATCTTTACAGAAACAGAAAGACTCATCTTTCTCCCGCGGAATAGCTGGTAATTTCGAACTGCTGACCTTGCCGTTCGCAGCCCGATTCGTAACCGCTATGCTACCAGAGCTTACTTAGGGATATCAATATTAGAGCCAGACTGCCAAACTATTTGAACTGCAAGGTCGGTGGTTCAAGCTCACCAGCTGGTCCTCGGAAACCCTATACAGGGTCACTATGAATTGGAGTCGACTTGATGGCACTTAACAAAAACAAGTTATCCTCACTTAATCCCTGGTTCTCATCTTGTCCTGTATCTTATTAGTTACCCACAGTTGGAAATAAGGTTACTATTCATTCAGAAGTGAAATGCCAGTTAGCAATGGGACAAGATTTAGGAATGGAAAAGGTGATAGAGTTTTGTGTTGGACACATTGCTTATTTAAAAATAGTTGAACAAACATCAAAATGCCCTACTTTACTCCAACTCAGTTCCCTGTGAACACAGTTGGTGTCCCACCCAAATCCCTCCTATCCCTTTCACTAGCTCTCTGTGTCCATTCTCCAGTTTCTGCATGCCTTTCTGGAACCAGCTTCAGCAATAGCACTAGCTAGCCCATAGGAAGACAGGAAGTGCCCAATACAGGTCAATCTTTGACTTAAGACATATTCAAGTTATGGCTAATTGGCTGACCATCTTTTTTTTTTAAAGATGGAATTATAAAGGTATGGATAATAAAAGGTAATAAGAATAAAAACTAACAAAAAAAGGTATTTGACTTACGTCAAAACGGATTTAGAATGGAGTAGTCATCAGAATGGAATCCCATTGTAAATCAGGACTAACTGTAGTCTACATCCCTCCTCCCCCAGTGACCAGTAAATGAAACAAAAGCTCATTCACATTGCCTTAAGGTGGGGTAAACTCTGAGGGGGGCATGTATACTCCAGAGCTCCACCCCAGGAGCAGGCCAAATCAAGTACTTACCTTGAAACTGCTCCCTTGCTTGGTCCAATCCCCCATCCCCACCAGCATTTCCTATCTGTTTCTCTTTGCTAGTCTCTTCTAGGATCATTTCCTTAAGAAATCATTTGAACTTAAGTCCCTGGGTCAGGAGCTACTTCTGTGCGAATACAACTCTCTTTCACACACAAACACATGTCCCTAAAATTCTTTCATCAGAAATCTATCTGAAATAAAGATTTGATTCTGTCATTTCTCTGCTAAAGCCTTCAGAAGCTGCTTACCTCCTGCTTTGGTAAATTTATACACTCATGCCTGCATGTGACTTTCAAAGCTGGACTTACTGGCCCTCGATTACCTCTCTAGCCTCAAGTCTCAAGTATCGACGGTGCAATAATACCCAACCACTTTTGGCTTCCCAGTCATCTCTCTGCCGTTTGCTTGGTTTCTGGAGTTTCTGTTACCTATGAAAGCTTTACCATTCTCCCAGCACCCTCTCAGCTAGGCAAAGATTCATCTTTTGTAGTTTTGTAATAACTCATCCAAGCATTCACTTTGCATGTACCACATTTTTGTTTGTCTCTCAAACTAGATGATGAAATCCTTAAAAACAGGCATTGTGTCTTTATCATTTTAATGTCCTCACTGGCTAGCACAATGTCTACCACATAGAAAGCTGTCATTGTAAGTTTTTGAATGAATTCACATAACCATTTTTTTTCATGAAGAATAACCAAAGATATGAAGATAATTATAGTAGTATGCCCTTTAAAAAAATGACAAAGAATTTCAAAATATTTGTGCTCCTGGTAGTCAAGGAATAACTGTAGTCGTTCATATTATACAGTCTCATCCTAAAATCTTATTATTATTATTTTTTTCCCTCAAACTGTTTTACTCCATCTTGGATGATATAATAGGTTGGTTAGAGCCTTTATGTAACCCTTGTTGTTTTTTTCAGTGGCTTTGTTTACAAAAAAAATTTTTTTTTTAACTTTGTGGTTTTTATGGACTCCACAGGACTGCTCCCTGACCTGCCTTCTGGATTAAGGACATAGTCAGTCACTCACCACTGTTCTTGTTCTGCAGCTGGGTTGGCATAAGTGAATCTACCACAGGAAAAACAAGAGAAAGAGCTAAAAATAAGCTCACTTGGTTTCTTCCTGGCAGAAACTATTTGGGAGAATAATTCAGCATCCATCAAGTGTAAAAATGTCAAAATCAGGAGAAAAAGAAATATACTGGCTACTTTTAAGGAAAAGTCATATCTCTATAAATTGGAGTGAAGTGTTTCCAATATCCAGAAACTTGGCAACAGGATTTGCTGCATGGAGAGCCAGGGTCAGAGTGAGGTGAAAGGTCAGAGCAAACATGGTTCACAGAGATTCAGTTCTGTAAGAGAAAGTTTTTCTTTACCTATGAATGGTCTACACCTGGAAGATATCTAGCCAGAGTTGCATTGGAAACACCTAGAGAATCACAAAATATGTGCTATTTGAAATCTGATGTGAGGGTCTTTGCTGTCTTGTGTTTCTCAAATTAGGGCCTATTTGTTATTCAATTCCATCGCCTCTTGCCTGCTCAAGAACATAGTTCTAACAATGATCTCTTCTCTCCCATGCACCATCAATTTTCTCTCTCTGCTGAATCATTCCCTTCAAAATTATCAATACTGTTACATCCTTACTTCAGGCATTTTTCTATCCCCTCTATACTCTACGGCTCCTGTACCATCTCATTTCATCTCTTCACAGCATAAAGGAAAATGCCTTGAAATGTTTTCTATGCTTGCTGTTTTCTACTACTTTCCTAGCCTTCTTACTTGGGCCTTCTTCATAAGGTGTTTGCAGACACACTCTACCCAAACTGCTTTTGTCAAAATTACCATTGACTATCACCATGGCCTTCTTCCAAGGTACCTTCTGAGTGAGCTTAAACCTGAGATATGCAGATGATACAACCTTGCTTGCTGAAAGTGAAGAGGACTTAAAGTATTTACTGATGAATATCAAAGAGCACAGCCTTCTGTATGGATTACAGCTCAATGTAAAGAAAACAAAAATCCTCACCACTGGACCAATAAACAGCATGCTTGTCAATGGAGAAGAGATTGAGGTTGTCAAGGACTTCATTCTTCTTGGATCAACTATCAACACTAGCAGAAGCAGTAGTCAAGAGATCAGATGACGTATTGCATTGGGCAACTCTGCTGCACAGGAACTTTTTAAAGTATTGAAGAGCAGAAATTGAGGATTAAGGTGCGCCTGACCCAAGCCATGGTATTTTCAATAACCTCATATGGATGCGAAAGCTGGACAGTGAATTAGGAAGACCGTAGAAGAATTGATGCCTTTGAGTTGTGGTGTTAGAGGAGAATACTGAAAATGCCATGGACTGCCAAAAGAACCAATAGATCTGTTTTGGAAGAAGTGCAACCAGAGTGCTCCTTGGAGGCCAAGATGGTTAGGCTTCGTTTCTCATACTTTGAACACATTGTCCGGAGAGAACAGTCGCTGGAGAAGGATGTCATGCTGGGTAAGGTGGAGGGTCAGAGAAAAAGAGGAAGACCCCCAACGAGACGGATCAGCCAGGTGGCATCATTGATGGACTCAAGTGTGGCGGCGGTAGTGAGGTTGGCCCAGAATCGGACATTGTTTCGTTCTGCTGTGCATGGGGTTGCTATGAGTCGGTTCCGACTTGATGGCACCTGACAACGACAATGACAAATTACATGGCCAAACTTCATCTCTCATACTTCGGATATACTGTCAGAAGGGACCAGTCACTGGAGAAGGACATCATGTTTGGTAAGGTAGAGGGTCAGAGAAAAAGCGGAAGATCCCCAATGAGATGTATTGGCCAAGTGGCAGCTTCGATGGACTCAAGCATGGCAACATTGGTGAGGTTGACCCAGGATCGGGCAGTGTTTCATTCTGCTTTGCAAACGGTTGCTATGAGTCGTTACCAAATCGATGGCACCTAACAACAACAAAAACCACCTTACTAAATCCAATAATCAGTTCTCAGTACTTAGTTTATTACGCTTTTTAACAGAATTCAGCAGGGGTGATCACTCTATCCTTAGTTGTTGTTTCTTTCTGCCCCCCACTTGTCTTCTAGAAAACACGTTTACCTCATTGGTCTCTCCTTCTCAGTCTCTATGCTGGTTCCTCTAATCTCCTTGGCTTCTTGATATCGAAGTGCTCAGTTCTTGGAATAGTTTCTGTTCACTCTCTTAGTGAAGTTATCTAGTCTTAGAGCTTTAAAAGCCATCTGTTTGCTAGGGATACCAATCTAGAGATTCAGCCTAGAACTCTTCCCTAAATTCTAGATTCATATCAGCCTAGTTAATATCTGTACTGAACATATCCTAAAATGAATTCCTGGTCTCTTCCCTCAAAACCTTCCTATAACGCTTTGCTTATTTCAGAGACATCCTTCCAGTTGCTCAAGGTTTACATCTTGGAGTCACCGTTGACTTCTCTTTTAAACTCACACCCAGATAAAATATATTAATGAATTCTACTGTATCTACCTCCAGTACCTGTCCAGAATCTCATCACTTCCCATTCTCTCCACTGTTGCCATTACGACATATTTATGTCATCATAACCTCACCTTATAGGCTAAGCACTGGAGTGCAAATCACAAGGCCAGCAATTTGAGCCCACCAGCCTCTCCTCTGGAGAAAAATGAGGCTTTCTGCTCCTGCAAAGATTTAATGCTGTAAGTTAGAACTGACTTGATGGTGTGTAACAACAGATGAGGCCTTTTGCTCCTGTAAAGATTTACAGCCTCAGAAACTCTAGAAAGCAGTTCTACTCTGTCCTATGGGGTTACCATGAGTCAAAATGGACTTCATGGCTGTGGGTAATGGTAGAAGTTGATCTCCCAGCTGTCACCTATTTAAAAATGAAAACTAAACCACACCACCACACTCCCTATTCTTCTCAGCTTTGTTTTCCCTCTATACCTTCTCTTTTTTCTTTCTTCTTTTTTTTTAAAACCATTTTGCCACTATAGGATAAACTTTGAACTTTGGTTCAAAGCCATAAACTGCTCTTGAAACCCTGTCCAGGGTCCCTATGAGTTTGAACGGACTTGACAGCATTTAACAACAACAACATATGTAGATCCATAGAGAGGAAATGTAGATTATGCAGATCATGTACATTTTAACCTTTTCTAGAAATTCGTATAAATAGAATTGGTATACTATGCACTGTCGTTTCTGGTGCCCTTCATTTAGGATAATGTTTTTGAGATTCATCTGTGTTTTTTTTGCATGTATCAGTGATTCAACCCTTTTTATTTTTGAGTAGTCTTCCATTCTAGAATCTCTAGGTAGTACAATAGTTAGCATACTTGTTGCTAATGAAAAAGGCAGATGTTTGCGCCCACCCAGAAGTGCCTCAGAAAAATTCCTGATGATCTACTTCTGAAAAATTAGCCTGTGAAGTACAGTTCTACTTTGACATACATGAGGTCACCGTGAATCAGAATTGACTCAATGGAAACTGCTAGTCATAATGGTAGTAATGTTACATTGCATGTGCCACAATTTGTTAATTCATTCACCACTTGATAACCACTGGGTTGTTTCTAAATTTGGGTTCTTATAAATAAAGCTGCTATGAACATTTTCATACAAATCTTTGGGTGGATATGTTTTTACTTCTCTTGAGTAAATACCTAGGAATGAAATTGCTGAGTCATATGGTAAATACATGTTTAACATTAAAAGAAATTGCCAATGTGTTTGCCGAAGTGGCTGTACAATTTCCACATTCCTATCAACCATTGTGAGCATTCTAGTTGCTCTGCATCCTTGGTAACACTTGATATTTTCAGTCTGTTTAATTTTAGCTATTCTAATGGGTGTGTAGCGGTATCTCATTTCCTTATAACTAATGATTTCAAGCATCTTTTCATGTGCTTATTAGCCATTCATATATTTTCTTTTATAAAGTATCAGTTTAAATCATTTGTTCAAGTTTTTAATCAGGTTATTGTTTTCTTATTGAGTTGTAAGCTACTTTGTATATTCTAGACGCAAGTCCTTTAATAGATATGTTGTTGTTGCGTACCATTGAATCAGTTCTGACTCATAGCAACTGTGTGTAGGGTTTCTAAGGGCAGCTGGTGAATTTGAACTGCCGACGTTGTGGCTAACAATTCAGTGCTTATCCTAGAGTACCTTATCAGGGCTTATGACCTCTGGACTCTCAAAGGATACAACTACGAACCCTAGGATTTCTATGGATGAGGCCATTGTTTCCTGAGTTTCAAGGAGTTGACTTCTTCACCAACTTTGTTCCTAAGTGTGGGGCTGCCTTTAAGATAGGACCTCTGCCTCAAAATGAAGGGGTGAATTTGCTCTGTCTGAGGGGGTAGAAGAACGGGCCTGCTAGGGCCAAAGGGGTGGGGTAATGACTCAGATGGACTAGAAAATGGGACTGCCCGAAGCTGAGGGAGCAGAGTTGCCTTTTCAGTGGGCCTGGAAGCAAAGCTGAAGCTCAGGGCTAAGGGGCCTCAGCCCAGAATCCAGAATGCATGGTCACCACCCAAAGTCTGGAAGGCAGAGCCATTGCTGCAGAGAACAGAGGATTCTTTTCAAGTCTTGAGAGCTAATGTAAAATGTTTTGCTGGATTTTTAACTTGCTTGGTGCCCAATATCCTTTCAATCTCTCCAGTTTCTCCTGTCTATAATGGAAATTTCCATATATCAAGGAGCTCTGGTAGCCTAGTGGTTATGAGTTGGGCTGCTAATCTCAAGGTCAGAAGTTCAAAACTACTAGCAGTTCCACAGGAGAAAGATGTGGCTTTCTGCTCCTGTAAAGATTTACAAATTTGGAAACCCTATACAGGGTTGCTATGGGTCAAAACCAACTCCACAGCACATAACCACCATAACCATCAATATATTTGGAAGTAGATCACTTATATTCTAGATTCACAGTTGAAAAGGAATTTTGTCCCAGGTTGGACTTGGAAGAATTTTGGGGTAATATAATGGGGTTGAGCACTTGTATGGTGCTATAGGATAAGCACTGGACTACTAACTGCAAGGCTGGCAGTTCAAACTCACCAGCTGTTCTTGGAAACTCCATACAGAATTGCTATGAGTTGGAACCAACTCAATGGCACACAACAATCAATTAAAGGAAAGTATCCTCAGGGATGCCCGGCTTCTAATATATTGAAAATGTAGGCAAAGCTTGCTTACTTTTTGCTGAGTCTGGCACTTACACCTGGATTGTCATCTGACCTCTGGTTCTTTGGACTTCAGCCAGTGGCCAGCTCTATTGTCTGCTGATTCTGGAGTTGTCAGCAGCCAGTCTTCTTTCCTGCCAGACCTGCCTGCCTGCCAGCTGCCTGACCTGCAGATCCTGGTTCATCAGCCCTGCAGCTACATGAATCATAAATCTCCAGCCTGACATCTGACTCACCTGTACACATATGTACACTTCATTGGCTTTTCTTCCATAGAACACTCAGACTAAGACATTTATAGAATACAAATACTTTCTCCCAGTATTGGGATTGCTTTTCATTTTTTCAGCCTGTGAAGAAAAA